>NC_069113.1:7940000-8265833 GCF_025612915.1 Magallana angulata | reverse complement strand
AGTTTTATAATTTAAAAAATGATGGTATACTTGAAAATACGTTTATAACGGAGGGAAATAAATTAAACGGGAGAAATAGACAGGAAGGGATATTACAGAGAGACAACAGATAGTGATTAATGTTCCAAACATTAGAATAGAGCTTTCCATGAAGGATCATAATAATTGCAGTTTCTCAGAAATACGTTTCTTTTCTTTAAGCAGTCTTTTGGTAACTGCTTTCTTAATGAAATTTGAATGAATCCTTGGTGTTTTTATTTTTACTTTGCAGGATATATTGTTTGGTAAATAGATGATTGAATTTTTATTTTAATATAAACTGTCAAATTAAGCAACAACAAAAAATTAATGAACATACCTTATTTTTAGTGTGGTCATCTAAGAAATAAGATTAGGATATGAATTTGGTTGGTCACGTGTTCAAATCTTGTAAAGCCTTACGAGCTTGTTAGCATACTCATGATCTTAACTTTTCGGCATTGTTTATTTTTACATTTACGATTGAAAATGACCATAAGAAACACTATTAACTGTGTATTTATAACAAAACTTTCATCAGGAAAACAATAAATTCTTGCGGTGACCATTTTAGACTGCTTTCGAAAATTATATGATTTCTTCACACCATGAAAATTGTCATCGCGCTATCGTACAATCGCTTTATCGTCATTGAGTCATTGCATCATCGTTTCATCGTCATCGCATGATCGCACTATGGACACAAACCTCGATAGTGCTGTAATCCGAAGGTGAATTACATGGCCCTATCCGGAATCCATTTTAATTGTAATCACACCAAACATACAACCTATAATTATAGATACAGTTCAATTATATAAAATTCGATCTGCTGTACAAAACTATTTAAAAAATATTAAAATACCACTAAGATTTCTACAAGAGTGTAATAAATCAATATTATCTTCATGAGTTTATTTCGCTAAAAGAGCACTAAATAAACCTGATGAAATAATATAAAAAAAATTCCGTGCATGACAACCAAAATCCTAAACAAGGGTCGAAAGGATTTGTTACATATTCTAGCATACGAAAATCATATGAAAAATATTTCCACAATATCAGTAAACACTACATTTTTGGTTCCCCAGGGACTTTGTTTTAGATATATATTCTAATTTGCGTTTAGCTTTTCTAGATTGCAGTTCTCATGTAGGCGCTTTTGCGAAATATCGATAGCTATGCTTGAATTGTTTCTCTTGAATGTGAGGTAACGTAGTAAAAATTTCTTGTAAGCGTGATGCATGAACACTTATACACTGTAAATATACTTTACCTTTCCAGTAAAATCATGTTTTTATTAGTGTTTTACTTCTTTTCGATATGATTAGTTTGGTAACACAAGAAGTAGAACAGGAATAAAGATGTTAATATGTATTATTTTCAACTTATTTACGATACCTGCCAATCTTTCCTGATCGATGGCATTATGAAATGAATCACAATTACCTTAAGTAGATTATTGGTTGTGCCTTTCCCATTTCATAATTACTTTGTATCTCAACAACAATCAATTGAGGTGCATCTGAAATAAGCAATTTACAATTTGAATGAATTAATACATATTTAAATCAGCGACTTCTTGTAAGTCTTGAAAAACAATCCAGAATCCTAAACAAATTATCTGTGCACCTTTAATTTTGTTAATACACAAAGGTAAGGGAATCTTATTCACAAAAAACTTATTTTTTGTCAACTGAATATAACAATTCTTTTTCATTCCCACCCCAGGTCATATTTCATGAAGAAAACCAAAAATTAAAAAAAATAATCGGAAGAGAACGCTAACCTAGGTTGCTGCCTAGTCCCTTTTAATTTTGCTGAATCATATATTGTTCAAATAAAAATAATAAGCTTTTAGTATTTATTTTCCAAGAAAAGTTCAATCTTATTTTGTTTTTTGTATAGACACTAAATATTACTGCCAGCACTTTTGACTTTCTGATTAATTGTAATGACAATAAAGACAATCTATTTTTATCCTAATGATCAAGGAGTAAGGGACAGGGCTCTACTACACACCATCATTCAGTAAATTATAACACTATAAATGGGCCCTAGTACTAGTCTGCTACCAGCCGTTTTTCTAAAGGAAAGGCATTGTAAATGCTAAAGAGATAAATCAACGATTTAAATTCCCGGTAAAAAATAGTACAAATGAGGTGTTGCTCTAAACCAAAAACAAAAGAAAAACATTTTTAAAGGATTCTTAAACATTATATTATACAAAAGTTGAAAAGGATTGTTGTCTTTGCTCATGGACACTTGCCACAAATGAAGTTTGTGCATCGATTGCTAATAATAATATTTGCTGACATTTTTTTAATGAAATGACATGTGTTAAAGAAATTCCAAAAAACATAAAGAATTTGTGGGTTTTTTTTCAATATTAAAGATTGTATTATTTTTTATGTAAACTTAACCAAATTATTTACAGTCCTTTACGATATAAAACGCCAACACTTAATGTTTTCTCGGCCAATTAATATGAACAATAACTTTACAATTTTTTAAAATATTTGGGGAAATTCTAATTTATGTTAAATAATGTAGTATAAATATTGTAAGGTATGGATTGCAAAGAATAGACAGGTGGCTTTAGGCAATTTATTAATGACCACTGGAAGTGAAGTTGTTGTACAAATCGAATACTTTTGTTGTCTATAAACTATTGTTTCATGACAATAATCTATGTAATGTAAATGTAACCTGTCATCTCTTATCCCATCTTTAAAAAATGCTGTTTTGATATGGATGTTTGATTTAAATAAAATAGAATTTAAGACAAAATTTAAATCCTGATTATTCTGAAAAAAAAAATCAGGGATGTTTAATTTAGTGTATAGTAAAAGATTTTGAAAACGTATTTTAAAAGGGTTTTAATGCCTATAATTTGCTAAGAAAGATAATAAGCAAATTGATGTTAGCGAAAAATACATGCTTGAATTATTTCTCTTTGGAGGAAAACCATTGTTCACATACCAATATGCATTACTTTAGACAAAATACATTCAAAAAGTTTTATTGTATATTACCTTTGGATCATAAAACAATTATTACTTTCGACTCTCTAGAAAAAAAGATGGTGAAAAAATTTATCAAATTATAGTATCTTTTTTTATTTGTAAAATTATTTGATGCCTATGTATATGAAATAGTGTGTATTTTGGAGGCAGGACAATAGCGATTTATATTTGCGAGAGGCACCCGTCGACCACAGTTAGTGGTTAATCAATCAATAGAAGATTGTTTTTATTATTCTTGCGTTAACAAAAATCTAAGTTCATAGGTTAACGAATCTAGTGAAACTCTCGGATGTAAAATATACAGCAGTGAAATACACAGCTCGGCCGCATTGGACATTACAATATTGTTATTAGTCCCCTACCGGTTTTCACCGGAGGGACAAGCAATACACGTCCCCTACCGGTTTGTATTATTCTATGAAAGCTTTGAAGCATATATCTATTTCAAAACTATTATAAACGAGTAGTTATATATCAGAGATAAAAGAACAGAGGAAATTCAAACTACATAGTTGAAATAGAAATTTTTAAAAAATTGGGTAAAATAATACTCTTTATTTTATCTCCTGTAATTTCGCCCAGTCCATTAAGTATTTGCTGGTAGAAAATTTGTGAAAACAATGCATTGTTATGCAGAATATCATTTCTTACCGTCTTCTGTACCCCGAATCAACAGACCAACCCGATAACGAACCCGATTGTAATATTACAAAAAACCCTGTCGAATAAATTTACAACATAATGCTTGACACTATTTTACAGAACTTATTTGTTTGTTAGAAACGATAAAAGGAATGGTACAAGTAATGCACGATAGTGTTACTTACTACATAATTTCTTCGTTTATTCAATACACACCGAACCCGATAACGTACCCGAACATTAAGAAATTGGAATATAAAAAAATTAATTTTCTCGAAAATATGTCAATCAGACGCTACAAAAGTGTAAACTTGATCTATAGTTTGACATTTTGAAGCTGTTCAGCAAATTTAATATTATTTCTCAAACGCATAAAGAACAAAAGTAATGAAAACTGAAGTGGGACAGACAGACGGACGCAGAGGAAAGCTATAGCCCCCCCCCCCTCCCTCGGTGAAACCGGTAGGGGATTAAAATTGATCCTTGATAGTTTAGAGGACCCTATAAGTAAAGCTGAAGTTTGTAAATGATGAATGACTAAAGTCGTCCAGATTTTTTGTTTAAAGAAAAAGATGTTTTGTCACTAAAACCGTTAAATGATTTAAAATGAGACAGTTCTCAGAAACAAGCAAACTAGGCATTATAATTTGTATACAAAGGAAAAGAAAAAAAAGCACCAAGTGGCAATGCAAATGTCATTAGGAAAGCAATAACCAAAAAGACCGTTTATAGAAATAAAATTGATTTCTGAGAAATTGAAATTAATATTATCAATATGACACTTCATGGAAAGCAATATTTTAATGTTTGAAACATTAATCACAAATTCTTGTCGGTCCTTACTAAACCTACCTTTCATTTCTGCTTTTTATTTACTTCCCTCTGTTATAAAAGCTATTTTAAAAAAAATGTATATGAAAAAATGACAACAACAAACTGTCACCCATCTCAAAAATCCATAAAACGAAATACAAATTCAAAGCAGAGCACCATGGACCTCTAAAAAGATAGAGGTAGGATCAGGTGCCATGGAGGAATGAGCATCCTCTGCTGACCGGTCACACCCACCGTGTGCTCTTTGTCGTTATCGGGGAAAAAACGGAAAACTCCGTATATCTACATTGAACATATGTACATTAATATGTTATCAAATAATTGTTCAATTGTAACAAACACTGTACAGGAAACACTAAACTATATAAAATGAATTTCTTGAGCAAATTGGCTCAAACTTTTGATTGTTTTTTGCTATACATTTCAAAAACTGATAATTAAAAACGTTTATACCTATTCTTCTCACACCCCCTCTTTAAATATCTTTTGGCTCACTAGAACTGAAAACTCAAGCAAGATTTTCTGATTACTTTTTGTCCGGCGTATGTCTGTCTGTCTATCGGTCTGTAAACCTCTTACATTTTCGACTTCTTCTCCAAAACCACCTGACCAATATCAACTAAATTTGACACAAAGCATTATAAGCATTATCAGGTAAAGGGAATTTAATTTTGTTAAAAAATAAAGGGCCTCGCTTCCTTTTGAAGGGAGATAATTAAATACTAAGGATGACGTTTACTCAGAACGAAAAAAAATTTCACTGATGATAATGAAAAACCAACTATTTTGCGTTATAGACCTTTGATTGAAGTGTTAATTTTCATTTTCAAAAAAGTAGGTCAATGACCTACTTTTTGAGTTAATGGCCATTGTATATTTTTGGAAAATTAAAGGATTTCCCTTAAAATTTTACACTATTCAGATTTTCTTAATTATGAAAATAATACAAATTGCTCAACACTTTTGAAAATGAAATACAATTTATGAATGGCAGTGATATTATATACATACAAAGCATTAAGTTTTCGTTCACAATTTTTATAAATATTCCAGTCCGAATTTCCTCTATCACTTTTTAAATTCCTACCCATATTTGATCCAATTTTACAAAAAATTGAATGATGATAATACAAAAACATTTATAGTATTAAACTTCTTATATTGATCTTATTCTGTTGGCATATAATTTATATGAGGTCAATGATAAAAATTTTCAGATATGGTGTCTTTTCTCGTTTTTAACCATATTTCAATATTTTTTAAATTCGGTCCATACGGTTATATAATGAATGAATGAGGTAAAACTAACAGAAAATATGCAAAACTATATAGACTAAAATATAAAATCTTAACTTTTAATATTAGAGTACTTCCAAAAATATCTAAGCGGACCACAAAATCTGCAAAATTTAGACCGAATTTCCTCTGTTTGGCTATAAGTCTAATTTTGTTTTGGCATTATTCCATAATATAGTAGGGATATCGAATGTTATGTCAATAATAATTCATTTCGCAGATACTTTTTGTGTTTAGAACAAATTTTAATCATGACATTGAACTTTATAACAATCGGAATTTGAGAACTCAAACCATGAGTAAACAGCACCCTTAATAAAAAGTTGTCGATATTTTAAAAATATATTCTTCTTTTAAAAAAGTAAAACTTGTATGAAAACATCGTAGTGTAGATTCAAGTTTGTACGAATCATGATTCACAGAAGTAAGATGGGTCCACAATTAGGGGTTTTATTTTTACATAAGAATATCTAGAAAAAAATCTTGCATAATCTTCTTTTCAATAAAATGAAAAATGATCTTCTAGTCATATAAAAACAGCACATTGTAAAAAGTTTGTTTTAGAAAGTTCTTATTTTATCCTCTTTTGTAAAGGGATATGCAAGCTAGATTATAAACAACTATTTCAATTGAAATTCGTTGGTATAAGAAATATAGATGTGAAATTAGGCTAGTTTAAGTCCATAACATGCTCCGGGTTTTTTCTCCAAAATTATGAGAAGTTACAAGATAAAGTTCAAAACAATGTAAAAAGAATGGTTCAAACAATTTCTGTAGAGTAGAGTTGCTTTTCACATGAATCTCCTGGCAAGCTATTACGAGTTATGAAACTAGCCTGCAAATTTTGTAAAAAAAAAAAAAAAAAAAAAAAAAAAAAGAAGATTAAAATCAATTAATAATATGTTTTTATATATTTTCATTGTTTTGCATTTGATATTTTAAACCTTGTTAGCTACCTAAGCTTATTGTTTAAAAAAAAAATCTTACACAAAAGTGTACGGAGCCTTACGGATTTTAGATGATAAAGATAGCTGCATTTAAGTATGAGTTGTCTCTCTTTCTCTGATGGTAGCAAAACAGCGTAACTAAATAAACAGAATCACTATACATTTTAAAGAAAGTTTGGCAAAAAGGGTGAATTTAAAAAAATACTAAAGATACATTTATAAAAAACATGGCTTTTTAAAAAAATTATTCGAAAAGTCCAACACTCTCTACACATTTTAAAAATAATGATTTTTTTATTTTATTTGTATAGAACGTAAGTCCATAAGCTTTCGAACTATGACACTTTGCTTGATTATATCAAATGCTTAAATCCATTTATTTCATATCGCTAAGAAATTGTATTTTTATAAGAAAAAAAGATTAATTATATAAATACACTATGCTATGAGTCATTGAAATTTCACTTTCTCCCATTTTTTTTCCTAAACAATTTTTAATAACTTTAAAACATGTTTTTAGTTACAAATATTTTTTATTTTGAACAAAAGACATAATTATAGTCTAAAGCTTTTTATTGAAAGCTTTTTCATAATTTGATTCTTTTTACGTATGTCTGTAAACCGTTTCTGTCTATTTTCCATAATTTGTGAGCCGAAACAAGGTTGGTAGAGAGAAATTTAAATTTATTCAAATGAAGACCCAATCCCTCTTAGACCAAATGTTGATAATTTGGTGTGGCGTGCTGAGTGCATTCAAGAAACAAATACATATAGTTAGTACTATTTTTAAAAACTTTTACTTCCTTGTAAAATATTTGACAAGAAAGCTAATTGTTGATATAGAAGTTTCAAAATTGTTGATCGATTTAACTTTTTTTTTTTAAAAACAGACGCCGTAATTTGTAACCAGATGACCACTTCACCGTGTTTTAAATGCCCAATAACATCATTTAAATCTAGACATTCTTCATTTTAAAATAATGGAACTGCCACTGGTGAACAAATAAAGTACCACTGAATCAAATACTAGGACTGCTGAAGATTGTCAAGGTTTATTGCTGAAATTAAATCGGTAGAGCTAGTGCTTAGCTTAAACATACATTACGTGGATGGGGTTGAACTTTTTGATATCAAGAGGTGGATATGTTGCTAGAGGATCTAGAGGCAGGGCTGATCTTACTTACATGCTTTAAATAAAAGGTAGGAGCGGATCCGGAGACAAAATGAGGCAACGTTAAAACGCGTCTGACGTTGATGGGATTGCATGGATTCGCGGGGTTGGTAGACATAAAGGATCTAAGGCACGGCTGGTCAATACTACATGCTTCGAATAGTGGTAGGAGCGGGTCCAGAGACAACGGGAAACAACGTTGGTCGAAGCTCTCTGTGGCGTGACATTGAAATGACTAAATTTGAGAGTTCTGTATTCTAGCTCTGCTACATTACTTTCAAAAGCTATTTCTTTATTCCACTAAAAATAGTAAATTAAAAAATTCACTCTTACAGTACCTGGCCATAATACAGTACGCAAAATGGCCGCCGTAAAATCAAAACAAATATACACAAATTTCCTTTCTTGATTTTTCGGTTGTTGTAGAGTAACAAGTTTTGACAGTCACACGCATCCATACATTAGCGTCATAACTGACGTCACTTGCAATAAGAGTTCCACTAGTCTATTCTTAGAATAAAAAATACGTCATACAAAATGGCTCCCAGAGGGAAAGACCTATCAACAGAGCAAAAGCAGACGATTGTTAGTATGAGTAAAAATGGATTAAGTAGCCGGAAAATTTCAGAGTTGATTGGAATTAGCCCAAATACTGTGCAGAAGGTGCTAAAACGGAATTCTGATAGAGGTTCAGTGGAAAACAAGGAAAGATCGGGAAGGAAGAGATTGGTGTCGGACAGGGGGGATCGTGTTTTGGAAAGATTGGTTAAGAAAAACCGGCGACAGACTTTGTCAGATTTAACCAGTGTTTTTAATGATTCTGTACCCGAACAAGTTTCTAGCAGAACAGTTCGACGTAGATTGAAGGAGCAGTGTTATCAGCGATGCTCTGTTTCCAAGAAAATAACGATATCAAAGAACAATCGTCAATCCCGAGTTTCCTGGTCTCGGTCTAAATTAGCTTGGACAGTTGAAGAAAACTGGTCTAAAGTCATCTTTAGCGATGAAATGAAAGTTGTTTTGGGCAAGGACAAGAAAGTTCATGTTTGGAGGAAACCTGGAGAGCGATTTCAACCCGCTTGTCTTGGTATGTACAGCAGTCACTCCCCCCACTCTGGCATATCAGCCATGTTTTGGGGCTGTTTATCATACAATGGTGTGGGAACTTTGACCGAAGTTGAGGGGAATATTAATTCCGAGAAGTATATTTCTGTTTTGGATAACAATTTGTGGCCAATTGTTGCGAAAGAATTCAGTGACAGTCCGTGGATGTTGCAAGAAGATAACTGCCCCGTACATCAGTCTAGACAGACGGTTGCATGGAAAGATGAAAATAATATAGATACACTTACATGGCCAAGTCAATCACCAGATATTAACATTATTGAAAATGTATGGAGAACAATTAAGATTCGATTAGAACACCGCTTACATGAAATCAAAAATAGACAGGACTTGATTCGCGTTGTTAAAGAAATATGGGCCTCGATCACTTCCGACACTATAAAAAGTCTGTATACGTCAATTCCTAAAAGATTAAGGGCTGTAATAAATGCAAAAGGATATATTACCAAGTACTGATAAGGTAAGAGAAATTTTCTTTAATTCATGTGAAAAAATAACAAACAAATCTTCCAAATGTGAAAAAGTTTTACTGACATGGCGGCCATTTTGCGTACTGTTTTATGGCCAGGTACTGTACATTGAGTTTTTATCACCCAAAATGGCGTTATTACCCCAAGGCTAATGATTATTTTAACCAACAATATATTGGGATGTTAATGTAAATGTTTTGCAATGACATGCTTTTAAAATTATTGATAAGATAATTTTTAAAACATAACACTTTGCTCTTTTGATGACCATGATCAGGACTTTTACTCGCCTAAATTGACAAAATTGTCGTTGGGTGTTTTAAACATAGTAAAGATAGGCAAAACGGACAAATGATATAGTTAATGAGTTTTTAGCTTAAAAATCTAAACATTATAAGAGCAAATCAGTTCGAAACTAAAGAGCATTGCATTTATTTATCAGATTACATCATGCAAGTTTTTTTTAATGTGTGTCATGTAAATGAGTTTCAATTAGATTTTACTAGAGAATTTAAGTAAGAAAGTTCACATAATCATTGTCGATATCAAAATGCGTCAACAATAATTAGTGAATGTCTGAGAAAAGTCCGATGCTTGGTTGCCTAATGACGGTATAGGTACAGGTGTATGTTTTGCAAAGTGCAAAAAGTTATGCAACTGGAACTCGCAACAAAGAACAAAAAATACGTTGTCATGGTTTGACAAAAAAAACCTTAATTTCTATTACAAAGCCTGTTTCTATATTCACGTCATTTAAAAAAAACCCCATGTATTAAGCATGTAAAGGAATGAGTTCTTGTGCAAGTACATTGGCGTTTTAAAAAAGAAGGGCTTGTATAAGCGAAACAAGATTATATCTTTCAAGCTGTGATTTATATATTACTTGTAACCAGCAGGTTTTTTATAGAATGGAAATGATATTAGAAAAGGAATAACTGTACAATAGTTCTCAGTTACGACTATGGTATAATCTTTCCAATTTCTTATGCCAAAAACAATTACCTTGTTTTTGGTTAGTTTAACTGAAAGAAATGATACTTACAGCCATAGTGACCGGAGAATTTGTCAAAAATCTTGCGATATCTGTTTTAATGCAAAAATAAAAATCAAAAACAAAATTAACGTGTGAAGATTGAATATGTTGTGCTATTGCTTTTTATAAAATCCAAAACAAGATGAGCGATATATACGGCTATTGCAAAAGGCAAAACAAGCAAAGACATTGAATGAAAAATTTAAATAATTTTGCATCCGTTAACTAAGTTAGTTTTTGTACAAACATATTTTAAACAACAAACCTTAAATAACTTTGTGCAAACCTTGACCCTCAGGATTTCTGAATCTGAACCATCATCATATTAGAAAACATTTATTAATACGTTTAACTCCAAAGCCTCTATGTTTCCGAATTGTTCTCTGTGCCAATAAATGCTTTAACAAACATCCACTTCTCTCTGACATATTGGTCCAGGGATCACAATTTGCACAAACTTTCACTAAGTAAGTTATGATTTACAAAGTGGCCTAAAAAGATAAATAGCTAAAACGTTAACTGCTTAGAACAAAACAATGACATCATAATCAACGACTGACAGTGACATCATTGTCAACGACTGCAAATATCAACACAAAAACTCACTTGACAATTTTTAAATGTATGTTTGCTACTATATTTCTTTAAAAAACAAACAATAAAAATCAGCAGAAATGCTTGTGACCCTTGAAAATGTCGACTATCTCCAAATGAAGATGTTGAGGTATCTTAACCAAAAGGGTACGCCAGTATTATGAATAATGATAAAACTTACACTTATTCTTACTTTGCTATCATATCAGTTTAACAAAATATAGTCATTTATTATATAGTTGTTTTTTTTATATTCCTAGAAAATCTTTCCAAACTCATTTATGGAAATTTACTGAACCTAAGGTACATGTGTGTATACTGTACTATTAACTTTCAGGTCCTTTATACTAGCTTTCAAAAATTATCATACAAGTCATAGCCTACATTGTTTGTACAAAATTATATTTCTCAATTTCAACCCCCACCCCCAAAATATCCAAGTGTGACTTTCTGATGATCCTTAGGGGTAACCAATAATGTAAATTTTACAACCTATATTCTCTTTCTTTTTTTTCAAAGAAATACCGGTTTCTTTATACATATTTTGCGAAGTTATGCCTTAAAGAATAAATAGAAAATACAGATGATTTTGTCATAAATGATATCTAATATTATTAATCAATTTATTATTTTTAATTTCAGCATATAACATTTTTTATCTAAAATGAATTTGATTTAATCCCTGTTGTCAAAACAAGCAAAGCGTCACAGAACATAGACGTTTACCTTTATATTGTCATAAATGAAATTCATAATATGACAGCCAGAGGATGTCCCACCTAATAGTTTATTCAAATTTCTAAAAATACACAAATACTAGGGTGTTCTATTTGTGAGTCATCTGACAAGTTTCATTGAGCCATCAGCGCAAGCATTCATTGTTTGTTATGCAACCTGACAACTAAAAAGTACCCACTCTATTTATATGTAATTACAAATTAAGTAAAAGATTTTTGTTTAACTTAATCAAAACCTTTTGGAATAGGTTTTTCTTTGTATTAAATTGTACACTAAGCTCCACTTTTGCTTTCTCGCAAATAAATAGATAAACCAAGAAAACTTTTCACTTTTGAACATGTGACATTTTAAGACACACAAAAGGCATAAGTATGCATTGATACTATACATATGATACAACATAATTAAAACTTGAATATGAATTTCTAAGGGATTGATTCTTCGCACAAGTAAACCTACAATGTACAAAAAATACACAATGGACACTAAATATTAAAGCTCTTAACTTAAATGAAGTTTTAAAATTTTGAGCACGATAGGTACTTCAAGAAAGTTGGGAAACTTTTATAACTATACCACATGATAAATCAGTTTTTCCACTGTTTTTTCTGTTGCTCTCAGACCTGTTGGGGCTGTCATTCGGCTGTCTTTGTAATCCAAGGCTATGCTGAACTTGAAGCGCACTTTTGATGACCGCGTTACCTAAAAATACTCAAAAAAGATTTACAGCATAGAATTTTAATTGCAAAAGAATGAAACTGTTGAATTGTGCAGTTTAATTTTATGCATTCCTATGCCAATCTAAAAGTCATATCTATTCGAAAACTATATATATTTTTCGAATATTTATACGAATATTAATTGACAAAAATTCTACAGCAAGAGTAAAGATGATTCTGTTTTCAATTTACAGACTATTCTGTTTCTAAATATTCTGCATATTGACATAAGTGAAACTTACTTTAATCATTACTTTTAAATATCTCATATGTTATATAATTACAGATCTTAATTTATAAATGTAGTTGAATCATCAGTACCTGCGTATTGTTCATCCATATGGAGTCGATATGAAATAGCTTAGAAATATCATTGAAATTTACTTGTAGGTATGATTTATAATAATGATAATAATAATAATAAGCGGTAAAAAGCAATGATGACAATCATACCATACATGTTCTTAAACTGTTGATGTATGCTAATAAATCTATTAAACGTGATTATGATAATATATGATTATGCATTTGACTTAAGTACAATAAACGTCAAATTAAGGATTTCAGATGCATGACAAGCTTGAGATTTAGGAATCTTTCAGGTCGTAAACATAGTCCAGGTTGAATTAAACAGCAGGAATATGGCGCCAGACCACTTTGTATTATCTCCAAGTATTAAACATTACCAAATTATAATTAACAGAAAATAAATGCATTGTGATGGCATTCCCGTGGTTAAGAAGGGTTTTTCATACGTTTATTGTAAATTGTGTTTTTTAATTATTTCAGGTGTAAAAGGTCGATGGTATGTATCAAAATTCAGTTATCAAGTTAATATCATATGTTAGGATTACAGAAATGCTATTTATCTCTAATGGTGTAATCTTTTGATGTGTGAAAAGGCATTTGAATCGGGCCTCAATCTATTTCAAGCTATTTGTGTGTTTGTCCTTGTTTAGAGTTATTTTTGTGTGAATATCTATAAATAGAAGTCATTTCATTCATTTAATTAAACAAAGATATCATTCACATTGATTTGATTAAAAACACAGGTAATTTGATTATCTTCTTTGCTATGACCAAAGGGTACATATTGTTATCAAGAACTTATTTTGCTTTTTCCATTGAAGAGACTTTTTTTCTCTTCAAGCTTTGATGTGTCCACAAAGTTTACATTTACTTTTAGAGAAGCCTATGTCATTGCAGCGTGTTCGCTGTTGAATGGATTTCCTGCAGTGAATACTCTCTTTTATTCTTTATCATGTGACTCAGCTATAAAACATTTCCATATTAAGTTAGTATTTCACGCAGAACGATATTTATGACAAAAGTTAATCAGAAAATTGCAAATTGCAAAAGGTTTTGTCCAAGAAAAGCACTTGTGTTTGTTTCTAAATTTTTACATCAAAAAAAAAATAATATGTCAGTAAACAAGAAAAGATTATTATGAGATATATCCATCAGACTGTAAGTTAAAAAACATTACTATATTTTACATTTTATATTACTTAATCTAAGGCTTAAGCGTCAAGATTTGTAAAATTGGTATTCAAGAATAAATTTATATTGTGGTTTCAGAACTTCAGCACTTAATGTGTCTATTAGTGTTCTATATTTGGGACTTGGTATGACCCTTTCCCTATTTATCAAAGTCAAGCCTAAATTTGTTCTGACACAACTGGTCAAAACCACTTAGCTTCTGACCCTTCATATCGAAATACAGATGAAATAAACCTCAAATTCTGCAAAAAAACCCATTCTAATTCTATTTTTACCTGTATTTAACAAGCGACGCCCGTATGAACGTATCCTCAGTCTTTCGTTTAAACTAATTAAAAAACAATAAAAAACTAACATTATTCAATCTATAATTGGAACTAATTAAAATTAATACGTGGGTTTCTTTTCATTGGAATAGAGAAGGTATTGACCAATTACTTTAATTTCAATCTTGCGGCTTCATCAATTTAATTTAGATAAAGAATTGGAAACATAGAAATTAATATAGATGGTTAGTTGTTTTGTGCCATTTTAGATTTGTTAAAAAATGATATACGAGGGTTGTTCGGAAATTATTGAGACATTTTCTCTTATTCTTTTAGTAAAAAAGATAAACTCTTGAAATTTCACCAAAACGTAAATCAAGATAGAGTTTATCAATGTGAAAAGTTTCTTGTTCATGGCATGAATATATCATTCTTAGTAAGCTGACCAACGTGCCTTCGTCCTGTAACCCGGCGCAACCGCAAACCTTTCGCAACTCCTCTTATTGCTCCCGTGTTTTAAAAACCTTACAAACGAACTGAAATAAGAATTATTCTTTATTTCTCATCTTTTGTTTTAATTTCAAGATGTCATCATTTACATTTTCTCTCATTTTTGTTTTTTTAGAGAAAAAATCGAGATATTTTTACCCGAAAGTCTAATTACTGTAAATGTCTCCTGCAGTCATTTTTTTTTTTACATATTTTAGAACTGTTGACAACAGTTAGTGTGTCAAAAGTTGTTAATAAATCCCTTTGGCCTAATTCTAGTTAAATAATCAGTGAAAAAAAATATGATGAACTGAAGTTCTATACCTTGTCTTCTCATCGTATAGTTTTATTACGCAATTGCGTGGCTTTAAAAGGTCTTCTTCTGAGATTTCCACCATTAATTAATGGTTTTCGTTGCGCCGCCTTGACGTCAAAATTCAATGTAAAGTCGTTGTCAGATTTTTATTGTTTGGTAAATATATGTGTACCATATCCGTATTTCAACTTGAACATCAGTGAAACTTAATCAACAGTTAGTCGCAAAGAATAGCCAAATGAACATATTTAATTTGATTTCTTTTATCATTAACTGTAATTCTACGGACACTTATAAAGTAGATGTTTAAGTTGTTAAATCTCCGAGTTCATGGCTGCTCCGGGTACCCCGACCACTGACTTGTTTATCTACCGTCGTAAACAAAATATTAAATATTCTTTTAATATTACTTTCTTTTATTATTTGTTGGTGTTTCTTCAGTGTCTATGCCAATTTTCACCAAAATTCGTCACTTAGAAAAGAAAATAATCGATTTGTCTCAATAATTTCCGAACAACCCTCGTATAGCAATTTATTAAAACATGTGATAGAAAAGTGATATAATAAACTCTCAAATGCTAAATTTCGAGATATTTTCATTTTGTGTTAAATGGTAGAAATTAAACACACTAAAACACTACCATTTACAAATATCTGATACAAACATCCACAATCAAAAATCAGAGGTTGTATTTCCATAACAGAGAAGTTGATACGCTGGAAATAACTCTTTAATTAATATTTGTTTTCAGTTATTTTAATGAATCAAGGTAATCGATCCAATTTAGATTAATTTTTTCATTATTTTGTAACCAAAGATGTCAAAAGTTATTCTGAATGTATTTTTACTCTAGATAATACATATCCTTTGCTTTACGGTAGACATAAAATCGTTTTACATTCAGAGCGCACAAAGGAGGTAAAATCGAAACCAAATATTCCTCTAACAGGTGAATAGTGCAATATTGAAAAGGTACTCAATCATATGGCCTATTCAGTGTAAAATATTGTTCCAAAGACTAAATTTGATAAGAGTCAAATAAGGCCCCATGATTCAACATTCTTAAAAAGTGTTTTAGGTAAATCAAATTGCATTTTCATCTTGTAAAAAAGTTGATATGACACATTTTTTCATCTTTGTATCTCATTTTTTTCACGCATTGGTAATATATGACTTAAGAAATGACGATAGTTTTGCAAATCAATTTAAATCGGTCAAAATATGCAATTTTCGTATCTTATTTCAAAGAGCATTACAAAACACAGCTTTGATACAAAATTTTTGTCAGTTATTAGTCTTCGGTGAAATTTGTTGTTGTTGAAAATACTTTATTTTTTTAATCCTATACTCAATGTTTTCTGAGAGGAAAACTGTTCTAAAAAAATTATGATAATAAACAGTGAGGGAAAGGTTCACTTTATGATTTAATATTTTTAAATTATAGGCATTTGGATTCAAATGTAAATTATTTTTTAAAAATCGCATACAGTAAAAATATAATTTTTTTTCCATTTTTAGGGGGTCATTGTAGGCCCTCATCATAAAAGGGTTTTTGCAAACGTTCAGCAAATAGCTGTTCAGGTTTTGATTTAAAGAAAGATTTTTAAAAACTGAAAGATAAAACATTCTCAATCCTTTATTAATTTCAATTTTGAATGTCATAATAGTATATATATATATACATGTATCTTCAAAAGCTCTAAAAAATATAAAGTCATATTGTTTAGCAAACGACAAAAGCTAGAAGCAGAGAATGTCTATCTTTTTAAATAAGGAATAATTGATATCTTTTTTTTCATTAAATAGATGACATTTACAAATAATGCCTATTATTGTTAGCTTCATTTCTGTGGTTAATTAAGACATTTGCAGGTGTCATTTGCAAAGGAAAATCTGTTTATAGAAGGTATATATTATATCATGAACAATTTTCATTTGAATTAAATGGGGAATTAGCTCAAGTGGTAGAGCGCTCGCTTAGCATGTGAGAGGTACCGGGATCGATACCCGGATTCTCCAATATCTTTTTAGAGGATAATAAAACATATAAATGGGGTTATTATGTAAAATGTAAAAATTTAATCAAGCACGTGTAAATAGTTGTTGTTATTTAAGGTATGAAGGTCTTTTTATGGGGATATAAATACTTTGTAAAAGTGGATCACGTGAGCAACGCACAAAATATCTTGAAGGATTTTTGGTTGATTTGTTCAAATACTGATCCTTTTTCATTTGCCCTATAAATATCAAAGAATAATTCCTTATAATCACCCAATTTTTCGATTGAAAATATTAAAGGCAACTGCGTTAATCAAAAATTTGCAAAATAATTTAAAAAAATCCCGCTGGTACTGTTTAAAACGCCAGTTTTTGGCCATATGCCAAACATCATTTGATACACCAAACATGAATATTGACTTGTTGTTTTATCACGGACAAAGACATAAGAAAAGATCAGCATCTTAGGTTATTCATCTCTTTAAAAATCCATTATTCTCTCAATGTTAAGTAAAAAAAATGATTTACTGAGATCAAACATAAATTTTTATCCCTCACTTTTGATATCAAAGCACACGATTTAAACTACGCTTAAGTATCATGCAAATGTTTTTGATACCGTTTTTAAATGTTGTAAATATGTTTTGCACATGGAAGAGTGCATTGTCATTTTGTTAATAAATAACCATTTTCAATCAGTATGCGTTTAGTTCATCATTTTAAAATAAAAAGCAAATAGAATCATTCAAAGGAAAGGGTTGACAAAAAAAATTAACAAATGCCGCATTTCAATCTCAAGCAAAACCTTTGGAGAATCCATGCATCGATTTTAAATATATGTATCCTATTTAAAAGTGCCTTGCAAGGTTCTCGTCGCAAAGCTAATTTCCTTTCGTCCACACAATGCATTTTACATCAGAAAAAGAATTCAATATTTAATATAAGCACATTATTTTTAAAAAAATTACCCATGAAAAAAAAAATGACTTTTAATAAATGATTAACAGGAATATAAGTTTTAAAAAGCTAAAAACAAAAAAAAGCAAGACAATAATTTCATTCTATCTGACATCCCATCTTCTGTAGTTGTCAGTTATACTGGTTACAATGTAGAGTGTACAATGTACTCTACAATGCAAGTCGCTTGACATTGAGTTAAAACGACGGAAACAACAAAAATGTGAAATTGTCCTTGCAATTGGCGATAAGAAAATTAAGACATAGATTTTTTTCCCAAAAACGTGACGATGAAAACAATCCTCTCAGCTAACATTCAACCTCATTGATGAGCGGATAACATGTGTAAGAATGTCGCATATGGAATCAAACAATTTTTTGTCAAAAGTGCCAAAAATAATGAAACGTTTATCTCATGGAGATTTAGTACCTCGGTATTCCACGTGACGTTTTGCTTTCAATTACATAACAATTTTGCAAACGACTAATTCCAAATTTTTAAAATATAGCTAATATAAATAGAAGACATGTTTATGTACATGTTTGTATCATTCATTTTTCATCTATGCAATCTTTTAGCATAATAGCTATCAAAAATAAATGTACATGCATGTTGTAACTGATCTTCAAAAGAAAAAAAATATAAGGGCACACAATAATACTGAAAGGGTTTAAAGAATTATGTCAAGTCCTCTTCAACTAGAGTTTAAAACTTCGGTAGTCCGTAGATATTTTTCGAACCAAAAAAAAAAAGCCCAAAGTCATAATTCGTGATTTAAATATTGTACTTAACTAGGTCTTTATGTCTCTAAAATTTTTACGTTTAATATGATTTAAAAATGCATGAACAGGAAATAGTAACTTACATTTCTTCACTCTGGTGACACTGACAACGATTTTCTATTTTCGTAAACAACTTTTTTTTGCAGGTGTCATTTACAAAACGACATCCTTCTGAAGAACAGGTAAAGCTGTATGCAATTATTTATCTGATTTTTACTTGTCATTAAACACTGTGGGGAATTAGCTCAAGTGGTAGAGCGCTCGCTTAGCATGTGAGAGGTACCGGGATCGATACCCGGATTCTCCAAATTTTGGAATTTTGCATACACTTCCTGAATTAATAGTAACAAAAACAGTTAGTGATTTCAGGTACTTTTTAGAATTACTTATAAGGTATTATTTTCTGTTCCTAAACAAGGGAAGATATAAAAATACTTGACTTGATTGTTTTTCATATGATAATGAACATTGCGTAAAAATGCAAATCGTATTTGTCACACTGTGTACAGCTTTAAGGTGGTGTGTGACATCTCCATGTTGTGGCGTACTATTTTTCGAGTGTAATTTAATGAATAGTTTCTTTCCCTAAAACTGCCACCTATCAGCGTAGCACAGTGGGTTATAGCGTTCACTGCGAATCTGATAGTCATGACTTCGAATCCCGCTGGGGATTTTAAAAAAAATTTGCCTCTCCAAAAATTTTCATAACTTATTTTCTTAGCTAAATATAATTGTAAATTTTGAAAGTTCGAAACCGGTGAAAGTGTTTTAATTACTTACATACTTAAATCTACATTATTATCGACAGGTGTCTCGCATTGGTGAATTTTCATTTACATCATGATTTACAAGTATAGAACCTTAATTTGTAAGAATAATGAGAATGAGCTTTTTGTTAACATTGTAGAACTGTTTCATCCTGACCAACATCTTGAATACGAAATCCACAAAGCTTGATGAAGCTGACAAAGAACTTGAGCAGAGACAGTGCAGATAAAAATAGATAAAAGTTTGTGTTTATTTCAATTCTTTAAACTTTCCTTCAGTAATTTAGATGATATTCGTTGCTTTTTCCAAACAAACATTATTTTTATAATTAATAAGGGATGCAGTCATTAAAATTGATTTTCTGGGTCTTTCTTGTTTTTGTTCGGTTTTTGGTTTTTTGCGATGCTTTATTTTTTTTATGAGTGAAAATTTATGTCTTAAAATGGTAGACGGTAATTCATTTACTCCCCATAAGTAATTTTTAATTAAATAACCTACATGATCATAATTCATTTGATTTCAATTTTGATTTAATTAAAACGTAAATAGGAAAACAATAATTGAAATGTTGTCAAACAAAACGTTGTCCCCTATCAATCTATGTCAATTATGTCTATATTCCAAATCATAGCATTGCTTGTAGTTTACTAAACGGTAACTTACCTGAAAATTGAATCTTCTATATACTATATTTTTTTTCAGACACAAGTTTTATCACGTCCGACAGTAAACTTCGATTCAAGGCAAAGAAATATTTTAAAATGATTGATGATATTGAGAATTGTAAACGAGATGTGAAATAAAATCAGGAAAAGCCTTTATTAATAATTCTGATGCCTGTGAAATTATGGACTTAACAATAGAAATAAGCACAAAAACTAGACGGAATTCTAGACATTGTTTTAGATTATAGATACTCTGTATTCTTTTCACAAAGAGATTAATCGTTTTATAACAATGTCTCTTTTTTAGTTTAAGAAACACATATTTATCATGGTCATATAATAAAAAAAATGAAGCTCATAGAAATCTAGTAGTCATATTTTGGTGTAGCCGTATGTTATGCTGCAATCGCTTTGTATCACATGGTTCCCCTGTTTTAAAATAAATAAAATAATCAAAATACAAGTGTTGTTATCTTATTTCCTGAAGTTATTTCTTTTACTCTTAAAACAATAACAAAGTTTTGATGCGGAATAGGAAGACGAAATTTAATTGTTAACCAAATTAGTCAAATATAAGGACTGTGTTTCTTTTCATCGGCAATTTACTGTTGTCTGTGTAGTAACAATAGCAATGTACTGTTGTCTGTCTAGTAACAGTGACGATATACTGTTGTCTTTCTAGTAGTAATGGCGATGTACTGTTGTCTATCTAGTAACAGTGACAATCGACTGCTGTCTGTCTAGTATCAGAGGCAATGTACTGTTATCTGTCTAGTAACAGTGGCGATGTCTGTCAAGTAACATTATCGATGTACTGTTGTCTGTCTAGTAACAACGGCAATGTACTGTTAGTAACAATGGATATGTCCTGCTGTCTGTCTAGTAACGGTGGCGATGTCCTGCTGTCTGTCTAGTAACGGTGGCGATGTCCTGCTGTCTGTCTAGTAACGGTGCCGATGTCCTGCTGTCTGTCTAGTAACGGTGCCGATGTCCTGCTGTCTGTCTAGTAACGGTGCCGATGTACTGTTGTCGGTCTAGTAACAGTATTGATGTACTGTTGTCTGTCTAGTAACAGTATTGATGTACTGTTGTTTGTCTAGTAACGGTGCCGATGTACTGTTGTCTGTCTACTAACAGTATTGATATACTGTTGTCTGTCTAGGCAGTATTGATGTACTGTTGTCTGTCTAGTAACAGCAGCGATGTACTTTTGTCTGTCTTGTAACAGTATCGATGTACTGTTGTCTGTCTAGTTACAGTATCGATGTACTGTTGTCTGTCTAGTAACAGTATCGATGTACTGTTGTCTGTCTAGTAACAGTGTCGATGTATTGTTGTCTGTCTAGTTAGAGAGTCGATGTACTGGTTTTTGTCTAGTAACAGTGGCGATTTCCTGCTGTCTGCCTAGTAACAGTGGCAATGTACTGCTGTCTGCCTAGTAACAGTATCGATGTACTGTTGTCTGTCTAGTAACAGAGGCGATGTCCTGCTGTCTGTCTAGTAATGGTGGCGATGTACTGTTGTCTGTCTAGTAACAGTGGCGATGTACTGTTGTCTGTCTAGTAACAGAGGCGATGTCCTGTTGTCTGACTAGTAAGAGAGTCGATGTACTGGTTTTTGTCTAGTAACAGTGGCGATTTCCTGCTGTCTGCCTAGTAACAGTGGCGATGTCCTGCTGTCTGCCTAGTAACAGTATCGATGTACTGTTGTCTGACTAGTAAAAGAGGCGATGTCCTGCTGTCTGTCTAGTAACGGTGGCAATGCACTGTTGTCTGCCTAGTAACAGAATCGATGTACTGTTGTCTGTCTAGTAAAAGAGGAGATGTCCTGCTGTCTGTCTAGTAACGGTGGCAATGCACTGTTGTCTGCCTAGTAACAGTATCGATGTACTGTTGTCTGTCTAGTAAAAGAGGAGATGTATTGCTGTCTGTCTAGTAACGGTGGCAATGCACTGTTGTCTGCTTAGTAAGAGAATCGATGTACTGTTGTCTGTCTAGTAAAAGAGGCGATGTCCTGCTGTCTGTCTAGTAACGGTGGCAATGTACTGCTGTCTGCCTAGTAACAGTATCGATGTACTGTTGTCTGTCTAGTAAAAGAGGCGATGTCCTGCTGTCTGTCTAGTAATGGTGGCGATGTATTGTTGTCTGCCTAGTAACAGAATCGATGTACTGTTGTCTGTCTAGTAAAAGAGGCGATGTCCTGTTGTCTGTCTAGTAACGGTGGCAATGCACTGTTGTCTGCCTAGTAACAGTATCGATGTACTGTTGTCTGACTAGTAAAAGAGGCGATGTCCTGCTGTCTGTCTAGTAACGGTGGCAATGCACTGTTGTCTGCCTAGTAACAGAATCGATGTACTGTTGTCTGTCTAGTAAAAGAGGAGATGTCCTGCTGTCTGTCTAGTAACGGTGGCAATGCACTGTTGTCTGCCTAGTAACAGTATCGATGTACTGTTGTCTGTCTAGTAAAAGAGGAGATGTATTGCTGTCTGTCTAGTAAAAGAGGCGATGTCCTGCTGTCTGTCTAGTAACGGTGGCAATGTACTGCTGTCTGCCTAGTAACAGTATCGATGTACTGTTGTCTGTCTAGTAAAAGAGGCGATGTCCTGCTGTCTGTCTAGTAATGGTGGCGATGTATTGTTGTCTGTCTAGTAACAGTGGCGATGTACTGTTGTCTGTCTAGTAACAGAGGCGATGTCCTGTTGTCTGACTAGTAAGAGAGTCGATGTACTGGTTTTTGTCTAGTAACAGTGGCGATTTCCTGCTGTCTGCCTAGTAACAGTGGCGATGTCCTGCTGTCTGCCTAGTAACAGTATCGATGTACTGTTGTCTGACTAGTAAAAGAGGCGATGTCCTGCTGTCTGTCTAGTAACGGTGGCAATGCACTGTTGTCTGCCTAGTAACAGAATCGATGTACTGTTGTCTGTCTAGTAAAAGAGGAGATGTCCTGCTGTCTGTCTAGTAACGGTGGCAATGCACTGTTGTCTGCCTAGTAACAGTATCGATGTACTGTTGTCTGTCTAGTAAAAGAGGAGATGTATTGCTGTCTGTCTAGTAACGGTGGCAATGCACTGTTGTCTGCCTAGTAAGAGAATCGATGTACTGTTGTCTGTCTAGTAAAAGAGGAGATGTCCTGCTGTCTGTCTAGTAACGGTGGCAATGCACTGTTGTCTGCCTAGTAACAGTATCGATGTACTGTTGTCTGTCTAGTAAAAGAGGAGATGTATTGCTGTCTGTCTAGTAACGGTGGCAATGCACTGTTGTCTGCCTAGTAAGAGAATCGATGTACTGTTGTCTGTCTAGTAAAAGAGGCGATGTCCTGCTGTCTGTCTAGTAACGGTGGCAATGTACTGCTGTCTGCCTAGTAACAGTATCGATGTACTGTTGTCTGTCTAGTAACAGAGGCGATGTCCTGCTGTCTGTCTAGTAATGGTGGCGATGTATTGTTGTCTGTCTAGTAACAGTGGCGATGTACTGTTGTCTGTCTAGTAACAGAGGCGATGTCCTGTTGTCTGACTAGTAAGAGAGTCGATGTACTGGTTTTTGTCTAGTAACAGTGGCGATTTCCTGCTGTCTGCCTAGTAACAGAGGCGATGTCCTGCTGTCTGCCTAGTAACAGTATCGATGTACTGTTGTCTGACTAGTAAAAGAGGCGATGTCCTGCTGTCTGTCTAGTAACGGTGGCAATGCACTGTTGTCTGCCTAGTAACAGAATCGATGTACTGTTGTCTGTCTAGTAAAAGAGGAGATGTCCTGTTGTCTGTCTAGTAACGGTGGCAATGCACTGTTGTCTGCCTAGTAACAGTATCGATGTACTGTTGTCTGTCTAGTAAAAGAGGAGATGTATTGCTGTCTGTCTAGTAACGGTGGCAATGCACTGTTGTCTGCCTAGTAAGAGAATCGATGTATTGTTGTCTGTCTAGTAAAAGAGGCGATGTCCTGCTGTCTGTCTAGTAACGGTGGCAATGTACTGCTGTCTGCCTAGTAACAGTATCGATGTACTGTTGTCTGTCTAGTAACAGAGGCGATGTCCTGCTGTCTGTCTAGTAACAGTGTCGATGTATTGTTGTCTGTCTAGTAAGAGAGTCGATGTACTGGTTTTTGTCTAGTAACAGTGGCAATGTACTGTTGTCTGCCTAGTAACAGTATCGATGTACTGCTGTCTGCCTAGTAACAGTGACAATGTACTGTTGTCTGTCTAGTAACAGAGGCGATGTCCTGCTGTCTGTCTAGTAATGGTAGCGATGCACTGTTGTCTGCCTAGTAACAGTGGCGATGTACTGTTGTCTTTCTAGTAGTAATGGCGATGTACTGTTGTCTTTCTAGTAACGGTGGCGATGTACTGTTGTTTGTATAATAACAGTATCGATGTAATGTTGTCTGTCTCCTAACAGAGGCGATGTACTGTTTTTGTCTAGTAACAGTGTTGATGTACTGTTGTCTGTTTAGTAACAGAAGCAATGTACTGTTGTCTGTCTAGTCACAGCGGCAATGTACTGTTTTCTGTCTAGTAACAGTGGCGATGTACTGTTGTCTGTCTAGTAACAGAAGCAATGTATTGTTGTCTGTCTAGTCACAGTGGCGATGTACTTTTATCTGTCTTGTAACAGTGGTGATGTACTTTTGTCTGTCGAGTAACAGAGGCGATGTACTGTTTTCTGTCTAGAATCAGTATCAATGAACTGTTGTCTATCTAGTAACAGTATTGGTGTTAGGTTGTCTGTCTAGTAACAGTATCGATATACTGTTGTATGTCTAATAACAAAGGCGTATACTGTTGTCTGTTTAGGAACAGTATCGATCTTCTGTTGTCTGTCTAGTAACAAGGGCGATGTACTGCTGTCTGTCTTGTAACAGTGGCGATGTACTGTTGTTTATGTGGTAACAAGGGCGATGTACTGTTGTCTGTCTAGTAACAGTATCGATTTACTGTTGTCTGTCGAGTAACAGTGGCGATGTCTTGCTGTCTGTCTTGTAACAGTGGCTATGTACTGTTGTCGGTCTAGTAACAGAGGCGATGTACTGTTGTCTGTTTAGTAACAGTATCGATGTTCTGTTGTCTGTCTAGTAACAGTATCAATGTACTGTTGTCTTTCTAGTAGTAATAGCGATGTACTGTTGTCTGTCTAGTAACAGTGACAATGTACTGTTGTCTGTCTAGTAACAACGGCGATTTACTGTTGTCTGTCAAGTAACAGTATCGATGGACTGTTGTCTGCCTTGTAACAGTGGCGATGTACTGTTGTCTTTCTAGTAGTAATGGCGATGTACTGTTGTCTATCTAGTAACAGTGACAATATACTGTTGTCGGTCTAGTAACAGAGGCGATGTATTGGTCTGTCTAGTTACAGTATCGATGTACTGTTGTCTGCCTTGTAACAGTTGCGATGTACTGTTGTCGGTCTAGTAAGAGTATCGATGTACTATTGTCTGCCTTGTAACAATAACCATGTACTGTTCTCTGTCTAGAAAAAGTGACGATGTACTGTAGTGTGTCTAGAAATAGCGTCGATGTACTGTTGTCTGCCTTGTAACAGTGGCGATGTACTGTTGTCTGTCTAGAAAAAGTGACGATGTTCTGTTGTCGGTCTAGTAACAGTACTATTGTCTGCCTTGTAACAGTGGCAATGTACTGTTGTCTGTATAGAAAAAGTGACGATGTACTGTTGTATGTCTAGAAATAGCGTCGATGGACTGTTGTCTGTCTAGCAAAAGTTGCGATGTACTGTTGTCGGTCTAGTAACAGTTTCGATGTCTGTTGTCTGTCTAGTAACAGTATCGATGTACTGTTGTCTTTCTAGTAACAGTGGCAATGGACTGTTGTTTGTCTAGTAACAGAGGCGTTGAACTGCTGTCTAATGAATTTGTCGTTAAATCGCGTATTTGTTCTATGTTATTCAAAATTTGTTCGCACAAAATCACTCAATGCCACTTGAAATTATCAAGTCAAAGAATAACGTCTATGATTGATTGAGCAAGCCATGGAATCACATTAAAGTCTTTTAATTTAATTGATTAAATTACCGAATATTTATTAAACATTCATTTAAAGGGGGCAGATCAAATAGTCATTGTAGAATGTAAAGTGTGAGATAAAGGGTCATTGTAGGATGTAAAGGGTAAGATTAAAGGGTCGTTGTAGTTTCTAAAGGGTGAGATAAAGGTTGCTCGAGGAAGTAAAGGGTGAGATAAAAGGTTACTGTAGGATGTAAAGGGTGAGATCAAAGGATCAATGTAGTTGCTAAAGGGTGAGATCAAGGTTGTAAAGATTGGGAGCAAAACGTTATTATAGGATGTAAAAGTTGAGATCAAAGGATCAATATAGGATGTAAAAGGTGAGATCAAAGGTTATTGTAAGTAGTAAAGGGTGCGATCAAAGGCTCAATGAAGTTTCTAAAGGATGACATCAAGGTTGTAAAGGTTGCTGGAGGATATGAGTGAGATCAAAAGGTTATTGTAGATTTGTAAAGGGTGAGATCAAAAGGTTATTGTAGGATGTTAAGGGTGAGATCAAAAGGTTATTGTAGGATGTTAAGGTTGAGATTAAAAAGGTTATTGTAGGATGTAAAGGGTGAGATTAAAAAGGTTATTGAAGAATGTAAAAGGTGAAATCAAAGGGCTACTGTAGGATGTGAAAGGTGGGATCAAAGGGTCACTGTAGTATAAAAAGTCAATGTAGGATGTAACAGGTGAAATCAAAGGGTCCATGGAGTTAAGTTTCCAAAGGACGAGATCAAAGCTCGGTGATGTAAAGGGTGAGATCAAACAGTTATTGAAGGATGTAAAGGGTCACTGTAGAATTTAAAGTCACTGTTATGTTTTCAAAAAAGTAGAGGTTAAAGGATTGTTATAGAATATAAATGGTAAAATCAAAGGGTCACTGTAGAATGTAGGGGTGAAATGAAATAGTCAGTGTAAAATATACTGAAATAACTTAAAATAGATCTCAGGATATGGGTTTAAAAAAAAAACACGTTTTCCTCATTTTAAAAAAGACATCTAAAAAGAAGCAATGAAGAACGACTTGCTACACGTGACTCATCTACTGTTATGCTTCTTATGCTACACATGTCCCATCTAAACTACACGCGATCAATCTAATGCTACACGTGATCCATCTACTGCTACACAAGATCCATCTACTGCTACACGTAAAAAATCATATACTTCACGGGACTAATCTAATTCTCCATCTAACTTATATAATGCTACATTAACAAACTAATGCTACATTACTTATCTAAAGCTTTACAACCCATGTCATCCTAAACGTAAGCTCTCTTACGCTATCACGTGACCCTGAATTTTGGGGAACTAAAAGATTCTTTGATAAAACTTCTCACAATGAAACAAAAAAAAAAAAATAAAAATCTAGTAATGCTAATCAAAGTGGTATTCAACCTAAAAATTATCATCTGCTAGTTTAGAATTTATTTTGCAGATACGTATGGAATCAAGCAAGATATGCTTTTGGATGGTTTTACATTATCATGCGGTCACTGTACGTTTTAACTCCTAGTTTATGATATTGCACTTGGGAGTGCATTGACTGGTACTGAGTCATCAAAAGAGCATAAAATGTTGCAGACTGCGGGATTAATATCGCAATGAAAGTCAAACGTGAGGGATCGTGGTAATAATGGAACCGTTTTTACTATTTTTAAGATATGCATTAAAATTATTTCTGAGGTTTTTTTTAAAACTCAGCTGTGCATTCGAATAGCTGTTTTATATCTTGATATATTTAATACCTTTTAATTATGGATAAGTCATTCAATAAAAACAAAAATGTATAGGAAGCTCACATTTTAAATCATAACCCTGCCGTATATTTACTTTATGTTATAAACTAGGTTGGATCGCAGCATATTTTCGTAGATCTCGCCATAAAAATAATATTGCACGAGACACTTCATTTCGTTTTCCTCATGAATAAGTAACCGGTTTTTCTTGAAAACTGAAATCATTATGTTTACCTGTTTAATTTCATGGAGGTGGTCACCATTGACGTAAATTTGACTTTTGAGGCATATTCAAAACAATCACTAAAAAGTAGATGGTGAAAACTGTTAATTTGTTTTCATATTTAGAGCTTTTGGTTCGTCGTTTCCACCCATCAAAATTTTCTTTTTGCATTAAAAAAAACTATAAATTACTAATGTAATCGATGCCATTTACGATATAAAATGAAAATGATTTCAAAAGTTTTAAGTCATTAAAAATATGTATCATTAATATTTTGAGTTTTAAAAAATTTATTAATATTTTGAGTTGCCGTTGCAAGGAAAAACAACGAAATTGCTTTCCTAAAACTGTACGATAAAGAAATTTTAATTATTTCTGAAGAAGTATGAAGTATCTACATGGCAAGTCGCAAATTATAGAGTTGTTCTTTGTTCTTGACTCCGTAATTATTCAACAGTACAACATAAACTTTGTACTGAAACCAAAATACCTTGAATATTTCATGAGAGTTCGGTGTGATTTTTCTCCTTGTGACACACTGTGCTATAGTAGGTATATTGTATTTTCCGGGTTTGTGTTTCCTGTTTACACGTAACCAAAAAATGAGATAAATTGAAATATTACTATATCTTATAAGGGTTCTCTGTGCTTTGTCGTTGTACTTGTATTTGGAGTCGTATTCTCCAAATTATGCATTCAGAGTTGTCAAAAAAAGCCTGCTGATCGTGATGTCAACGATCCTACAGGTTAAGGTAAAAAATTAAAACTTACGCAAGATCTTGCATTTATTCATTAGGATTGTGAACAGTCATACATAATATTAAAGTTGCAATGCTATTGAGTTTTTCTTCAATGTTCCATTTTAGATTTAAGCTTACAACCAAATTTTCTAGATCTTTTTTGCAACTTAACAACGTCAGCAAAACAGTCAATTTTCAGTACAGCCGTTCACATCTATAAGATACTAACTAGCGTTCGATAAATAGCGTATAATTTGAAAGAGCTGGTTTACAAATGGTTTATGTAGCCTGTGTGATTTTCTGACTGGAAAAAATTACAGTCTAGTTTTTTTTTAAATTTCAAACAAGGATTGGGTGAAATAGAATTTTCCAGAAATTGACAGTCAAAACTTAATATGACACGGACGTAGAGTTGTTAACACAATCTGTCCATGGATAACACTTAATGTATAAGGTTTACTATTAATTTGTAGTTGTATTAAAATGTAAGTAATTTAAAAAATCTATTATATACATATTTATTTGCCTAACCTAAACCAAAGTTGTCGGATCCAAAGTAACTGTCCGGTGATTAACACGCCCTACACTTTCACCCATGACATTACTTAGTCAACCCGCGATCTTGGTTACCCCGTTCTGGAAAATTCTATAAACCAACATTTAAGAAACGAATTGGCTCTTTTTTTAATTCAACATTATTCAACATTTGTCATGCGCGGATTCCGACCCCCATCTCCCCCTAGAAAATGAAAATTTATATAAATTTACATAGTAAAATTGTCTTTTACTAATTAACAATTTTTAATTGTCAATGAGTCCATGACTACCATAATATCCCCCCCCCCCCTTGCACGGATTAGGAAATTCATGAAGTTTGGAATATTTTTCCTAGGTATGATTATTTTTCGCAGGTATAGATATTCTACATTACCCCCTCCTCACCCCCCCCCCAAAAAAAAAAAAACGGATTAGGAATTTCATGATTTTGGGTATCAGGCTTTTTTTTTTTGCTTGTCAAGATTTTTTATGATTAGTGTAGCCCCTCTCCCCCCCCCCCCCCCCCCGGAAAAAATTTCTGGATCCGCGCATATTTGTCATATTTTGCTTTCTTCTTATACCCTAAATAAGTTCCCTGTTAATATATTCATTCTTTACATAATCATTCAATTTTATTTCAAAGCAGGTATATGTATATATATTTGACTCCACTGACTTGCAATCGCCAAGGAATGTCCACCACCTTACTCTCATTTTTGCTGTTTTGGGCTGGTTTTTCGAAAATGAAAGTAGGGATTTTTAATTCGCGATCATTTCTCAATAATAACTAATCAGGTAAGATTAAATTATAATTTACAGACATCAATTCATACTTAATGAAATACTAACGGTTACTCTGTTGCAGGCATTTTGTAGTTTATTGGGAAAATGTCTGAATTTATAAGTTTAGATACGTAAAGAGTGAGTAATACATATATTTAGTACTCATTGCTGATAAATGTATCAAGATGTATCTTATTATTCAATACTTAAAGACATTATAAATGGTAGTGAAAAAAAGTGGGATGGCGAAGACAAATTATATGGAATCTGTTCTTAACACCGCAAGGCAGTAGGAGTATGAAATCTTATTTCTGTTCTGTTAAAATGGTGGGTTATATCTCAAAATTCCCATCTCCTTCATGAGGACTAATTATCCATAGGAATTTTTTAAAAGTTGAATAAGCTTGTAACGCGTATGTTATATATGATGGTAATTGCCCAGGAAAACTGTTTTAGATATGTTCTTATCAATGATAATGATTAAGCTAACGTTTGCAATTTGAATTATACTCATTGAAGGAAATCGTTAGTGAAATTATGTACATAAAACGTAAGAAGCGTGAGGCATCTTTGGACGTTTCCGCGGTCTCTCTTCAACAACGCACTCGGCGAACATATTCAGAGTGAATGGTAATTTCCCTTTCTAATTTGACAAACTAATGATAAAATCTATGTGCGGTCAATGTCATTAATACAAACATTTTAACTACATAAATTAATTGTTCTGTATTAATAGGTTAAATAACGTACTAATTATAATTTATATATCAACTTTTCTAATGTCCTCGTAAATTTTGTAGGAAACTTGGTCGGCGGTCAACTCTCTCTCTCTCTCTCTCTCTCTCTCTCTCCCTCTCTCTCACACACACACACACATACATACACACATTAACTTGATAGTCGATAAGTGTATACAAGAACATCGTTCTTTTCATTTCACCAGATGCATTTACATAAAATACAGGTATTCACACCAAATTTTATCTACACCGAACTGCAGTTAAAAATTAAACATATTTTCTTTTATCAACTGTTGATTAAATTAATTCAATAAATGATGCTGAAATTCTTAGATGCTGATTTGTTTTATACCTTTATAGTTTGTTGTTGAGTAATTCGTGATTGATTTTCACTGTTTCTAAATAACATTAAAAACAACTGACTTCACAGACTGCAGGCAATCATTCTGCGGTCATTGCAGAAAAGAAGTTACATAAGATTTAGATTTGTTTGTTTATTTGGGGGAGCTAGGGGTGGCTTACTTGTTTTTGTTTTATTAGTTTTTTGTGTTTGTTTGTTTTGGGGGTTTTATGGGGGAGGGGTGGTGGCGGTGGTGTAAAATTGAGTAACCTTACTTTTATTTAAAGGGACTGAGACACGATTTGACTTAAAAAATTTCATTTTTTTTTTCTATTTTTCATGTTTAAAATGATAAATACAGAAGTTTGTAATGCTATGTCAAAAATTAAAAGTTAAATATCAAGTTATAAGCAAGATACAGAGTTCATAATTCTTTGTTTTGTAAACAAAGCTCGAACATTGTTATTTTTTACATATGCGTTGTATTGGTGTAAGTTTCAATCAAATGTATCTTTCTTTTGTTGATAATAGTATTTATGAAGATATTGAGTTAATCTGAATTGTTTCTTACATGTCATTTTGTCTAAGAAATGGTAACTCTCTACATTACATTTTTGTAAACAACCTCAAGACTTGAGCTTTGTTTACATAACAATCCTTACCTCTGTACCTCGCTTGTAACTTGGCTTCAACATGCAGTATTTTGGTCAATCATTTAAAATGCACCAGTAAACCATTTTATACATAAAAAATAAAAATAAAATATTTGATCCCAAATATTGTCCAAGTCCCCTTAAAAGTATATCGTATTATTTATCAGAATGTTTACAGAGTGAAAATTTGGTAGACATATCCACTAAGTCAAGTTATTAAACTAGCGTATTGTGTAAACCAACCTTGTTACTTTGCGAATTAATACAATTTGATTTTAAATATATGAAATAATATTTACTGGATGAAATATATAAAAATGCAGTGGTTTGTTTATTTAAAATATAATTCTTTTTGTTCGACTTTGAAATATGTTTTGAAACTTTTTTCCGCAGTTGAATATATTAAATGAAATATACAACACAGACATACATTTCTTTTAAATAAACAACGCACATTAATATAAATTAAACAACGTTTTCTCAAGTGTGATGCTGAATTTTTTTATATTCAGAACCTGTTAATAACTTATCAAAGTCTACCGTCATTGGTCCGAATATATTTATCACCTTCCTCCTTATAGATAATAAATGTCTACAAATCGTGAGGTTTCCAATGAAGTTGTGGTCAAACAGTTAACCTTGCCATAAAGAGCTAGCCTCTTGTTTATTTTAAAGTCTAGGTAAACCAAAGTATAATTGAGTCTCTTCACATGTTTACATTTTTATGCTGTTAATTACACCTTCTTTAAGTGTTGAAAGTTCAATAAACCCTAGCTTGGTGTTTTTAAACGAAATAGGTGTTTAATATTTGAGTACATGTATAATTTAAACATAATGGGTATTTAGCCAAAAAAGTTTTTTTTAATTCTTTTCGTTCAAACAAATTTTAAATAAAAAAATTAATATTCCAAAACCCATACATTGTTTTTGACTTTTATATATTTACGTTTTTATAAAAAAAAAAAACCCCAGTAAATCCTTAAATGAAAAAAGAAAATCATTACAGTTTCAGCCAACCTCAACAAAGAAGTGTTCTAATAGTATTTCTTGGCATAATACGTGTAATGCATCACAGATATGTACTTGTATCAATGATAATTCGTCACTTTGAAAAATAAATAGTACACAATGAAAACACTTTTACAAAGAGGTGTTCGTTAAGTGTTTCTTGTGTGGTCATTTAGGCGCGTGTCCTTTACACGTAACCCTGTTTCTAATGGTGCCATTTACAAGTCCAGATCATGTTAAGCATGCCATTACCTCGTGTAGGTAATCTATTAGCATGATGGGCAAGGCGGGTTTTTTGTGCATGTTCATGTAACACAAACACTACTGAAAGATTATACCAGGAAAGTTCTAGAAAACTTTGACAAAGGAATGACACTTTGGATATACCTTAAAGGGGTTATTTTATGAGGCTCTTTCTAATTATCAAAACGTTGGTTTTCAGAAAGCATTGTCTCCTGATTGGTAATTTTTTCCCGAAATGTTACATAATTTCCTTACAAATTATTTTATAACGTATATAATTTATAATCTTTGTGTTTTTAAAGTTAAAAAGGAAACACTAATGTTCTTAAAATCAAGTATATTAACTTTTTAAAGAATCTTACAAATATCCACACTATTATTTCAAAAATTATATAAGTTCATTCATTCCTCTTTTAAAAAGTTTAAATAACAGCAAAATTATGCGTTATCGAAAAGCGTGGGCTGGAGAATCCGGGTATCGATCCCGGTACCTCTCACATGCTAAGTAAGCGCTCTACCACTTGAGATTCTCTTTGAAAAATTGTCATTGTTAGGAATAGTGTTAGCGTTGAATTAGGTACAGAATTTTGGTGATAGTGTCGTCCGTAATTTTTCTTTTCTTATTAAACCACAAAGTATTTTGTTTACATTGGCGCCTGGCCTCTGGTTTCTAACAGTAGTTTCCATGCAAAGAAATTGAGTCAAAACCTACAGGCACAGCAGTTTCTACAGAATGTACTTTTTGTCAACCAAATTTTTCCATAAATATAATATATAAGCATTTCCAAGAGAAACACTTTTATTAATTTTGCCCAACTTTGAGCTTTGTTGCTCAAATAATATCATTTTCATTTTCCGACATCGCCAACTCTTTGATGCGGGAATGTAAAACTTGATTAACCATTGTATTTCATTTGGCGGAAACGGTAAAAATAAAGACTGGCAGACATGATCTTGTGTGTGGTGATTGATATCGAAGTCAACAACATTATATTATGGGCTAGGTTTAGGCAGAAGTTGTATAATAATCATTTTGACATTTTGCACAAGCAACACATGTTTGAAACAATATTTCCAATAATTTGGAATGCTAACAGCGCTGATTTGACCTTATGACATACCATATGCTCGGTGACCAGCACTTAGTCTGCTAGCAGTCTAAACGTTCAAATTTTGTGACAACCGATGATAAATGTCAATGCATAACAATCACTAAAATTAATTATTAAATATACTCGAACGTGTGTATTTGGTGTCTATACCAAATCAAAATTCAATTAATCACATGATGGCAAGATGTTTAATGACAACATTGGAAGACAAAATTAATTAAGAACATATTTTGAATGTCTTCGTGTTTTTCGTTAAATTCATTCGCGATTAGTTCTTAATATTTGGTTTGGTTGATAATTAGGACTGGCGATAACATGCAAATTAGAAGTACAGGTTACAACGCCCATGTTTGAGCGCAGAAGACAACAAAAAGAGTAAAAATCTAAAGTTTTTTCAAATTATAAAAATAACATGCATTTTTACTAATGCATGTGATGATTCACTTTACCTAATTGTTTAAATTTTCTCATCGAGCTCTCAAAAGACATAAAATGTATATAATGAATAACATAAAGATAATAACTATCAATATACAATCATTCAAGGTTTATTTTTTTTAACCAAATAAAAAGGTTATAGCGTAGGAAGCAAATAAATATTTCATGGTTTGTAGTTATTTACAAACAATTAAATTATGCATTGAGTGCCATTCTTAGTTTCAATAAGCAAATTGTTCTACGACAGCCGAGTTAAAAGATAGTATTTATGCATGCATGTTATCTTACACATTGAAGAAAAATTCTCGCTTCGACCATAAAGAAAAGAAGAAAAAAATTAGCTGGACAATAAATTACTTTCACGAAAGGTATGCGCTTATATATACCATAATCTACCTTTCCGCAACAATAAAAATAACTTTGCATAGAAATTACTCTAAAATACGCTGTAAAAAAGTTGTAAAATTTTCAAAATAGTAAGTATACCATGTAGCCCCTTCACCATTCAAAAGACTAATAATTTTTATAATCATTATAATTGTGGTAAATTACAATGAATACTTGTTAGTAGAAACTACAAGGCAATATTTATAGGATATATAAATATTATCATGTAACAAGAATGTAGATGTACTCAGAGAGAGAGAGAGAGAGAGAGAGAGAGAGAGAGAGAGAGAGAGAGAGAAGGAGAATTTTTAAATCATAAGATCATAAAAATTATGGGTGATATTGCTTACATGTTACATAATCTAAATAAAAGCTATTGAACCTTTCAATTAATTTAATATAGTTTTATAGACATATTGTTCGTGTTTAGTGTCACAAGTATTGTTCTCGATGGTCAGTAACGAGCTTTAAAATAGAGTTTACAAAAGACGATCTTTGGTTTTCTTATTTAAAAATAAGCCAGGGCGAGAAATTTTTATGCAAATTTTAATAATTTTGAAATTATCAAACAACGCCCTGAAAGTATCGCACGTGCATGCCTTACTAACGCTTCATTGTTTTCTCCTACACCGTCACCTACTTTTTTCTGTATTTCTATAAAAGGGTAATAATACTTATTTCGGTGTGTTTTCCTAATTGCTGAGAATAATTCATAAAGTTGATGAAACGATAACCACAGTAATAATTGCAATCGTTAACGGTGCTATTTTAATTCCTTCTGTATTCATCGACTCGTCGAGGTATATATAAAGCCCCGCTCTCCTTTCCCTGTTCAGTTGTCATTTGCCCACGGTCGACGGTGATGGACCTACAGCACTTAAGATATGTCAGTTGAGTTTGTCATCAAACCGCACGCTCTGAACAAAGGCCCCATCTACTGTTGATTATTTCTGCATAAATTTGTGAACAAACACCTGCGTTTTAGTGAAAGATTCAAGGAAATCAAAAGTGTTGTGAGCGCATCATAGGATGCTCATTTTCTAATCACCTGAAAAAGGAGACATTTTAAACTTTTAATACAACATAGGGAAAATGAAGTTGTCAAGACGTATTTTTCAGTTTGTTGTGTTGGTCTCTGTTTTGGGGTGGACTTTCGCTGCTTCGCCTTCTACCTGTTACAAATGCAAACATGGAGACACTTGTAAACCGCCTAAATGTGTGTGCTGTGGAAAAGACATGCCTCTTGAAAAATCCAAAACACCCCAGATGGTTTTTTTTACTTTCGATGATGCTGTAAATACCTATGTGGCCAGCTTTTATAGAAAACTTTTTGACGCCAACCGTAGAAATCCAAACGGTTGCCCGATATCAATGACTTTATTTATTTCGCATGCGAACACAGTGTATTCATTGGTAAGAGAATTTTATCAAAAAGGATTCGAAATTGCCTCTCATAGTGTTACCCACAGTCATCCAAGTATGGATACTTTCAAAACCGAAGCGGGAAAGCAAAAAGAAAACTTGGCTAAAAAAGCCCGGATTCCAAAGTCTGAGATCCAGGGGTGGAGAAGCCCGTTTTTAGAGCCAATGGGAGATGCACAACCAAATATCCTACAGGAGTTGGGATATGAATATGACGCTACGCTAACCATTAGCAGACGAAAACAATCGGAACATGCCCCTCTACCATTCACGCTTGACTATGGATGGCCATATGACTGTAAAATCAACCCATGTCCAAAATCAGTGCACCGAGGGTTCTGGGAAGTTCCGGTCGTTTCCGTTACCGACTATCTTGGAGAATACGACTGCGTGTATGTAGATGGTTGTAACAATCCCCCGCCTGACGAGGAATCAGCTTACAACTTCCTGTGGGAAAACTTCAACAGTTACTACAAGACAAACAGGGCACCTTTCGGAATTAACATGCATGCCGCATGGTTTTATGTTCCTGAAAGGTTAAATGCAATGGATAGGTTTATTCAGGATTTATTAAAGCTGGACGACGTATACATTGTCTCTGTAAAGCAAGTTATTGCTTGGTTAAAATCTCCAACTCCATTGGAGGAGCTTAAAGACTTCCAACCATGGTCTTGTGCAAATCCTCGTGATAGAGATGCCCCAAAATTGCACGCAAAGGGGTATTTTGCCAATGATGAACCCAAGCGTAACATGGTAAGAGCTCCAAGCGTACCAAGATCGGAAATCGCCCATAATGTTCATGGTGCGCACACTCATGAACAGATAGTTCATAGTGTGCACACTCATGAACAGACACACAGAAGGACAAATGCCCATTCCTCATATCAGCCACGCGATTCGCATCCTCTACAAAGATCACACAATGTTCACCATTCGGCGAATAGACATTCAAATACAGCTCAGGCACATCAGTCGTTAGGAAACTCCTACATATATCAACGAATGCTTCGTAGAAAGGCATTAAGAGAAAAGAGCAGAACGACAACAACAACATTGCCTCCACCTCCAGTTCGTCAAAATCATGCAGATTTAAGCTTGTCGATACCAACCCCACCAAAACAACTGATACAACAAACCAAGCCAAGACAGCACCTGAACGCTTCGCCCATATACACATGGCAGTCTTTTCTCACAAATGTGGTGAACAATGAGCCCATGCAACAGAAGGCGGCAACAAAGCCAGATCAAGGAACTCCTCTTGGCTTGATCAACAGGTCCTCGCACTCTCATAATTCACATTACGCGCACGGTCCTTTGGAAAGACACCACCAAACTCCGCCAAAGGTCCACGTCCCTCAGCTGGCGGGTAGCAACAATCAAGAGAGGCACCAACACAAATCTAGGGCATATAACTACGTGGAGACAACAACACAACAACCTTATTTTTCATTTGTTCAATCGAACTCCAACTCAATCGTTCCTAAAGTGGAAAAAAGTAATCCCGTATCACCTGTGACAACTACAATTTCTCCAAGATCTAGAGATACAACGAGCAGTTTAAGATTTGAAGGCCAGTTGGGTGATGAGAATAGGAATGAAAATTCCCCTTTTATATCATCTGTAAGGGAATGGATTGAAACACAAAAGAAACAAGCTAATGCAGGTTCTGGTCAAAGACAAAGCAATGTTTTATTTCAGTCAGCTGGATTTCGATCCCTCAACACCGAGCAAACAACACAGAGAAGTAATGTTGATCAAGACACAACCATGGGACCATCTACAACTCCAACCAGTCCACAGACGGTGATGGAGAGTCCTTGCAAACAAGGAGTAAATTGTAAACTCCCCGAGTGCTTCTGCAAAACTACCAAATACCCAACATCCATGAACCCGCAGGATATACCGCAAATTGTATATATTACAATTGATGGACCTATCAACTTCCTCACCTACTCAAAGATGAAGACCTTGTTCAAAGAGAACAGACAAAATCCCAATGGATGCCGAATAGGGGCCACCTTCTTTGCCAATGGAAGAGGAACCAGTTATCGCTTGGCCAACATATTAAACAATGATGGTATTGAAATTGGAATGAACGGACAACAAACGACCCCTTATGAGTCCTCTGAGGGACTTCAAGCGGATATAAATCAGCAATCCGATTACCTACGCACATACGCCGGTATATCTGAAGAAAACATCCAAGGATGGAGATCACCTCAACTTTCTGAAGAAATGAATTCCAACATCAATGTCTTACGTAATAAAACCTTATATGATTCATCACTCGTTTTGAAAAACCAAACCGGTTTGAATGAGGATAAACCATGGCCTTTCACGTTAGACTTTTTGAATTGTGAACGAGAAAATTGTTCTTCAAAAACAAGCGCTGGAATTTGGGAAGTTCCTATTATTCCAATGAAAGCACAGAGTGACGAGTCATGTGCATATGCAGATAAATGCAGAGGTCCAAAGACAACACAGGAAACCGTTGATTACTTGATGAAAAACTTTAATTCTTACTACGAAAGAAACAGGGCACCATTTGGCATTCATATATCACGTGATTGGTTTTACTGGTATAACAACAGAAATTTTGCAGGACTTTCAGACTTCATAGACAAATTATTACAAAAGAAAGACGTTTACATTGTACCAGTGTCCAAATTATTACAGTGGGTAAAAAATCCAATTTCCTTATCGTCCGTTAAGTCATTTGCATCTTGGAGTTGTTAGAAAGTTATTTCCTGGTGTGAATGGGTTGTGTATTTGATTATTTTAATTTATTAAGTTTTGCATGCTGTTGTGATTTTAAAATAAAAGTTGAAAACCCTTTACCTTTCATTTATGACTCTGTCTCACTTAGGGAAAGGCGACCTGAGCTGACCCATACTCTATGATTTGTGGATCTTAAAATAGATTTTGGTTTTTAAATTAATACTTTTTGACACGTAAGGCGGAAAAACGAAGGTTGAACGTCAAAGTTGCATAATCAGCCATCCAAGTTTAAGTTTCTGTATCCAATAAAAAATGATCAGGTAATTATAAAAATAATTTACAAGCGATTTTGAGAACAAGTGCAAGCAAGTTATAAAATGAAATAATCAAATAAAACCACATCTCAAAGAGTTTGAGGAAGGAAATCATTTTTGTTCATAATTGTTTTACTCTGTCACTGTTCTTTTCGTTTCTATTCTAGAATAATAAAAAAAACCGTTCATGCTCAACTGTCAACAAATTTTAATTGTCAATTTATTACTCAATAACAATTGAAAACTGTTATTAGGAAAAATCATTGACTAAAGATGAGACTTTTGTCGTCTAATTAATCAAACATTTTGTTATGTTTGCGGTCTGTTTACCACTCGTTTTCATGACTTCCTGGAAAGTTAATAAGTAAGCTTATTAATATTTAAACACATTTTGTGTTAAAACCTAGCCATCCACTCCCGCACAGGAACAATGATCGCCAGGAAAATTGATGTCACACCAAGTCTTCAAACGTCATTTAAAATTGTTATTCGGGCAATCAGCGAAAGCCCCGTTTTGTTCTAATCTTAAATGTAAAAATTACAATTTTCACGTGCAGGATTTTATACAAAATTGTGTTTTGCATAATCATTTCCAATTATGCAAACTTAGTTACATCACAGACGATTTTTTTTCTGCATAAAATTTGCGCAGTGAGTCATTTGCAGTGAGGTGTTCCTTTGCTAGTAGAAGTATTTTGTCAATAACAGCCATGTTATTTTTCTTTGTATATGAAATGATAAACGATATTTTAAAGACAGCCCCTACATCTCCGACTGCAAAATCGTGAGCAGCACTGAAACATACATACATGTAACTAGGATGTGAGTGTTCGCGTCTCTGTTTGTTCATAGTGCTACCTATGGCGTCTTTATGTCACATAAGACATGAAATTAACACTTTCATGCGACCCTTTTTTATCCCCGTGTCATAAATTTCCATTTTTGTCTGTTTCACGCAGAAAGAAAAGTAAAGAAAGCGCGGAGTTTGACCAGAACAGTCGTTTTAGTCACAATTAAAACACATTCTTTGCCGTTACAATAAGAATTAATCTGCTATACATTAATAAAGATTATATATCGTAATATACTTATCATTTATCAAATTATTCCGAGAAAATAGAAACCTGCATTTCATAAAATTAAAATTTTAGATATTTGCAGTTTAATGATTTTAAATGTAAATATATTCTTCTTTTTACGGCTTCATAATAAAGTCAAGTCTTAATGAGAGAATCATCAAGTTGGGCAGCAATTAAATCTAGCAGAGAAGAGAAGTGACAAAAATAATTATCCCCGAATAGATAGGTATATAAGTCATTTCAGACTCTTCCTGAAATGTGTAGTTATACAGTGTATTTTCCATAAATGACAGCATACTATTCATTCTTTACATCAGGAAAGATTTAAACTTTTCAAACTTAGATTGCTACAAGTCCTTAAAGATTTTGTTGTTTTTTTAGGTAAAATGTGTTAAGTTAGTTGCTCTTTTTACAAATTCTTGATTTTGATAGAAAATTTATGTATTTAAACTACATATATGTAGTATATGTTGTTTATACTTTGAAATACATTTGTGTATTTGTATCATAAAATAATTATCTAGATAGATTTAGATGGATACAGAAATGATCATATGGGCTGTTTTCCGCGAGGCTAACAATCCTTATTCACTTTTTATTTATTATTATTAGTTATGAAATAAAACTTTCAGTCATTTCGTCGGAAGAAAAAAGTTTCAATAAAGGAAAACACTGCCATATAAATACATAGTAAAACTAACTAGATTTACTTACTTTATATAATAACATCAAACATTGCAATTATTTTAAAGTTATAATTAGATACAGAACTTGGTTTGTTTATACACACAAAACACATGATTACGAAACAAATGTTTTTGTTTTACAAATATCCGTGTTAGGCAAATCTTGCAACACCATGTTCTATTTGCAGACGATTCTTGTGTTTATGACACTCGAAAAAAATACAAATACACAGATGTCAATTACATCAACAGATTTTTTGCCAGTGCTGACAGGTTGAATTTGTTTTTCTTCTCTGACACAGATCTCGGACCAAGTACGAGATGAAACCCGACAAAATAAAGTCAACGGTCACTTGGGTCAATCAGGTCAGAATTATCTGTTTTCGTATTAAAAGTAGGTCATAAGTTTTCTCCAAGTGCCATAGATATATGTTTTCACTATTTTTTTTATATGTTTAAGGTGTTTGACATCTCGTCAAGATATTTTACCTCGTTTATGATTTGGCTGGTGGCCTTCAGTGAGGTTTTTTAACATTCTATAGCACTCACTGACATTCACTGATGGGGGAGGAGACTTTGTTTGACAAGCAATCTTTAAGACACCCGGTCTTCATCCAATGCATACTCTTAGTTTAATGCCCTTACCTTGTGCATGTATGATTAACATCGTCTGTCAAAGGTTTATGAACTGTGTGTCTTTTAACTAAAAAAAAATCCTTCGCCATAATGAGTTTCGAAGAAATCGGCATACTCTAAAACCTGGCCTGGCCTGGCTTGGCCCCATTGGCCTGGCCTGGCCTCAAAGTTGGCCTGGCCTCACTTTTGGCCTCAAAATTGGCCTGGCCCCAAATTTTGGCCTGGCCTCAAAAATTGGCCTGGCCTCAAATTTGGCCTCTACAAAAATTTTTGGCCTCAAATTTATTTTTATATTTTCTTTACGTATTTGACGTTTTTATTGATGTTTTATTGATTTATTTTCAATGCACATTAAACATCACTTTTGGTGCCTATAGTGTCTTAAAGTGATAATGTATCAAAAATAATAGTTACAATTGAAAATATAGTACTAACAATGTATATCTATGACTAAAAGTATGTTGAGTAATCAATTCTAACAGATTTTTATTCAGTATGATTTAAATTCTTAAGAACTTAAGAATGTGATTTTGCCCTGCAATTGTATAACGATGGCATGTTTTTGCAATGTATTTAGATCAAACTGCTTTCAGGATTAGACACTATCTATGCAACTCTTCTTTTACCAACGACTTGTTTGAGAAAAAAGTAATGGAAGAGGCCAATATTTGTTTATTCTATCAAAAATCACAAAATGTTCTGCTTTGTTCAAATTCCGATGATAACAATTCCCCATAGGAGAACAATTATTTCCTAAGTATACAAACAACACATACAGGAAACTCTACTCTATAATCAGGAGGTGATGAATTAATGAACATCACCGGGTCAAGCTATCGAGGGATGCAATGTTGCAGTCGTTCACAAATGCCATTAATTAAATTAGACATGTGAAATGTTAAACGGCAGGATAGGCAATGAATCTGACCCAAATGTAGCAGATTAAGGACAGAAAAGGTTAATATTAAATTTCTGCTGGGGAGGGAAATTTGGGCTTGATTGGTGTTGACAGGTAATATAAACAAACAGCAGATTTTAAAGTGCATTACACAGTGATAACAATTTAATGCTTTGTACCAGTTTACAAATGTTTTGGATATCAATCAGGTGAGTCTCTTAAAATGATGTTTTAATTTTAAATGGGAGATGGGAGTGACAACTTAATCGCTTTAGTATTGGGAAAATCTATTTCTTATAGTAGGAGCAGTGCTGTGCATACATGTCATAGCTATTTTTTGTGTGATTAGACATGGATTAAAGTAATTCAACTTGAAAAATCGGTCATCTTGTCATATATATATTTTCATATGATTATTCCTTAAGAATATTCAATTCTGAAAGAAATCAATAAAAATTCAATTTTAATCTAAGAAAATGAGAAAAAAAGAAATTTTAAAATTTGAGGCCAAAAATTTTTGAAGAGGCCAATTTAGAGGCCAGGCCAATTTTTGAGGCCAGGCCAAAATTTGGGGCCAGGCCAATTTTGAGGCCAAAAATGAGGCCAGGCCAACTTTGAGGCCAGGCCAGGCCAATGGGGCCAAGCCAGGCCAGGCCAGGTTTTAGAGTATGCCGAAGAAATCTATTGCCAGATATTCCGAACAACTGACATTTAATAGAAATGGTGAAATGGAGGCAAAGAAATGACGAATTTGATCCGAAATTAAACTCTTTTGGCAAGGGTGTGAATTCTATTAACTTGCAGGGTTATATCCAAAGAATTTCAAGGGAAATTTATGTAATCCTAAATTTTGTCCACGATATAAATGGTTAAATGCCGTGAAAAAAAAACGAAACCATTTATATTTTTTGACATAACAAATTACGTTACAAGGTTTGTGGTTTTTAAATTCTACAGCAATTAATTTTAAACAACGGTAAAAGAATTGCTTATTTTATCTGAAATGAAATAGGTTACTATTTCAAGACTAGCATGAACGTTCTTCGTCTTACATTTTGTTTAAAATGCTAAAACAGGGGTGCTTTGCTGAAAATGAATGAAAACTTACTTTATTACTTATATTATGATGTTAAAGAACAGTCGGAAACATGACTACATCACAATGTGTGGCTTCTTTAAATTTTGAAATCAAGCATTGACACGATGTTACAAAACAGGGGAACTAAATATAAAAAATCAGACACATTAGGTAAGCACATGTTCAAATTAATTAAAAACGTGGCTCCTGCGTCCACACTAATTAAACAAAACGATGCATAAGAAGTTATAATTTATAACCTTGTATCTCTGTGTTCAGCTTACAAATTTTCTTATGAATCACCTAAACCTGTTTTGCAATAAAGCAATTTTGCCTTGGCCAAAGTCTCATTGAATCAAATAGAATTTTCTCAAATAGACACTATTGATGTTGCACAACCCGTTTACATGCTAGGAGCGGGAAAATAAATAAGTTAACAACTGTTTAAATTTTAAATGGATTAAAAATACCAGAGTCATTAAATGTCATTCATTTGTTTTATTTTTCTTCGTGTGCATATTTAACAAAAGGTAGAGTTACTGGTTTCTGTGGTGTATGTTAAAGAAAAGGTTAAAATGACTAATTTGTTGACACAGTAATAATGTGTTTACTGCATGAACGATTTTTTAAAAAACCCAAAAACCAGTATAATTATTTAATACGTCATTTAAATTTTATGCACCAAACTTATCTACATTTTATGATTATGTTACATAATAAAGCATAACTATTTATTCCAATTTGACTGCAAAACAATTTTATTTTTATAACAATGACGCAATCATAATGTGATCCATAAAGATGTAGATATTTCAGAGGTATGTTCGCTTGACCTTTCATTTCATAAACAATTTGTCATGTTACCGGGGCATTGCACTAATCTGATTAAAATAAATATCTGAGTTCAAATTTTTTCAGTTATTTAGTCCAAACAATACCAAAGATTTGACGTGAATATTGGGAAAATATCTGGTGCAACTCTGTTGAGAAACTCGGTTGAAATGATACAATCTTTGATTTATTTTTGATGATATATTCTCTTTATATATCCATATTAGAATTTGTTTCTGTATAAGAAAGTAATGTTTATAGGATGTAAAAGCTGTATTGTTCTGCATGGCGAAAATGCACGCTCTGCAAAAACTATTTGAAGCCTACTGGTTTTTCATTTTGCGCACCTCACATACTGTTTATAATAGTACATGTATGTAATGCTAAAGTTGAAATAAATAATGATATAATAAATCATGTCAATATTTGTTTCTGTCTATTGACTACTCTGGTTGAATTTAGGAATATTTTGAGGATGTGAATTTGGATTATTGAAGTGTAGATTTCAAATCATCATATAATAAATATACAGCAAGGGTAATTATGCTAATGCTCCTTTTGCAAATATCTAAAATTTGATCACGATATGAGGGGAAAACATTAGATTTATTTTCATACATCTTGATCCACATAAAGCTCAGACATAAATCTAATATATAGTCTTTAAACAAAGACTAAATGGGTTAACACGTGACAAAACATATATAAATTTCTATAAATGGGCTCAAGTAAAGTAAAATCAAAACGGAATCCTACATTGAAGTAGAATGAGTTCAAACGAAGAGAAACTACAAAAGTCCTTTTGATAATAAGATGAAAAATGGCGATCCTTTCCGGGGTGACATCTGTGGACAACACTTCTTGCATCATGTAGGTTAACTTATGGCGATGTAGTGCATGAAAGACGCAAACTGTTCATCTTGTGTGGTACAGAGATGAATGGAGAAGCATCCAGATATAACAAATAAATGTACTGTCAGTGGGTCACTCAGGCCGGTCATGCATTTCTGCTTTCATATCATACGAGGGAAGGGGGATACTTTCAATATGAAATGAATTTCAATTATGGTTTCAAATCAAAATCAGATCTTTGTTTAAATGGTATTTCCTAATATGTGTTCTATGTTATTGTTATTCGTTTGTTTGTGTTTCGGTGTTTATTTTGCAAGTAATTTTACACTTTTGATACAAGCAAGTTATTTGTAAAAAAAAACAAAAAAAAAAACAGAAAGAACAGTATACCAGCTGTTCATTGAGGAAAAATATACTTGGAAATGTTTCTCTTCACATGAGAATTTTTTTTTCTCTGACAAAAGACTATGTATTGGCGAATACCTGTGTCATAACACCGGCCCACTATATCCACGAGCAAAGTAGTCTGATTATAAGTGACCAAAATTACTAGTATGTGTAACAGAAACACTGTACATGTAATAAATAATCAAATAATTGAACAACTTGAGCAACTTCAATATTTATATTAGATGAGAATGATGTGAAATCATGATCAGTTAAATGAATACAGTATCAAAAATGAAATGCCTAAGATGAAAATTGTATAAACAAAAACACAACTTCTAATATAACCATGCTATATCTTTTTTTATGTGTAGCTTAGAATTGAATTTGACATGCAGCAATCAGCTTTAGTTAGTAAAGTCTGTGATTGACCAGTTTTACCTCAATCACACAATAAGCATACGATAAAGTACTGTTTCATATTGATTTATTTGATCGTCTGATTATTCACCATAAGCCAACAAAACGTACAATGTCTTTTACACAATGTATTTTTCTATCTATAAATAATACGTTTCTTGTTGAGAATGATTTATCTGACATAATATTTTAATTGTACTTGAAGTGTACCCATTGTTGTTAACAAAACCACTGATCAGTTTAACAAGATCGATGAGATAATCGCAAATAAACCACAAATAACACATAAAAAACGATAGAGAAGTTTTATCATAAAAAACATCAATGGCCCAAAATGGGTTAAATTCGTACATTTGTAAATTAGTGTTCGTCAGATAACATGCGTTTTAAAAAGAACGAAAAACCGATAGATGAAGCATGCACTTTACACAGATTGCGAAAGTCAATTAATTTTTCTAGAATTCATTTCATTAAGTTCCATTTACAGAACAAGTAAATTCATAAAAATAAACTGCATATGTGTTTTAGGTGAAAGTTAGGAACAAGATTATTACAAAAAAGAAAAATACTGTCTAAGTGTGCGTAAACACAATTAACATCTGAGATATTATATGAAAACATCTGTCTACTTTTCTACAAACGGGACATATGCTCCTAATGCGCATCATATTTTGCTCTAATAGTTATGCACTAAAACTGTGAAAGCTATATATTTAATATTTTGGTATATCTTATCAATAACACACACTAAGAAAACTAACTCTTTCTTTAATATATTTTAGCTGTCCTCCATATGTTGTCTAATTTTTTTAAGTGCCATTTTAAGGCAATTTGTAATTCAAGAGGAAAATTTACATTTGTGTCAATAATTTATTATATTAATATATCTTATCAATGAACAAACTAAGAAAACTAACTCTTTCTTTCGTATGTTCTAGTCTTCCTCCATATGTTGTCAAATCCTTTAAAGTGCCATTTTATCGCAATTCGTATTTCACGAGGAAAATTATACATTTTTCATAACTGTTTATATTTTCACGCATCTCTTGTTGTTACAAAATGTGCCCACTTTGGCAATTTTTTAGAGACCTGTGTATCTTTGTTGTTAGATTTTAGAGGTTTGAATATACGGTATATCTTTTTCCTAATCCTCTTGGCATCTCTGTACAAGGTTGCAGCATCGAGGCAGATGACGCCTCCAATGATGGCGACAATGACTACTACACCAATGGAACCGATGCCAACGGCGGAAGCTCTGTTGTCACTGATGGTCCAATCTTCTTGTGGTGCTCTGCTCTTAACCGACAAAGTTGTTGTGAGGAAAGACAAGTTTCTGGAAGAAGCATTCAGTAACCGATTTAACCAGTGCCTTCTATTGGCCAGCAATGGGTCACAATTAATGGCATCGGACTTCTGGTTCTTATCATGGTATTCCTTGGAGAAATTACTGCTATGCATTGGTGTGCTTTTGGACCTACTTGGTTTATTAGAGGATACTGTTAGTTTCGGTACACCTGTTGTTTGCAATAAAGATGTTTGTTGTTTGTGCATTGTCGTTTTCTGATTCATTGAGACTTTACTTTGTTTTGTTGGGATAGTTGGAGATAGTATATTTAAGATTTTACTTTCCGTCATAAAAGTGCCGACTCTTCTAAATGAACTTTTTTGTCTGGTTGTTGAAGCCATATAGTTTGTTATAGCCTGCCTATTACTGTCTGTAGTCGATGGTTGTTCTGTTGTTTTTCCAGTGCTTAACATTGTTGTGGTAAGCATATCTTTCGAGGCAAACACTGTTGTTGAAACTTTATTCAACTTCACTGGTGTTTCTACTGCTTGTACTGGTAAAACCGTTGATGATGCCATTTTTGGTAAAATTTCCGAGTTTTGTATCTCGGACAAAGTTGTATGAAGTGCTGATGTTGACATCGGTTTTGATATGTTTCGTTTAAAGTGTTTTGTGTTCACGATTGATACAGTTGAAGTATGTAGGATAAACTCTTTAGCTTTTTCGATTGTAGTTGTTTCTTCCGATTTTTGTAAACTTGTTCGGATCCTTTGTGGATTTCGTATCACAACAAAAGTTGATGATAGCGTAGGATTTGGGAATGCTGCAGTAGATCCAGCATCAACCTCGACACTTTGGTGGCGAATTGTCGAAGTAATATGTTCTTTTAAAACCTTTTTTTCTCCTTCATTGGACAGTTTTTTGTTTCTTGACAGGGTTCCAGCATTCTCAGATTTTACAAGTTTATTTCTCTCGAACGGCATCAATGTAGGTACACCTAAACTCTGATTTATTTTATCATCGAAAGACTTTCGAGCAGTTTTTCTATTTTTGTCAACTTTAACGTACAAGGAAGTGTTTTGTAAAGTTTTTAAGTTTGTTGAAGAATCTTTCACAGTACCTCTCTGTCTATTTTGTTCCAATTTGTTGAACACGTTATTGTCCGCTGGGAGCAGTGGAGGTCTATTTTTATTTGTCAGGGAAGGCCTGTCTATATTGGGGATGTTTGGTTTATTGGTTATCGGGGGTGGTAAAGGAAGTCGAAGCCAGAATGGTTGTTTTGCAATTGGAGTTTGCTTTTCAATGGCGACGGTCGTAGTCTGCAGGTAACTTGGAGTGGGTTTTAGAGATGGGTGGAACGATGGCCAATTTATATATTTACTCTTTTTCTGCGCAAAATCACTTGAAGCCAAGTCTGACGCAAACCGACGATGTTTCCTCGGATTATTCAAGAAATTATTAAACTCAATGGCGGGGAGACACTGGGGATCCGTTGATTGGTGAGTGCATCCTCGTCTGTCGGCCCGACTCGTTGAGAGGCCAACCACACAAACAAGCACTTAAATTAAAAAATAATTCTCTTATAATAGAAACCCTGCAAAAATAAGGTTTTTTTTAAAGTTGTAAAGATAATAAGTTATGAACCATGTGAAAGTAAAAGAGTTAAAATACATATAATATATTTTACAAGATTATATAAGATAATACTTTTAATAGAAGTTACTTAAGTATATATTACATACAACTCATAAAAAATCCTATTATAGAAGTTATGAAGTTTATAAAATTTATACCTATACACTTTTTATTGAAATAATTATTCAAGTACTTTTGTTCTACAGGGGTTATCTCTCTTATACCTGGATGTCAATCAAACAAAATTGACTCATCGGGATGACGGCAAGACATTTTTGTCTTGATGATGTAATGTTTACATTCATGTATAATTATTCTAGAAAGATAATATTTGAAATTAGATTGATTTTATTTATAAATAACACCTGTGATTTATCACTTTTAAAAAAATGTACACAATCATAAGTATTATACATTGATTTTAAATCAAAGTAATGGATTCTTTCTTTCTTTATTCCATTTAATCAAACGATTCTGATAATTACCCCATTAAAATCAAGCTTATTGATACCATATGATAATTATTTGATTATCCTTTGTTACTTGGGACATATTATTCTTATATTGTAATAATAAAATTACACGTCGTATTTTAAGGGGACCTAGACACGACAAATCAAGACTTGATTGAAATTTATACAAATACGACACATAAAACTCGAACTTTGCTTACATAAGAAAAAGAATAAATTATTCCAAACTCTGTATCTTGCTTGTAACTCGATATTTGACTTTCAAATTTTGACGAAGTATTTTAAACACCCATAATAATTATTCCAGATATTGAAAATGGAAATATAAAATTTGAAATATCGATATGTTAGCTTAAATCGTGCGTAAGTCCCTTTAACTACTTTCTATAAATGATTTGTACCAATTTAAAACAAGAATAGAATTCCAGGGTCCCCCGCCGGTCAAGCAGTATACTAGTATCGAGTCTATCGACCAAGGCTGATTTAGGAATTTGACCAAGGTATTAGTGGTATAAACATTTGGTTTAAATTTAATGAAAATCCGTCAAAATTTGTAGGCATGAGCGCGCTTACAAGGTCAATTTTTGGAAAAAAATGGAGTCATTATTGTGGTCAAAGTCCCATAACTCCAACAAAAAGTATCGACCAATGCTGATTTTCGAACTTGACCAAAGTATTAGTGGTATAAACATTTGGTATAAATTTAATAAAAATCTGTCAAAATGTGTAGGCATGAGAGCGCTTACAAGGTCAATTTTTGGATAAAACTGAGTCATTATTGTGGTCAAAGTCCCATAAAGCCAACAAAAAGTATCGACTAACGCTGATTTTCGAACTTGACCAAGGTAATAGCGGTATAAACATTTGGTATAAATTTAATGAAAATCCGTCAAAATTTGTAGGCATGAGAGCGCTTACAAGGTCAATTTTTGGATAAAACGGAGTCATGATTGTGGTCAAAGTCCCATAACGCCATCAAAAAGTATCGACTAATGCTGATTTTCAAACTTGACCAAGGTAATAGTGGTATAAACATTTGGTATAAATTTAATAAAAATCTGTCAAAATGTGTAGGCATGAGAGCGCTTACAAGGTCAATTTTTGGATAAAACGGAGTCATTATTGTAGTCAAAGTCCCATAACTCCAACAAAAAGTATCGACCAATGCTGATTTTCGAACTTGACCAAGGTAATAGTGCTATAAACATTTGGTATAAATTTAATGAAAATCCGTCAAAATTTGTAGGCATGAGAGCGCTTACAAGGTCAATTTTTGGATAAAACGGAGTCATGATTGTGGTCAAAGTCCCATAACGCCATCAAAAAGTATCGACTAATGCTGATTTTCAAACTTGACCAAGGTAATAGTGGTATAAACATTTGGTATAAATTTAATGAAAATCTGTCAAAATTTGTAGGCATGAGAGCGCTTACAAGGTCAATTTTTGGATAAAACGGAGTCATTATTGTAGTCAAAGTCCCATAACTCCAACAAAAAGTATCGACCAATGCTGATTTTCGAACTTGACCAAGGTAATAGTGCTATAAACATTTGGTATAAATTTAATGAAAATCCGTCAAAATTTGTAGGCATGAGAGCGCTTACAAAAAAGTGTGACGGACGGACGCACGGACACACGGACGCACGGACACACGGACCCACGGACACACGGACCCACGGACGGACGGACGCCCGGCATTTCTATGTCCCCGCTCCGCGTTGCGGCGGGGGACAATAAAGCTATCCAAATCACAAGCCATCGTTTAAGAAAATGCAAAACATATTCAAGACGCCACCGTGGAAATCAAAGTAAAGTAGAAAATCCTCATCATTTTAAATGGAAATAATAGTTGTTTCTAAAAAGTGTATATGTAATTTACCATAGAAAACTCGATTTATACTGAAACGGCTACGTACTCGTAACAGTTATTAAACATACATACTATATTATATTTGCTTGATCCAACAACAAAAGGGCTGTAATTAGGCTATTTATCTTGTTTTTTAACATAACTTGTGCGATAGTCAGAACAATCTATTGCTTCACAACAAATGCCCCGTAAACCAAGGTGAATAAAAGATTACTGTTAGTACTGGGAAAAAATCTGGAATGTGTCGAGTAAAAAAAAATTCTTAGAAAATATTAATTTTTTTACTTTTACTTCCTTTCTTTCCCCATGCATTAGTCCACAGAGCCAGTTTTGCTCGCCGACGTCTTATAGAAATCAATAACTTAATTTTGTTTTAAAAATCTTAAAATGTAAATGTCTAGATTTTCCAGAACCACAAGAATTATTTATAGGTTCGAAATAGTCAGAGTACGCGTGCATTTTTTCCATGCAGATTTGCCTCCCGGATTTTGAGCATGCGTATCACCATTAAAAATGATTAAGGAAGGAAGCTAGCAATATAAGCGTAACACTGTCCGATATTACCGTTAAATTTACCACAATTTAAACACAGACAATTGACGTTTTAGTTTGTATATATGTAGTTTATTGTGCGAAACCATTTATTAATATCTTTTTAATAAAGTTTAAAACAAGACTGTGACGTTGTTAACAAGATATACGTGTGTTATTGTAAGAATTTTAATTTTGACGCGCAACTTGATTGGCTATAACAAGTTAATTCACATCTAAAGTATGCATAGGTCACATTTTGACGCACGTTACACAATAGATTTATTAATGCCTTTAACGTGATACAATAATGACACAGTTTGTCGTTATTCATGACATCACACCTTTCTTCTGTTTCCATTCATTCTATCGAAAACTAGATCAAAAAGAATAAATTTAATAGCATTCTTTGAGGATATTTTAGGTAGGGATACAATTTTATACCGGACACTTTATTATTTCTAAGATACATTAGCGTGAGGCATACGATAGGTATATTATGTCACAGATGCTTATAATGTTCCATTATAAAATGGTTAAATTTTTTTCCACAAGAAAACCATAATTCAAAGTATCTATATTTATTGTTTAACCCAAACTTTTACTCATTATTGTGTTGATATGTAAAACCATGTTCAGGGGCAGCGCCTGCAAAACAGGCATACCTTAATCCATCTTGTTTTGCAAACACTCTTATCAAATTTTCTACCATCAGTAAGCGTGGATGATGAAGGCATAAAAACTAAAGCAAATTTCACAAAATCAAAGTTTCTCCGTAGCTTAAATTGAAATCTCTTGTTACTTGAGAATCCTTAGCTTGCCGTTGCAATATTGAGATGAACTTTTCTCTAAATACATGTAGATGCTTAAAAATAAACAAAAATGTCAAAGTCAATATGGAGAGCTATAATTGTTATTATACGGCTTCGTTTTGTAAATCACAAGAACTAAACTTTAACGGTAGTCGATTTGGGATATAAGTTATCCTTAGTATGCTCAGTTTTTTTTTTAAATAATGTTTTGTTTTTTTTCTTTGCCTTTTACTTGATTTTCAATTAATATTTTATGAAGAAATTATTTATGAATAAAATCATAATTCAAATGTTAACCAAAAATTTAAAAAAAAATTTAAAAGGTTCCTATTAAGACACTACCCAAAACTCAATTGGAAATGATTTACTAGTATGCAAAAAAAAAAATCAAAATTGGTGCTGCGAAGAAGGCCACAAAAATTCACGAAAAAGATTGAAATTTTGATATTAAACTTGCAAAAAAGGTGATGATCTATTCTGGGATATGATTTGCAATGGTTTGCCACGAAGTCCTATTTGGTCTTGCAGTTTTGTGGTTTCAATATGTCACAGTCTAAAAGGAATAGGGATGATAACGATTCCAAAGATCACTTTAGGATTCTTATAAAAATATCAGTAAATGATTGATGAATGAAAAGATGCATCAATTAAATTATCGAGTTTTAATTCATATTATTTTTTTAATTGCAAACCTTGAGGTATTTGATTTACTTGAAATAAACCAAAAGTTTTATCAATGAAACCACATAAACTGTTTTTTCGGTATTTTAATCATTGAACCGAAGAATTTCTTAACATTTGACTGTACAGAATCAGTTAATTCGAAATGAAACGCGGGATGAAATCATATCAATTTGTTTGTTTTAAAGTTATACCTTGGTCGCAGTGTTTAAAAAACAGTTGGATTCAAACAGTCAACGTTCTGTGGTCATCATAAGGAATACACAAACGACATGTTGCAACTGTTTCCTCTATAGACGATTTGCAAAACAAGTGATTCTAAAAACTGATGTCTCACTCTCCAAAACCATGCTAAAGATTTTTCGTTGATACAGTTCAACGCTAATCAGAGGTCAAACATTTATCAATTATTCCTTAAAGGACGAAACAGTCCTTACATCAAAATTACAAGTTCAACGTGTTTATTAGGTATCAGAGTTCAATTTTTTTTTGGCTTGTATTCAGCAAAGAATTTACAGGCTTTCTTCTCTGATTAGAAAATGCAATAAAGTAAAAAGTGAAATTTAAGAGGCGATTCCTTAATTCAAAGATAGTTGATTTATTCGAATAAGAAAAGATTCTCAACATATAAATCATCTAATTGACTTTCTGAAGGTCACTTGAGATTTTATGAAGTATAAATTCAGAATATGTCGAAGTATCACACCCAAACTTAAAATTAGCAGACACTTTACCACATGACATGTATATGAATTATCAATCAATGCTGTGTTTAGAACTATTCTGCCACTACATGATACAAGTGATTCAGCAATCTTTGAGGATAAAATTTTTGGATAATGATGTAGCATCTCTCAAAAGTAATTGATGGATGTCAATTACAAAAGGGGAATTGATTTCAAAATTCTGGAGTCAAAGCCGTGTTTGTTTCAAGCGCAAGATTATGGCAGGGGTCTGGATCTCTTTGGTTCTGAAGATAAATATAGATAAATTAAACTTGAAAATTTTATCCCTTAATCATGGTAATATTTACATGTGTGGATTGTTTTAATAGCATTGAAAGAAATACGCAATAAAACTTGTGAGGATCCAATTATTGGATTACTTTGAATGCCAAATTCTATGTTAATTTATATTTTTCAATTAAAATGTATAAAAAAAAAAGATATGCTTTCACACGGACTGCATATTATTTCAATCTTCATTATTAAAAATTCTAACATTCGATTATATTTGCTACCATTTGCTATATATGTTTGAATGCTATATTTTTAGATGGAACTTTCTTAACTTTTGCTTATCAATGTTGTTATTGCATTATCTAATATATTTGGCTAAGTTTCATGGTTGATGGATACATTTTAGAGGTTCTTAACAATTTAATTTTGTTTTTAAAATGATCTATACCAAGAGAATATTAAGTCAAGATTTGAACAATCCAATTTTGATCAGATACCATTTTTATAAATGTGTTACAGACGATCGTTTGATGAATTGATAATTTTGAGATAGATTCCATGTAGCACTTTTGTCAAACCAGTGCGACATGTAACATCAAACAAACAAAGAATGCATTTAAATTATGATGGTCATCTTTATCAGCAATTTGAAACAGCATTTTTTACACCAACATTTAACCAGAACGGTAAATCTTATGCCGTCCAAAAAAAACATACTTTGTAGTTTTAAAAAAACCCAAATTCATGCAATTTTTTGTTTATTTTATAAGAATAATTTATAAATTTAAAACATTCACACTTTATTAAAAAATAAAAGATTTTTTTTTTACTAAATCTGTCAAATGTTCTTAATACCCGCTATTGTGATTTTCTAATCTTACCTGCAATAAAACCACATCTCGTTATAGCCATTTCAAGCTAGAAAATAATGCCATAATCTCAAATAGAAGGTTTGGATGGGATTTGCATTGCAAGGGTATTCAGTCCTATTCGTGTGATTTAGGATTTGCCAAAGGCGGGAAAACATTTTCTGCATCTATTTGAATAAATCCCAAAGGCAATCGATCGTACAATACCCAACTATGTGTGCAACGAAGAAGGAAATAAACAAATCAAATTGTTTATAGCAGTGAATATTTTCGAAAAACATATGTTCATTAATCTTACTGATACTTTCTTATATTCTATATGTTTATTTATAAGATGAATACTGTCATAATTTGGGAGTTGCTATGATGATGCTGGAGGATTTATTATAGGTTTTGCTTTTTGCTTTTTGGTTATATGATTTGCTTCGATTTTTTGTTTTCATCTGAATACATTATATTTTACAAACTTGGGCTAGAAAAAATCACGCTTCACCTGGGATAAATGACAGTTGAAGGTCTTTTTATTGAAACTTTGACAGATAATTTATTTGCGGATCAAGGTTGCTAAATACGTTGTATGTTTCTTATGTTATTGGTATGTATTTATAAATGTTGATTACTAATTGACGTAATTCTTTCACTTAAATATTTTTTTACACATTTCAAACACCTGCAGTTTTCAAAGATAAGAATGATCTTTAAGTAGTGCAGCTCTTGATAAAATTAGAAAGGTGAGAGAGAAGACAAGATAATATGTTTTTAATCACATTTGCATCCATTAAAATGTTATGAAACAACCTAAAACATCAAGTGGTGTACATTGCTTTGTAGTTTTATTATGAATGATACTATATTTTATTGGACTTTAACCTTTAATTTATTTTAAAATTCATATCCATCACTTACCATATAATTAATTTATGGAATTCTTCATCATTCTACATGTATAAGTAAAGAGGACGTACTGATTTAAGGAGAATGTGCTGGGATCTGAATCCCAAAAAGAATTAATACCAAGGTGCTAATGTACCTATCAGAAATAATCAAGACTTTGCCATCGGTAGAGAAAAATTCTTAGAAAGAGTAGAGCTATAAATACATGAGAGAGCAAAACTTCCGTAAAAACTGTTTCCTTCTTAAATAAAAATATATATCACCCACGACGAAGTTTGTTCAGTTCGTCACATTAAGACGTAATGCCTTTGATCTATGTTTTCTCTAAACAGGGAGTTTAGATGTTTTACAAAAGTTTGTGGAATTAAACTCTTTTCGTGCTGCGCAAACTTGTATATAGGGGCAAACGGGCGTCAATGCAACCGGAAAAATCCCCTGATGTAAATGAGAAACTGACAGCCTCAAATATTTATTTACGCAGATTTCTCCTGCACTATTTATCGGACGATGTCTGGTCATCATTAATAATTCATCTTGGTTCACTTAATACAATTTGGTTATTGTGAACAGAATCCATATTTTCCGGAAAATGTTTTTTTCCTCATATAAATTTCTTGTTATAAATGATATTTATATATGCGTTGAATAAATATATATATTTATCTATATATTTACTAAAAATGTATCTCAACTTGTAACAAAAAAAAACCAAAAACTTTTATTTAGAGAAAAAAGAAACGTAAACCCGTTTAAATCGTTTTATAAATTCCCTATCATTACGCTTTTGCAGATAAATCAGCAGATTAAGAGGCCCTCTTCATCAATCGCTTATATTAAGATTTTCTATTAAGATGCATTAAACGAGATGTTGATCCTCTGAAGATAGACAAAGTATTAGTGAAAAAATGTGAAATGAATAGTGAAATCAACACCCATAGGTCACTTACAAAGCTTTGACATTAAGTAGACGTTTACTCAGAATGCAAAATATTTAACTTCTGGTAATGAATGTTCATCTATTGTATGTTTTACACCTTTGATTATAGAGGGGAAATATGAAAGAAAAGTAGGTCAACTACCTAATTAAAACTCTGTGGCCATTGATTATTTTCTAAAAGTTGAAAGATATTAAGAACCATTTATAATTTGCCCAGTTTTAAATTAATTTTTAAGAATATCTCAAAAAATAAAATGTAACATTTATTTACGCAAGAATGCCCATAAATTGAAAATCTATGAATTTTTACCTGATCAGGCCCCGCCGTCACCAACTTTCCTCAAGTCATTACTCGGCCTCAAGTCTGAGTTTTTACCTCAAATTCATGCACATTTCCTTTAAGGTATTGAGTTGGGGACTGAGCTGAGGGATTTAAAAATTTTGGTGACGGCGGGGCCAGACTTTAACAACGGTAATTATGACGTCATAAACAGTGTATTTACCCGTAATTTGTTTTGACGAGGATGTGTCTAATTTGTTCTGCCCTAGATTTTTGAATGAAATATTTTTTACATGAATTTATATAATTATTATTTTAAAATGAAAAAATATGACATTTACCACCCCGTTTGTTTAAGGGGTCATCTCAAAGTTTGTTAATTTTTAACATAGGGCCCTATGGGATTTTGCTTGAATTGTATCAATTTTGCTCCTTTTTTTTAAACTTCTGCCCTAGAGATTTTTTTTTTCTGTTTTACATATTAAAATTATTGCTGAAAGGCATTAAATGGTCAAATAAAAAAACCTTTTACCTCCTGGTTTGTTCCATGGGTCTTATCAAAGTTGTTTTTTGTATGCCCAATTTCCCAGAATTGTCAGATAATGGCTATTTTTTTATTTGACAAAAGCGGAAATGGTGATCGTTATAGTATTTTTAAAACATTCAGAAATTTTTAAGTAATAAATGAATATATCACATCACATATTAAGGGTCATTAATTTAAAATACATGGTTACTATCTTGAAATATATGAATTAAGCTATATTTAAGCAGGTTAAGAAAACGTGACAGAGGGCTAGGCTTGCTGAACCCTCCTCATGTTTTCGACCCGAGTCCAAATATAGCTTATACTTCGAGACATTTATGCTTATTTCACAATGTAATATCAATTTTACCCATCGAACGAGCTATTTTCAACAAATTTCGCTGAATATCTGCAGTTGAAACTATCACGCCATGGCGTCAACCAAGCAAAAAGATGACATCATAATACAAATGAAACGCTGCGCGAAAGCGTGCATACTCAATCTGTACTTGGCCTCATTAAAACTAAGCAGACGACAGCAATATTTCAATGGTTGTTTGAATAGAGAACTATGATCGCAGCCGTCTCTCACGATGATATTAACATAATAACTTTTTTCAATTTGATACCACAAAAAATATATTGGTTTTGTTCTGGGCGACGGCTGCGGACAAATTTTTCTCTTCCAAAAACTAATTGGAAATGGACTGTTTTTCATTATTTTTTACTACATCTTAGAAATATAAAAAGTATTGAAGTCATTTTCCTTTTGTGAAAACATAATAAAGGTGTATACCTTGGTACTTTATATCTTAAAAATCTAAATATATGAAACACCAATTCCTTTTTTCATTGTTTTTTTATAACCTCATGTAAAGGATGCCTGATCTTTATTAATCATACTTTTTCACTTAAGAATACTTTTTGACAAGTGCTTTTTAAATTATCTTAGAGCAGTGGTCCTGAAAGAGAATTGTATGAAATTTACAGACAGACGGATGGACAGACAGACCGACAGATAGGAAGAGATCAAGACAAAGAAAGCTCCCTTGAATTTTTCGCTCATATGAGCTAAAATATATAAAGTGAGCTAACCTCAGTTCTTGCAGTTATTCTTTGATATGATTTAAATGTACAAACTCTGTTGAATGCACCTTGTTTCTAAACAAAGGTAGGTGTATGAATGTATAGCAAGTTTTGATTATTGAGGAATTTATTTTCATTGTGTAATCATGAGAGATGCTTGGCGGTAACAAATGGTTCACCGCCAACGCCTAATGACCTTCAAAACCACTGGCATGTATCTTTCCCGAATATGATTCGTAAGTTTGATGTAGTATCTTCTGCTTTAGGTCAAACGGTGGATGTTTGGAATATCAAATACGATATGAAATACCATATTTTAAAATTATGGTGATTTAATGATGAATGTTGAGAGATATTTCATTGGATTACATTACAGCATATGAAACCTTTACTGCTTCGAAATTTCTCATTCTTGTAATTTATTTTCAGCATATATAAACAAATAGTTCCTAGCGGTATTCACATTCATTTTAGGTCTGAAAGTGAATTTTTATTTCAGCTTTCAAAGCGTATACAAAAACTTTGTTTACATGACAGAGAATTGTGAGCTCTGTACTTCGCTTATAACATGACAAATGCCACTCAAATTTTGTTTGTTTGTTAGAAATGCCTTACTAAAGCATTGTAAATATAAATCAAAGTTCTGAAGTACTGACGGGAGTCGATTTTATCGATTATTATTTATCTTAGAATCAACGAAAATGGACCCCTCATCCGAGCATACCCCGGATGTGATGGATGAGGGACATTCTTGGAGTACCGCCGGAGGCTGAGGAGTATCAATAGCATATTTCTTTACCAATTACATGCGGGCTTGCTATTCAAAGAATTTAATACCCCATGTGACCTCACTAGTATAAATAACCACCGCCATGCTTAAATTGCTCATAATTTAAAGCAAATTTATTGTCAATGCATAAGTATCAAAATAGGCGGGGAAAATAAATTCATGTACTAATCCATTCATTCTCACTTGGGTGGGAAAGTTGATATTCCTCAGCCTCCGGCTGTACTCCAAGAATGTCCCTCATCCATCACATCCGGGGTATGCTTGGATGAGGGGTCAATTCTTTTCATACAGCCTTCGGCATATCGGAGTATCAATAGCATGTTTAAAGAATTGACAATAAATTGAATCAAATTGTTTATTAGGAAAAATCACATCAATCACAATTTAATACACCATTCATGAAAGAGTTGGACTCATTATTATCAACGTCTCTGAAGTAAAATCTCTAAAAAGTAAAGTTCTTTGATGGGGACCAGTCTCCAGTGCTCAAAATGTTCGATAAAGAGACATCACTTTTCAGATATGCAGAGGCGGATGCTCCACGAATTGAATGTGCCTTAAAAATATTAATGTCTATTCCTGCACTTTCCATCACACATTTAATCCACCTAGCTACAGTACTTGTGGAAATTTTTAATTGTACGTTTGATATATTCCTGTATAGTACGCACAACACAAATTTTTTAATCCTTGAATCTTTCAAGTCAAGAGAAATAGAAAAAGACTTTCCTGGTCTAGATGTCTTAAGTAATGATGAAAAATTAAAAAAACAGCTCTATCTGAACTAAGAGTCATGTTCTTGATATTCAAGTTTACGAGAGTTTGTGCTCTAGCTGCTGTTGATAAAGCTAAAAGTGTACATAACTTCCATGTAAGATGCTTCATGTCTAATGAATTCAAAGGAAAAAGAGATTTTAAATATTTAGGAACTTTACTCACATCCCATGTAAATTTATATCTTGGCAGGCTAGGTCTTAAATTAAACAAGCCTTTCATAAATTTAGTAAGCAAAGTGAATTTTTATTCCAACTTTGCTCTAATAATGATAGAGTTTGAGTAACAGCTACTTTGTGAGTATTAATACATGAGTAAGACTTTCCATCTTTGAATAACAAAAACAAGTAAGACATCAAATCTTTTTCAGATGTTTCATAAACACTTTTGTTTCGTTTATAACACCAAAAAATAAATTTCCGCCATGCAAGGTCATACAATGTATTGTTTTTGTGTTGATCCTCTCCATGAAGACAATATGACAAGCTTAACATTTTTTGAAAATCCTTTATCCTGCAAGGTTTTTTCAAGAGAAAACTGCGGGGCTAGAGTAATTTTCTTGTTCAAAAGGTGGTTTCTTTTTCCCTCTGTCATCAGATCTGAATGTCTTGGCAGTCTAACTGGAATAGAAACAATCATTGATAGTAAAAGTGGAAACCAAGTTTGGGATCGCCTGACAGGAGAATCAACAATTGCTTTTTCTACCCTATCTTCCCTAATTTTATTAAAAATTCTACCTAATAAATGAAAAGGAGGAAAAATATAGGGCATCAATCCTGTCCAATGAAAAGTAAATGAATTAATTTTCCATGCACTGGGACTAAAACATCAAGACACATATTTCTGATTTTTATAATTTTCATCCGATGCAAAAAGATCAACATCTGGACAAAAAAAACTGTTTGGTAATTCTATGAAAAATTTCTGATTTTAAACTCCATTCACAGGTTGTTGAAGTTTCCCTAGAATAATAATCTGCAACCAGATTTAATTTCCCAGGAAGATACTGACATGTTATCCATATATTCCTTGTACAACACCATTCCCAAATATCTTTTGCTAAAGAATCCATATCTTTTGACACAATTCCACCCATATAATTTACATAAGAGATGGCTGTTTTATTGTCACACTTTATGCCTACATGAACATTGGTTTTCGCATCCATTAAGTATTGTAATGCAAAAAATATGGCCAATAATTCCAAGTAACTGATATGGAACTTTTTCTCATGTTCTGACCAATTTCTGCTGAAGTGACCTGGTAAAATAAACTGCACCCATTCCAATACAAGGCATCAGATTCTATCCAAAAATCTATGGGCAGTAAACTAATAGGTTTACCATTTTTTATTTCAATAATCTCTATCCACCAAACAATTTCTTCCTTATTTTGATCTGATAAATTTATATCCCCATCATAAGTATCATCATTTTCATACAGTGCCCTAACTTTGTCCCTTTCTAAAGATCTGTAATAAAGGGGTCCGATTGAAATTGCATTGAATGCATGTACAATGAGTCCAATGAAAGCTGCCACCTCTCTTATACTAATACAGTCTTCCTGCAATAAACTTTCAGCAGCATTTTTTATTTTATCTATTTTGTCTCTTGGTAAAAATACCTTAAATTTCTTTGAGTCAATTATCAACCCAAAAAAGTCAATTATTTGAGTTGGTGTTGTCACTGTTTTCTCAAAGTTAACATAAAAACCTAATGAATGTAAAGTATCTATAATCAGTTGAGTATTCTTCATGCATAAAACCTGACTTTGGTTCATAATCAAAGAAACATCCATATAATAAGAACATCGGAAGCCAGTAGATCTCAAATAAGCATAAACTGGTTTCAAAATCTTTGTAAAAATTCTGGGTGCTGAAGACAATCCAAATGGTAAAACCGTAAAACAATAAATCCTTCATTCCATTGAAAACGCAAATATCTCTGAAATTGCAATTGCAATTGGAACACTAAAGTAAGCATCTTTTAAATCAACACTACAGCAAAAATCTCCCTTTTGTATAATGCTCAAAATTTGATTCACATTTTCTTGCTTAAATTTCTCATATGAAACAAATTCATTAAGACTTCTCAAAGAATGTGGGCGCTTAAGATGTAGATTCGGCAGGAATCTGGGCGCACAAGGAGAGTGAAAATTTCATCAATTAATTTTGAATATTTTTCGAATTATAACCGTTATTTGGTTTCTGTTGGATGTGGAATGAGTGGAAAAATATTTGAAATGCTAAAGGTTTTATTATAATATGGGTCTAAATATAGCAACACGATGCAATTCATGCAAAATCCTACTTATTTACAACTGTTTTTAAATGATTTTGTTGTCTCTGGGTCTTCTCTCCACAAATTTGAAACGTGTAAAGGTAACATATTTCAACATTAAAAATGTCGCATTTTAAAAAAAGATGGAGAGATGACCCAGAGATGACTAATTATGTACTTTTCAAATTATTTTTTGAAGGATAAAAAATAAAGTCCATTGATATGACAGTGGTGTTTCAGACAGTACTTTATAGAGCATATTGACAAGTCTCCGTGGCTCAGTGGTTTCGTCCTGGATTTAGTGAATACATACATTCAGTGTTTTGGGTTCAAATCCAACTGGTGGTCTTTTTAAAAAAAATTAAACTTTTTTGTTTTAAATGTATGTTATTATAACATGATGTTGAATTATAATATACCGGTATATTTTAATTTGTTTTTATTGATTTCTAGATCTGCTGTATGAACACTATAAAAAAATTCTTTTCTTATTACTAGTTTTTTAGGATAACACAATATAACTTCATTAAATAATGTTTTCATTAACATTTCCAACTAGTTATCGGTTTACCTCTCATTGCCATTTTTTGAAAGCTTTGTGAGTTTTTTAATAACCGGAATAGCCATGTACTTCGACTCTCAACATAATATATTTTTGTTGAAACCTGTACATAGCCTTTCGAGGTTATAGACATTTAAATCCCAATTGATTCGTGTCGAGGATTCCTGCAAACTTACAATCTTGTGCGCTCACTTTCTTTATTATAGGTCTAAGCTTTCCGTTTTTCTTAGGAACAACAAATATATTAAAAATGAATAATTCATCAGTGTCTTCTATTTCTCTTATTGCACCTTTTCTTAACATTCCTTAATTTCATCATTAACAACCATAATTTCCTGATCATTAAAAGAAAGAAAGTGAGCGCACAAGATTGTAAGTTTGCAGGAATCCTCGACACGAATCAATTGGGATTTAAATGTCTATAACCTCGTAAGGCTATGTACAGGTTTCAACAAAAATATATCATGTTGAGAGTCGAAGTACATGGCTATTCCGGTTATTAAAAAACTCACAAGCTTTCAAAAAATGGCAATGAGAGGTAAACCGATAACTAGTTGGAAATGTTAATGCAAACATATTTTAATGAAGTTATATTGTGTATATCTTAAAAAAACTAGTAATAAGTAAAGAAAATAGTGTTCATACAGCAGATCTAGAAATCAATAACAACAAATTAAAATATACGGGAATATTATAATTCAACATCATATTATGATAACAAACATTTAAAACAAAAAAAGTTTAATTTTTTTTTAAAAAGACCACCAGTTGGATTTGAACCCAAAACACTGAATGTTTGTATTCACTAATCCAGCACGAAACCACTGAGCCATGCGAGACTTGTCAATATGCTCTTTAAAGTACTGTTTGAAACAACATTGTCACATCAATGGACTTTGTTTTTTATCCTTCAAAAATAATTTGAAAAAGTACATAATTAGTCATCTCTGGGTCATCTCTCCATCTTTTTTTAAAAAGCGACATTTTTAATGTTGAAATGTTATCTTTACACGTTTCAAATTTGTGGAGAGAAGACCCAGAGACAACAAAATCATTTAAAAACAGTTGTAAATAATTAGGATTTTGCACGAATTGCATCGTGTTGCTATATTTAGACCCATATTATGATAAAACCTTTTGCATTTCAAATATTTTTCCACTCATTCCACATCCAACAGAAACTAAATAACGGTTATAATTCGAAAAATATTCAAAATTAGTTGATGAAATTTTCATTCTCCTTGTGCGCCCATATTCCTGCCGAATGTACATCTTAAGCGCCCACTTTCTTTGAGATGGCTATTTTAATTGGTAAGGTCTTTCATCGAACAAAATTTCATAACCTTGGATTGTCTTCAGAACCTATGGATCATTAACGATCTTTTTCCATTGAGATACGTGATATTTAATTTGCCCAACACTTACCGTGTTTGTCTCATTTAGTATTTCTCTCGTCTTCCTCTCTTGTCTGATCTCGCTTCTCGAGTTCTTCCCCCTAAAAAAGGTCTATTAGATCCTCTTCCTCTGCCATAATAATAGTTGTAGGAGAAATTCCTTCTTCCCCTGTAGCCTGCATTGCTATATGCACCTCTATTAAATTTGTCCCTCTTGTATTTATCAAAATCTGATAACTCCTTTCTTTTCTTTTGTATATCAGAGCCAAACAAAAATTCTGTTACTGGCTGAGTGGCATTGCATATGTTAGAAAACTTATTTGGCAAAACTTTTCTCAAAAGAAATCTCCTTTTTGGGGACAATTGATACACAGAACTACAGAGTGCAATAACTGCCTGTTTTATCAAATTTCTAACTTCCTTCAAGTTCTCAATTAACTTTGACATTTCAGCTATTTTAAGCAAAGGAACAATCCCTGTTGCTATAGTTTTTTGAACGGCTTGAAAGCCAGAGTCTCTACTTTAAGCAGATTTTGGCATAAAATTCCAGATATCTGGATTTACCTGAGAAGCTAATAAATATGTACAATTTGCTGGTCGGGGGTGACTTTCAATTATTTTCTCTGTTTCACCTTCTTTAGTACAGAGAGTGTTCACCATGTTTGCTAATTTGTCATCAACATTCTTTCCTTTTTTTATCTGACGAGAACCATTCTGGAATATCCCAATCATTATCTACTTCTTTTTCTTGTTCAACTGATTCTTTATCATTCATGAAAAAGTCAAAATCATTTTCATCATTTACACTTGAGCCTTCATGCTCATTATTATTGACATCAAGGTCAACACTCTCTTGTTCTAACTGATCTAATCTTTCTTTCTGCAGATTATAAATACACCCAAATATGTCATTAATTGCCATCATTTCTTGATTTTGTCAATATTTTCAGTGTCCATATTCAATATGGCATTGGTAATATCATTACCAGAAATGTCAGCCTTTTTATTTTTCTTTGCTTTCGTGGCATTTTTGCTGGAACTTTTACGTTTGCCACTTTTTTTACATGCTGAAGACGGCTTCGCCGTCGAAGTTGAAGGCCCATGTTCATTATCATTGTGTACTGCAGAACCTGCAGTTGACCTTATCTCATTCATTTTAGAGGCGAGTCTTTTCTCTGCCTCTCTAATGTCCTCACTATCAAAACCCTCAAAAGACTCATCAGCCGAGTCTGTCATTATTGATAAAACGTCAGAGTTTTCTGTCGAGGACATGCATGTAAGTTTCAACAACAAACTCGTCTCACGTGAAAACACCCAGACCACGTCTGAGAAACAATAACACACTTTGAAAATAAAACGTGAACTAAACACCCAAAATTTAGACATTGTCTTAACTCAAATTTTAATCAAAAAATTCTCAGATAATACCTTATAGCCCGCACAACGTGCGCCAAGAAAAATATGAGCGATTTAAGCATGGCGGTGGTTATTTATACTAGTGAGGTCACTTAAGAGGGTTTTAAATTCTTTGAATAGCGAGCCCGCATGTAATTGGTCAAGAAATATGCTATTGATATTGAAAAGAATGTTATTATGCATGGCAAGTGGTTTCTTCTATTTATTTGATTTACGCATATTTTTTATAACATGAATACTCGGACTTTTCCGAAAAGAATTTCGAGAAAGCCCCTTATGAAACATGTCGTGTAATATTTAAAGATACTATTAATTCTATCAACGCACGTGTCAGTAATCGAAATAATTCTGAAAAATTGTATGGATCCAAGCAATATTGAACTGTAGTTTCGTTCAACCAGACGCTTAGCTGTCTCCCTTAATCTCCGACAAGCAAGAGAAATTCTCTGCTTGTCTGGTTGAACGATATAAACTCTAGCGTAGGACTACATACCACTACAAAAAATGTCTAAATTGTTTCCTAACATTCAAAATCTGACTATTTTCAAGGTATCAATAAATAAGTTTCTTTGAAAAACAATGCTTCAGAATCCATTACAGCGAATTTATCGATTATTTCTGAGAACTAAGTCTTGTCAGCGCTGATGATTTGTGCTTAGGTCCAAACACTGTTTCACTTTCGGTTTACCAGAGTAACTGCATAGGAGATCTAAAGTTAATTAAAATCAACTCCTCCCCCCAAAAAAAGAAATATAATTCTTGATCAAAATCGTGAGCATCCCCGTTTAACATCTAGACAAACATTACGACTAAACACAACTCAATAGAGATAGCATAAGATCAAGTTGTACTACATCAGTCAATCTTTAGTTTATTCCAATAACTAACGTTTCATTAATGTACCCAAAAAGACAATTTTCTCCCCTGATTAGTTTATGTTAAATTTCTATGTACTTTTTTATATTAAAGAATGTGGATTTGCATCTTTAATAACTTAGATGAAAGTCAAGCTTTAAAATAGAGTAGAGAATGTGTGTACCTTTTACTTTGTCAAAATGTATTTGATGCTTATAAATATATTTCTGTTTTGGGTTATGTTTTTGGATCATATCTAAATTTTCTGATTATTTTTTTCTCTGAATTAATTGTAGATATGTATTTAAATGCATGGAGAAAATCATACAAAAACAATCAACATTTTCCGTTTCTATATGGAATTTTATGAGCTAAACAAAGAACAACGTCAATCTTTTGCATTATTCGTAAAACCAAGAACATTTTTCAATTTATCTATTAAAGTTCTCATTAAAATTTTTCTTTCTGTTAATAAATGCACTCTAGAAATATTCTTAAAGATGTTTTGTGAATTTTAAAAGGAAAATGAGAAAATAATTATCTATTTAAAATGCTTCTTCACACAATAAATAATATGCATACGCAAGGTTTTTAGAATATTCTATTTTTATCAGATGATAATTTTAAATTTTATAAAAATGCTGTTTTATATTTTACAAATATTTAGTGTTAGTGCAAAGCATTGTTTAAAATACAGAAATATAATTGTAGAATATTTCAAAAGAATTGTGTATTCACTGTACATTTTTCTCTGGTGACCTGAATTATTCAATAAAGCAACTTAAAGAGTAAGACTTCTTTCTTTAGTTTCTTTATTTCAACTCTCTTAGTCTGCTTCCAATACACAAACACACGTTTCACAGAAAGCAGCATGCTGTATTGGATCCATGCAAGTATGTACATTGTAAAAAAATATTCTGTAAGAAGCACATAAAAAGCACAAGTAGAATAAGCTCTTAATCGTTTACATAAACACAATTTACATAATAATTCACCTTTTTGTTGAAAGTGGCATTAGTCACGGGAGCTTGGAATACATTTTACACCAATGTACCAAATATAATATTCAATGACAATGAACATTGGTGTAGAGATCAAATAAAAAATCGCAGAAAAAATCAACTTTATAACTCGTAAAGGAAAATGTCAAGATGAATTTAGACTTTGAACAATACTTTTACTGTGACAAAATAGAATCTCTATTTTGGAAAACAATTAACAAATGAACAAATGATCTAACATAAGAGATTTAAATGTCAATGATTTTTATGAATGAGAAAGTTGTTTAGTGGTTTTACTTTACTACCTATCTTCCTGGAAATGGACGAGTAAACGTATTTTTGAAGCATCATATAAGAACAATGAATCTCTCAAAAAAGAAGACAATAGTTTTAGTTTAGTATGGTAGATGCGCTTAGTTCGTTCTGGATATCTGTGTTAACTGGACGTAGTCAATAATAGGTAAGAACATCTTTAACATCAGCTCAATTCAGTGGGGTTTATTTTAGATATTATGATCATAGAAGTCTACAAACAGCGGAATGTTAGTGTGTCAGAACTAATGATAATTGGCTAGGGCAATGATATACACAATACAAATCATTAAGCTATACAGTGAACTGTCAAAACCAGGTGTTCATCACATAAACATGAAGCCGTTTATGAGTGTATTAAGGTTTGCTGTGAATTGGGAGGACAGGTAGAAACGCTATTCATTACAGCTCATTGCACGCCGTGTCAATGTTTGCTTGACTCGATTCTCAGGGATCTTGTCATTCGAAACATGATCCTTTCAAATCAAGATTCTGTGTAAGATCCACCAAACCTGTACTTTAAACAAACCAGTTGGTTTTTGCATTAAAAGTACAGATAAGTTTTAATGAAAGACATTGCACTCTGGGCATGTTTATTGCCTGGATTGATGTCATTCTAGCGCTGAACACTGCTGAATTTGTTCGTGGAATTTCATGAAACAAGCTAATTCACATTTGAATTTATCCAACACAGCAGCTCTGGAATCACAGCTTTTCCTGCAGTTATCTAGGGCGGTTAATGGATTGTTGATGCAACTTTTTAATTGTTCGATAGTTGTTGGTATCGGCTGCTGTGGCGCACTAAGTATGCCTCTTGTGGTCATCAGCATGAAAACCATGGAAACAACGTAAAACATCTGCATCTGTTAAAAAAACAGTGGTGTTAAAAAAAACCCAATCCCTAAAATCTTAATGCAGCACTATCAAAACAAAAGAAATTACTATAAATGTTGGTGTTTTATTTAAAAAATAAATAATGTTCAAAACAAGGGCTTAAACTTGAACCTTAAAATTGTTTTTTATTTTTTTTTTAACAAGATGAATCGAATAAAAAAAATAAAAAGATGATATTTAAATGGGTTCTATACTACTTCAAAAATAAATGTAGATGTGTCCTACCGTAGTAACTTCAGAACAGTCTTAATTGTCTATGATAAATTATTTAAATTTTAAAATTTCTCTTCAACCACTTTGCAAGATGATAGTACATTTTCTTCTTCCAAATTTCGAATTGTGTTTATTCTGCTACCATATAATGCACATTTTATTTTAGTTTGATGTGAAATAATGTCAGCCTTAAATGCTTATGTTAATATTTATTACAATTCTGCTTTCACTATTAATAAATGACGTGCAAAAAACTATATTTTACAAAATTGCACCAATTTTACCTGAAATTCCTAGGTATGATAATTACTGCTTTGATCTTTTCTGAATTGAATGAATATGGCAATTGATATATGGAATGTCAAATATGTTTATTTATCTGATGTCTTGCAGCAGTTTAGATTCATTTATATCTAATTAGAATACAAAAAGCATTAATGATATTTGAAGGATTAATCAATATACAAAATCTACCACTAATGATATTTAAGCTTGCAGTTTTTTCCTGTAGTTTAGTATTTATTCATAACCATCGATTACACTGCAGCGTGCACCGAAAATTAAAAGTAAACTTAAAGCAGCATAATTTAAAGCCGATCAATGAGAATTTAGCACAATTGCACCATCTTTAAAATTAACTTTACAATACATACCTTGAATTTAAACGTAACACAAAAACAGGACTTTCCTGTTCCAGTTCTTGCTATATATTAAATCACTGCTTCGCAAACTTACAACTAAGTGAAGTTTTGGAGGACTCGACAGCAATTTCATATATTAAGATCTAGAACCGGAAGTGACCTCTAGGGTCATGATCATCTGTTCCAAAAGCCAAGCAAATTCATTTATTTAAAAGACACAAAAACAGTATAAATGAAGATTATATGTTGGTTCGATGACGTTTTCTTGTAAAAGAGTCGCCCCATAAGAACGGAAACTTTGCTGAATCTACATCTATTTTGCATAATTTTGACAATATTGACAGGGAGAAAATAACCACACAACACATTTTAAGTTGTGAAGGGTATTGCAGAAAACGAAGTAGGACGTGAAAACACTTGAGGGGGTTGTACTGACGCCCTCTGTAGTATTGCATTCTTGTTTTGCGTATTCATTTGGTGTTTCGACCCAAAACCTCAACAAATTAAACAAAGAAAGGATTTTAAAACCACACATTTATATTTTTTTTATCTTTTTTATATAAGCAATATTTCATTATGTAAAAATATTACATAATAAGGATTGGACAGCAGACAATTATATCTTTTTATACTATTTACTGGTGGATAAAACATGTGTGTAAGTGTTTTAGGAAACACGACACTCTTAAAAAAATTTATTAAAGAAATAAGCTTACTTTTTAAGCCGAAGGATATTAAATAATATTCGTCCTTTTTGATGTGCAGTGCTCTTGTTTGTACGATATCGACCTTTCTGTCTTTTTTAAATATTTTTAAGATGCGCATTTGGTTAATTTGACGATATGAAGAGGGTATTATTAATCTAATTTTAACTATTTAATTTAAAGATGTTTTAATGATAAACCAAAGGATCGACAAAGAGGCAAAGTTTATATTAACCAATTTCCATGGTAAAACAATAGGTATTGCGAAGAATCCGTATTTTTCTATTTGTTGATAAATGAAATCAATATTTTTCAAATTTGTTTGGTTTTTTATGGTTTAAATTATCGATTGTTTTTTTTTTAATTTTTAAGCAATTTACAATTTTAACTTATGTTAAGATAAACATTGACGAAAAAATGCTCTTCTTTGAAAGAGCAAAACAAACAATGTAGAACACATCAAACCAGCAGGAGCCACAAAACGAATATTATTTCGTTACAGAAACGCAATATCATTATAATTCTGCATTAACATTTCTTCAGATAAATAACACTAAACCTAAGCAACCTATAGTAAGAGTTATGTATCAAGAAATGAGTAGCTCTATATCAAAAATTATTTTTTAAAGTGTTTACAACGTTATTTTGCTTCAATTAGAGTCCCAAAATAAAAATTTAGCTCTATAAAATATTGATTTGCCTACTGATTTATGTTTTTGAAAATAGTAATTAATAGGCATATATGAAAAAAAAGACAATAACAAACCGTCTCAAAATCCATAAAACGAAATACAAATTCAAAGCAGGGCAACGCGGACCTCTAAACAGATAGAGGTAGAATCAAGTGCCTAGATATATATATATGAATATGTATTTCTTTTTAATAGAATATATTTGTTTGAAATGATTACTTTCAAAACTATGATTTTCGGTCTACTAGATAAGTAAATTACAATTCGACTATCAAATTGTCTGAGATGATTTCACAGTACATTTCCCTTAAAATACGCAAAAAATTAAACTTATATCATGATTATCAGAACACTTTTTTAAACGCTATAATTAAAGCTTATCTGTTAAAATGTTTTGGTTTTTTTTCTACTTAATTTACCATTTAAAAATATCAATTACATTAAACTATACAGTCCTGAAATAAAATCAAGACGGCCACATCGTTCAAATGTTATCCCAGAAAATTAAATAGAACTAAAATTATGATTTGAAAACTAATTAATGTTTTGTTTTTGACATCATTTACTATTCAAAAGTGTATTTTGATAAATATTAGTTAATATAATATTTTCCATTTAATTTCTTATAATGATGAGATATGGATTTTTCAATGTCCTATAGATAACAATTCAATTCAAAATTGTATTTTTACATATTTTTAAATTGCCATCTTGAATAATAATATAATGATTAACATTAGTTTGATTATCACGAATTGCTTATGATACAGCGAATCATACGAGTTTAAACTTCTCATCACAGTTTTGAAAATTTTACATAGAATATGTACTTTTCAAAGTTTGATAATTTAAATTTAGAGGTTTCTCTGAAGTCATATGTAATGGTATAATGCTGAAAGAGTAGAGAGGAACAATAAATATACATAAAAAATGTTAATGATGGCTTTGAAATAATGAATATACAAAGCATATTTTAAAACTCCTTTTTGTATTTTGTATAAAGAAACAATATTTACATTATGTATCCATCAATATAATTTCTTTTTAATTATACCGGTATTTCTATTTAGGAAAAAACTATAAAAACAAGAAGAGAGTGGAATATGTGTATTATTATTTTCATTTACCACGAACATGAGTGAAATTTAAAATGTAATTGACAAAGTGAATATTAGTGAATAATTCCCTCTAATTATAACATTAGAATTAAAATCACATTGTTTATGGTCTAAAAAAAAACAACAATAAATTTGTCTGACATTGTCCTAGAAACTATTTTATTTGACGAGAAGTCTTTATAGATAAGATAATAATAACATGTGGTAACTATTATGAACAAAACAATTAGTGATTCGGTTGAAAAACCGCCCAATGAAACACCTTGTTGAATGTTAGCGAAAAATTGCCGGTTGCTACTTGATCCATATAAATCACTCGCCTTGCCCAAGTCAAATTCTAATACAGTGTTTGCGGGGTCTTTGGCGACCAGAGGTTGATTCGCATTTGTTTTATGATTAATCATCACATTACAATGAAATGTGTAACGTCTTATCGAATATGGTTTGATAATGTACATAACATTGACCGATTTCTCTAGTTGTCGAAAAAATATTCAGAAAACTAAACTCTTACATTGACAAAATGTTCTGTCGGACGCCCGATTTATGTTATTAGTACTACATAGAGTCATTTTAAAATTTTTAACTTTTTCTAATTATTTATTCCATGCCATTATGTTTGTATGTAATTCTAACATATTTTCAATTTATTCGTTAAAACTTTTAAATCTGTATCATCTTAAGTCTCGTGATACGAAATCCCTATTTTGACCCTTTTGATCATACATCGGTGGGATTCGAAGAGTATCAAATCAATCTAATATGGCTTTGTCACATAATGGCTTTTTTAAAATTATTATTTATCTAAAGACAAAATGATAAAATTCAAAGTGTTTAATTATGTTAGTCAACAGACTAGATATATTATAGAAAGAAGAGGCTGAGTAGAAATGATAAATGCTAGTTACACGTGTGCTGCTAAAAAATTGGTTTTACGGTATGCAAATTTAAATTTAGGGTCCATTATGAAGGTAACTGGTTTCTTCTTAACTTGGTCAAAATAATATAACGTAGTTGCCAGCATTTCTAGGTTAAAGGGTAAAGATTGTATAAATAAGAGCAATTAGCCGATGGAAGTAAAACTATGACAAAGAGATGTAAAATGACAAGACTTTGATTTGATTGACACAGTATAAGGTTGTTGAAAACAAATAAATTTGAATATTCAATAAGTCCTGATGTATGATAAAGGGACCAATGTATTCAGTTCTCTACGTGTTAAACGGACAGGCCTGACCTTGTCTGCTAAGTGATTTTCTATTGTTGAAACCCAACCAATGTGGATCTCCTTATATTCAGACTTTTGTTTTGTCTGTTCCAACACTTGTATTTTAAACCTTTATTGGCTTTTGGCAACACAATATACGACTATATTACTCCCAAAGTGTAAATAGTTTTCATTCGCTGCATAAATTGGCAATTAAAATGTAGTTAACCCCATCATATTTTCTAATAATTTATTGTTTAATGATTATGAGTCATATCGTGTCTTGCTTAATTTTACTTTACCCAATCTTTATCTATAATTGTATTTGTAATTGTATATCTATAATTGTAATTTGACTTTTGTGGGGGTTTTTAACATATACATAATTTTTGTAAAAAAGAAATTTTGTGAATGAGATTACGTGCCAAGACTTTGAATGGAAAGGCGTTTTATTCTGATTTCATTTTTTAAATGAATTTCTTTTTATACCTACATTGTACAAAAAATGAAGAAAAAAAAACTTGCAGGTGCTTTGTCTGGAACATTTTAAACATAGCTTGTTTTGTTAATTAGATTATAAATGAAAACAAAAAAAATGTGAATTTTTGTCTCACTGACAAGCTTCTTAGATTCTTTGGTCATTTTCACACAAAAACGTAAATTAAATTTACTTCAATTTACGGGGGCTGGTGATTTACAATTCCCTATGCAATTATATTTATAGAAATAGATTTCCTTTTTATTTAAAGTTCGCATCATAAAAAAGCATTTGTATTGTGTTATGTTATTGATATTACTTTATGAAATATATAAATCAAAAGAATTATCATATTCTTTTTTATAGAAAAATACTAAATTATGTGTTATAACTTTTGATGGTTGGAGACAAATGTTTGTTTTAAAATTTTGAATTAGAGTCGTAAGTCGTATAAGTTACGTTTTATTACTGAATAAGAGTATTTTTGTTCAAAAGATTACAATACAATTGCAGAATTCTGGATGGTTTTTTAAAAAGATTTTATTGCATAAATTAGCTAGAACATTTCGCCTACAATTATCACTATTTTAAGAAAAACAACATTTTCGTTTGTTTTGATTAAAAAAAACAACGTGTTAAACATCATTACTATTTACTAATGATGTTTCAATAAATATTACAGGTAACTTATGTCTAATGAATGTATGTATAAGGTTGCAAACATTTGTTAGTTTTACGTATCGATATCTAGAAAGTCCTATTTGAGCCAACGAAATATTATTTTATTAAAAAAAAATCAACAACCTTAACACAAACGTCTTCTCTATCAGTCTGTGCTTGACGTCGTAAGAACGATGATGCGATATTTTTCGTTTTCAGACTCCTACTTTATAACACTGTCACTGACCTATGATATGGAACGTATATTTATTCTTGACGACCGAATTATACGGTGAAAACTAAGTCATACTGATGAACTTAAGTGAATGCCTAAGAAAAGTATAGATTTACATGTTGACGGTTTTCTTTTACGATACCTGGACACAGTTGATGTCGAGGGGATAAATATGCTCGCTTTTTTTAATATGAACAGCTTTGAATCAATGTATTTTGTAATGAAATGGAAAATTAATTATCAAAAAGATTTACTACAATTACGTACTGTAAAAACAATCAGTGTTAAGGAAGAAAAAAGCATTTTATAACTATTTCGTTATCTCTAATGTATTTTAGAGTCCTAATTTAAGTAATGATATTTGTGTTCGTAACGAAATTGAATTACTAAATTAGCATTGGTGTTATATGTACTATTTGGAAAGTATTATTTATAAAGATCCCTAAAAATGGTCAAAATATTTCATTTATATTACAATCAATGTTGGTTTTTTAGAGACAATACTGTGTTTGTGGTTTTTATGTAAAATCCCAAAATCCTTGACGCTTGGGTATTTAAAGGTCACAAAAATCTAGAACAAGTCATAAAAAGCACATCAAAATATGTGATGCCTTAACTTGCGTCATTGTGCGTTTCTTCAAAGGTTTTGCGCATTTTGACCGTAAAGAATAACTACTCATTTCATAAATTCCTATGCAAATCGAACGGTTGTGTTTTGTTTCAAATTAAACTATCCTAAAACCATAGTTTACAATCGCACATTTAATTTCATCTTTAACTTGACTTTTTTGTAAACCTTATATATAATGTTTTCTTAAAACTTTCATTCTCAATTAGATTTTAACCTTAATTATTTTTTGTCATTCAAAGTAATTTAACATTTCAATCATAACGTTTATCACAATATGTTAGTGTGAGAATGCTTTTAAAAATGAAAATTGTACTTGTAATCAAAGAGTTCAAACTGTAGGTAAAGGCTTTCCAAATAGATTCGTATATCGAAAATCTTAAATTGACGGAGATCTCTTACTGTTGTTTTGCAAAAATAGTTCAAGTATGAGAGTCTAAAACATATAATAATGATACAAAACTTTAAACATTTTTTTTTATTTGCGCGAAAAATTTCGTACCAGCTTTTGAGTCCTGTGAACAAAATACATGTAGGATACATCGTGAAAAATACTTCAAAAGCAATTTTCTCGTTTTCTTGTAGCGATCTATACAAGCGGATCAAATAATCAGGTATTGGTTCGATTGATCATGTCTACCAAAGAAATACTGGGTCTTCAGGAGAATTGCAATGTTCAACATAGAAATTTATTTAAATCATAGAACTGGATGTTTATCCAAACTCTGACTTCAGATTTAATGGTTGAGAAGCGAATCACCATTTTATTTTTATTTTTGTGTTTAGTCCTGTTGCATTTATGAATAAACAAATAAAAAGAAAAATTGTTAGTATTGATGCCAATTATACCCATTCAAGGTTATTGTGTAACTAAATAATCGACCAACAAGACTGGGATTTTGATTTTTTTTAAGGAAGCAGCCACCCTCAAAAGAGTTGGAGTGTTCTTGGTTAGAATTAACCTGAATAATCGAACATTTGTTTTGCCTAGTTTTCATAAGATTATTCTTATTTTTTCAGAAGGTGACATACATCAAACATAGTTTATTTATCATTTAGCTAAAATATCGTATAAATATAGTATAATAAAACAGGATCAATTCTGTATTCTTCGATTTAAAATACATGAGGAATTGCTAAAATTCTGTCAAAGTTAAATACATGAGATTTCCAAGCAGCTAAGTTTTATTACTAATGCCATAATCAGTGTTGGTTCTTTTTTATTTACTCATTCTTAGGAAAAATGAATGGATAGGAAGTATTTATAGCTTAACTTGAACAAGATACCTCTTTGTTAAGAATCTTGTTAAACGTGTGATACTAAACCTCAATGGCTAATGCGCATCTTTGTGCAAGCAATCCATGTTTTCGCATATATGTTTACAGTAAATGTTGAAAGTTCTGCAAACCACTTTCTGTTGTATGTCAGATGTTTTGCCCGTTTCGTCGCCATTACTATTCAGAATTTATGTAATGCTTCTATTTAAACAAAGACGACACTATGAGAATGAATTTCTTGCATGGTCGGTTCAAAACATTGCCCGTCAAAATACTGACGAAATGCAGAAGAAAGATTCACAAAACCCATTTCCCACGTTCAAATTTGCAACACAAATACAGAAGAAAAAAATATCTAATTGTTTTACTTTTTTGTCGCGTTTGTTAAAAAACAATATTGAAATAGTTGCAGGACAATCTCTTTTTCTTTTTAAATATTCCTTCTAGTATGAACTTAAATGCAAGTTAAGTTTTTACAGTTATAATGACCCTTAAGTTCATCTTGTTAACATGTTTTCTGTGTAACCTTTTTGCATTTAACAAATTAAGACAAAATTCATTAATTCCTGGTCGTGCTAGTAGAGTCTGAATAAGACAGGATGTGTAATAGACAAACGTCCTTCAGATACATGTAATTTTTATAGTTGCCAACCGAAAGATAAAGAACGAGAGGACATTAAGCAGCCAGTTTTTGCACTTCTGATTTGTAATCTTTAAAACTGTCACAAGTAAGCGATAAATCAATTTGTTACACATTCTGATGAGTTAATTACACACATACCATGCGTGTTCCCCATAATAAACTGTCGCGCGCTTAATTCATTCAAGTCGTTAGAGTCCACAGCAAGCAGTCAAATGAACAGGTGAAGATGCATGATTGCTTTCTCCGTCCCTATTAACTTTGATCAATTGCTAATTAAAAGCAATATATTCAAGAATTAAGGCCAAAACGACACGAGAACATGTTTTAAGAAAATAAAGATTAACAGAAACGTGGATGATTGGTGATTTAGGTTGAAAATTAAATTCAAACGCTAAGATTGTTTGACAGAAGGAAACAGACTAGCGGAAATGTAACGTGTTTCCTTTCTTCAACGGAAGGAAAGATGATGTCATCAAAAATGAAATAGATTGACGTCATGATATTTATAAATGATCACATAAATAGTAGTATACCAGGTATATTGAACAACAGTTTTATAATCTGTATTAATTAACGCTTGGTTTTGGTGAATATGCCAAACAAAAACTAAGGAACAAATGAGTTTCTAATACTGACATGAAAGAAATCGAACAGAATAACGTTTTATTTAACATAGAGCACAGAAAAGAATTTTTTAATTAACATCATTATACATGTAAATAACGTTCATGCTCATAGAATTAAAAATATGCTTGATATTATTATTAGTCCCGATCAAACAGGCTTCATATCAGAAAAATATATCAGTGAGAATGCTAGACTGATATTATGATTATTTGCAATATACAGAGGAAATGACATCCCTGGTGTATTATAAATGATTGATTTTTTGATACTGTTTCATGGAAATCTATTCACAAATATTAAGATTTTTGAAAATTTGGCGCATCCATTCAATCTTGGATATCTACTTGCAATGTAATAAAGAAACATTGGTCACACAAGCTTTTCAAAATTTTCAAACTTAGCAGAGGACGATTCAATCTTCCCCTATTTATTCCTACTGTTTGCAGAATTTTTGACATATAAGATAAACAGCAATAGGAACAAACAAGGAATTGTAATAGATGATACTAATTACCTGATATCTCAACGAGACTGTACTGAATTACTAGATGGCTCAGAAAATCTCTCAGAACCTCTATTGATGAGATGAGTACTTTAATACAATCTATGGACTCAATATCGATTTATCAAAAACCCAATAAGTTTGGGTAGGCAGCTAGCTGAAAAATTATCTTGTGAAATGAACTTCCATTTGACAACGCATTAATTTAAATTATCAGGCATACAAATTGACGAGATCTAGTAAATATTTTGAAACTCAATTATCATAAAAAGTTAGTTAAAATTAAAGAAGCCATCAATTAGTTCAACACAAGACGTACAATCTGTATTGGTAGGATTATTTTGATCAAATATCTTATCATATCACAAATGAACCATTTGTTTATTTCACTTCCAACACCATTACGGAAATATATTAAAGACTTAAATGAAATAATATTAAATTTCCTTTGCAAATCTAAGGTGGACAAAATAAAAAAAAACAAATTACACAATAATACTCAAATGGTGGTCTTAAAATGACTGCAATAAAGAATTACGTATACATTCAAGGTTTAAAATCATCTTGGATTAAAAGATTGATGAATAGCCCAAATTCAAAATTGAATATTTTATAAAATAAATCAATTGAAACAATTCTTAAGACTGGGTCAGAATTCATACTCTGTATACCTAATTAGTAAAACAAACTCCTTATGGAAGGAAAAATCTATTACTTTTAAAAATATACAAGATAGAACGAAATTACTTATATGGCAAGAATTTATTACACAACCCATATGGTACAATAAAAACAGTATAATGAGGAAAAAATCACTTTTCTTTATTGAATGGTATAATAAGATTTAAACAAATGATCTGATTGATGATAATGAGTCCTTTAAAGTTTATAGGACCTTCAGAGTAAGTTTGATTTTCAAATCAAACTTTCTTTCATATCTTGGTCTACAGAAATCTATTTTAACTAGTTAAGATTATCACCGAATCCCCAAAAAGATGATAACCCAAAGCCTTTTATATCTTCTCACATTAAACTATTTGCTCTCCCCGAAAGGGATCCAAGATTATGTATAACATTATAACATTCTAAACATGGAAAATGTTACATCTTTCAATAAATCAAAATGGGAATTGTTTCTATGTTGTCAAATTTACAGTGGAGAACTGAATACCATTTACCTTTTGTCAACACTAAAAGTTCCAAGTTACAATGGCTGCAACTTCCAATTAACCATCTTATCTTAACCACTGATATCTATTTTAAGTTCGAAAGGGATATAGTAAGTTATGTAACTTTTGTAAACTACACGATGAAACAATTTTTCACGTACTATAGGAGTGTCCTAATGTTCAAGAACTCATTCAGCAATTTTTTAAACTTTGTCACACAAAGACAATCGATTTTTAAGAGATCATTTGATTTTCATATTCGGGCTACACCCTGATGTTATTTCTACAGACACTTATTCTATCTTCTTGGTTATGAAATCCTATATTTATAGAAAAAAAAAGATGTCTTAACGAAACACTAAAAATTCATGAATTACTTTTAGACATAAAAACACATATATCAAATATTAAATATATAGCAACCTGAAAATGCAGACTGGATGATTTCTATAATAGATCGGAAACTTGGCTTTTTCTTCTTAAAAGAATTGACTGAACAATTATAGCAGACTCTGAATGTATAGAGATTATTATCGTATATATCATTTATAACCAATATCCAACTTATGTTCATGCTCTCTCTCTCTCTCTCTCTCTCTCTCTCTCTCTCTCTCTCTCTCTCTCTCTCTCTCTCTCTCTCTCTCTCCCGAAGGACTGGTTTTGTTTTGAAGACATAAAGCTGTAAAAAAATAATTTAAAAAATAAATGTAATTAACTGAAGAATATTACTTGATTTTGCATCTTGTTTCATTAGTTTATTGTTACAATATGAATTGTTTCATCTTAAGAAGTTGTTTCTACATAACAGATACTTAAAACTTGTCTTTAATTAATGACGTTTTCGATGTGATAATCGCATTTACATGAACATGAATATATTAACGAAAGATCGAGGTTTTAAGAAAAAAATACAGGTTCCTGTACTTTGAAATACAAGTTCATGACAACCTTGTTATACAGTTTTATTCATTAATGTCACATAGTTTTTACAAGAAATTTTAGAAAAGCCACTTTTTTGATTAAAACAAACAGAGGATTAATAGAGTTGTTTAGACCCCAAAAGCAAAACTTGAATTAGTGTTAAGAAAGATGTACCACAAATGGTTAATAAATTACATTGAAAGAGTATCTAGGTTTATTGTAAAGTGCATGTATGTGAAAAAAAGTCGGATTAGGATAACTATTCAGGTCTTTAAATAAAGTCTATTCCAAGAAAGAAATAACAAATATTTTAATTACAATTACAAAAGAAATAATTTTCAGTTCCTATTTCATTCAGGTTTCAATAATGGCAGATTCAGTCTTGCATAGCTTCAGAAGCCAATTATATTTCAAAACATGTCTTAAAACAAACTTACATAAGGACGACTGACCTGATTTCATCATCACAAAAGCTCGCCTTTCTCCGCTTATAGTGATATCGGATTGTGCAAACTTTTATATTTTTACCAAATAATGCAAATTGTGTTTTTGATCACCATGATTGATTTTCCTTCATAACTTATTAGTAACTATAAAATAAGAGTCTTGCCTTTGATAACAATGTACTCGTAATGGGCTGAAAATTGACATAGTTGGATTCTGCAATGACAGGTTTGAACATCAAGTTCTGATGATTTTCTAGAATCCTGTGCTTATAGGAACCTAGACACTATTTGAGATCAAAATTTTATTTTATATTTTTATATAGAAAATAATTTACTTTTGTATTTCGAATGATTTGCCAAAATATGAACGCTAAAAGACAAGTTATAAGCGAGAAACAGAGGTAAGACACCATGTAAACAAAACTTGAGTCTTTTAGTTTAAGTAAAGAAATTACCATTTGTTTTTACAAAATTACTTGCGTCATACAAAATAAACTGATTTCAAGGTTTTCATAAATATCATTTTAACAAAAGAAAGCAACATTTGATTGAAATGCATATCAATACAACGCATATGTAGACAATAACAAGACTCGAGCTTTGTTTACGAGAGAATTTCAAACGTTGTATCTTGCTTATACCTTGATATTTGACTTTCAAATTTTGACATAACATGACAACTACCTATTTAAACATTATCGTCTCTTGGTCCCTTTAAAAGGAAAATCATATAAAACTTTTCCATTGTTGATAAAACTAGGTATGGCTTTAAACAATACAATGTAACGGTTTTAGAGTCACTTTATTGTTCGAATTTATATTTGTCATTGACAGTTTATATTAAGTGGATAAAAGGCATCCGAATTGCACTTGTTTTATTTATTTGTCTAGTAAAAACCCTAATCATTCAATAAGACAGCTTGATTCTTAAATGAACTGCAATTGGTTTTCAATTAGAATTAAACTTTTATGTTCCCTATTGCATTCTAGATAAACTTATAAAGCGTCCTTTATAATGCTTGAAAGATACATGAATGAACGATGGACGCCAATGTATCTCTCATCCAAATGAAACACGGGTATTGTGGATTACTTTACTAGTCACTTTAATAATGTTCATGTATGGCATTACTTCCTATCTATCAAATGATCCTGCAGTTATTTTAAAGCTGAACTTCTGACCTAATTCTTTTTTCGTCACAATTAAGACGGTGGGTGCAATGGACAAGGAGTCCCATGTCTTTAGAGCTTTTTTTTTATATGTTGCATTCTTTAAAAGGTCAAACTTTTTACTACCATTAAGTGAATAGACAAGGGCAACCCAGAGGACCCCTCAAACTATAGACCAATTGCACTCACATGCACCTTATGTAAAATACTGGAAAAAATTCTTTTAAAAACCCTGCACAATTATATGAAGGACCACAATCTTTTATTTAAAAACCAATCAGGATTTCAGCCCTCTGATTCCACTATTAATCAGCTTACTGAAATTTATAATATTATAATATCTAACCTTGATAAAGGTAAAGATATTATGTTCATATTTTGTGATATATCAAAAGCTTTCGATAAGGTCTGGCATAAAGGTCTCATCTATAAATTACAAAAATATGGAATCAGAGGAGAAATCCTTGGATGGATAGAAAACTATAATACTGATAGAACACAAAAGGTTGTCATCGAGGGCTATTCCTCAGGAATTGAAACCACTAATGCAGGAGTACCCCAGGGGTCAGTGTTAGGACCCGTCCTCTTTCTTATTTACATTAATGATATTGTTGAAAATATATGCAACCAAATAAGACTCTTTGCAGATGACACATCACTTTTTGTAGTAGTTGATGATAATGATAATAATTCAGCTAAATCATTAACAGCTGATCTTGAAAAAATCAAACAGTGGTCTAATCAATGGCTGGTGGATTTTAATCCAAGCAAAACAATAAATGTTAACTTTTCCAGAAAGAAAAAAACCCATCCCCAGGTCTCTTTTGGTAACACTATAAACAATATTATCCAAAAAAATAATCATTGTCATTTAGGACTTACTTTGCAATCAAATGGGGGATGGTCACATCATATATCAAATATCTACGAAAAAGCATGCCAAAGATTGAACATGCTACGCATACTCAAATATAAAATAAATAGGGAATCTTTGATTAAAATTTACTTTGCATTTATTCGCCCTGTGTTAGAGTATGGTGATGTAGTCTGGGACAATTGTACAGATGAACAAAGTAATTTATTGGAAAGTATACAGATTGAAGCTGCACGAATAATTACTGGTCTTAGACGAAACTCATCTAAACAATACCTATATCAGGAATTAGGCTGGGAAACACTTAAGAAACGTAGAAGTAACCATAAATTAATATTATTGTTCAAAATATTAAACAATTATACCCCTGAATACTTATCTAATATTGTTGGTGAATGTTTCCCCCCACATAATACCTACAATCTTCGAAACAATTTCATCTATCGCACACCTGTTGCAAGAACAACATCTTACTTCAATAGTTTTATACCATCTACAATTATATTGTGGAACAATCTACCTCAAAATACAAAAAATATAACTACAGTTTCAGCATTTAAGAACAGCCTCAAAAATATTAATAGTAAAAAACTGTATATGCATAAATTATTTAACCATGGCAAAAGATTAGAAAATATTTGGCATTGTCAGTTGAGAAATAACAGTAGTAACTTAAATGCTGACCTTTATTCACACCACCTTATTGCTTCTCCACTATGTCAGAAGTGCTTTCTTGAAGTGGAAGACTCTAAACATTATTTCTTACACTGTCCATCATATGCCTCCCAGAAAAAATCTCTATTTGATTATATGAACGACAATTCCATACCAATCACAATTAAGAATCTACTTTTTGGAAGTGATAAACTGACATTTCAAAATAACTTACTATTATTTGATAAAATTCATTTTTACATAAAAAGTACAAACAGATTTAAGTAAATGCATAGGTAAAAATGTACACATTGTATAAAAAATGTATCAAAATGGGTACCACTGACTCTCCTTACACTCCTTTCTTTTCATTTTTTATTGCTTATTTGTTCTCCCCCTCCCCCTCCCACCCCATCCCCCCAAACTTTCCATTTTTTTCTACTCTGTTATTAATTTTTGTTTTGTTTTTATTACGTTTTTTCTTTTCTTTCTCATTTTTTCCCTACATTACATATACTTTTTAATTTCCAACCTTAGCAATTAACCATTATTTTTCTATTTTTTTTATTTTCATTTTCCTATCATGAGCTATTTGTTTTGTTTATTTTTTTGCACTGTACCTCCTTCCAATACTATTTACAATATTAATCTATTATACAAAATTCCATGGCAATATATATGTATATATATAAATTATATATAATTATATAATTACTCATATTATACCTTGACTACAGGAGAGAACATAAATAGGCATTGTGCCTGCTGTTCAATCCAATTCAATGTATTTATATACTTGAATAAAATACTTATTAAATTAAGTGAATAGATGTAATATGTCAATCAATTTAAGATTGGACATATTTCAAAACGGAAAGGAACTACGATTCTTGTTTTAAAATGACATTATGAATTGTTTTAGGAGTGACGTTAACTCAGGGTTGAATTTACAAAAACTTTTTCTAAGTAAAATTGTTTATTATGTAAATACAAATTGTTCTGAAAACAAAGAGATCAAAAAATTCAATTAATTTAAGTGCAATTGATTTTGGTGTTTAATTTTGTTTAATTTTAAGAGGAAAAGAATATGAAAAGACAAATGTACTTCTAAACTGATGTAGATGAATTGTGAACTAAATGATTCTTCTTCCATTTTATATTTTAATTTGGCAGCAACATAACCATAAATGTTTGAATTTTTTTCTTCTTTACATTATCATTTAACAAATTATATTAGACACAGACAGCAATTTTATTTTACTATACGTATTTCTTTAAATGACGTTTAAGATTTCAAATGAACAATTATTAAAGAACTGTCTAGCTTACAATCTTAACCTGAACCATAGGAAAATACTATGAGAAAAATCGTTCTGAAAAATATATTTATAAGAGTATGTGTTGTTTTTTTTTTATAATTTTGCACATTATTTCTTGCGTAAGTTGGATGTTCCGAACAGCATTTTGATTAATAATGAACTAATATGTTAACAAAAATAAATTCATACAAAAAGCATCTTTGACAAGGATTCAAGAAATAAAAAACATGAACTTCCAATTCATCAATATCAGTAATCTTGTTTTGTATGTGAGGTTCGATATATTACGATACTGTGTTTAAAAGGCGTTATACTTCTAGTCACACGGTTAACATTTTTTGAACAAAATGATATTTTCTATATCTCTTGACCAAAACAAAACTTTATTGAGTGTCACTAGGTACGGAATGTCAATTTTACTGGGGAAATTGCAATGAAAAGTGCCAAAATTTGCTGAAATGACTTCTTCTGTCTTGCATATTATTCGTTGACCAAATTTTGTAAAATTCAGTCAATACCACATAAAAATGTCTGACTCCCTCAGACGGTGCAATATGTTAATAGTGGCGACATGTTAAATATTTTTGATGGTTTTTTCCAAAGATTCTCTGCTCTTCAAATAAAAAAGAAGCTAGTTAGGCTTGTCCTAATTGAAGTATTATAATTCTATCATTTATGTAAAACCATAATCATATCACAATAGTTCTGTGCTTTGATCTCAATTTGACATTACGAAAAAATGTTCACATGTACTATTTATAGAAACAATGCACTAAAAACATATTTTTTGTCTACAATTTTAATAGTTTTCGCATAAATCGGTATGCATTCAAATTTTTGTTTCATAATAAATTAGAAAAAGTATAAATTCATTGACTTAAAATTGTTCACTCCTAAAAAATGTAGCGTGCGCATCAGTTTATGTTTGAAGCATGCAATGCAATCAAGTGCATTATTTTTCAATGTTAGTTTTTCCTAATTATCAATGTTTCGTTTGATAAAAAAGGATATAAAGTATTTATTAGAGTACGCTTCTATCAAATTATTAAAGAAGTTCCTGATCAGTTTAACGGACAGTTCCTGATTGTCTCAGCATGCCTCTCACAGGTGTTCGAACAAAACTTCGGGAAGAGTTGTCGCTTCAGGTACAAAAAATGCTGATAGGAAATATTTGATGTGTTCATTAATTTAGTTTTATGGGAGGTCATTTTAGACATGCATACTTGATAGTTAAAATTTTGATGCATTCAAAATTTAACGAAATTTAATACATTGATGTCCTTTCTAACATCTAACAGTCAACCAAACTGTTTCCATTTTGAATTTTGAAAAAAAAAATCCAGGTTCAGACCTAAAAAGAATGTTGCAAACGCTAGGAATCAAACGAAATGGCAGATAGAAAATGATCTTGAAAAGAATTTTTATCGGTATCTTGTTCCAATAAAAACAAAAACATGACACGAGCTTGTTTACATAACAAAGAATTTCACGTGAGCACCCTATCTTGCTGATAACTCTAAGACTGACACTCAAACTTTGGTTGATCATTAATGAAGCATTCTTAATAAAAGTAAGTGAAAACAAATTTTGATCAAAATCGTGACCATGCTCATTTAATTTAATTTATCTAATGGCTTATGAATACTTAATATTATACAATGCCCTAATACATGTACATGTATCATGCAACATGTCTCCAATACAGATTTGATGTTCGGTTTATTTAAGTATGCCCGATATATGGTTGTTTTTTTTTGTTACGCACCCACTCTTTCTGCAGTTGTGCAATGTCTCCATTTTGGTTGAGTGGATTAATTCATATTGCAAAAAAACCCCTGAAAAAACAAAAAACCATAAATGCATGTTATTAAATCTGAATTTCTTTTTAAAACAAGTTAACGAATCTATATACATGCACTGTATAACAAGGTTTTGGCTTAAAAAAGCACAAGAATGAAAATTCAATTTAAGAGTTATCTGGTATTGTCAAAGATTGGCCTGCTATATCATGATTGTTACAGAAATGTCAATATGTTCCATCATTAGATGGCTCTGGTGCTTAGCAGGTGTCTTCTTGTGTGGTTTTATTTCTGCAGTGTAGTTTTATTCATTACAAAACTTTCAACTTTTACAATAAGCCAATTTCTTCCAGAAAGGGTAAATTTTTAACCGATATTGACATGAAGAGTCACGGTTTGAATAAATTAGTATGCATCCCGCCTGGTTGTAATATCAAATGATTTACTTACAACTATTGGATAAAGGCCATTAAGTACTGCATTATTTGGCAAAAAGTTTGATATAGAACGTTCTATGAAACAAAATAATTTGATATTCTTCAAATTCTTAGCCAGTAAAACTCTACTGTCATCATTCATTTTCTCCTGAAGAAAATTATATCCGTTCTTGAATTTTCATTAAATCGTTACATTGAAGCAGAATTCAAACCTATGTTTGGTTTTTTCCAGTCTCAGAAGTTGGAAAGTACGCCAGGGGAAGAGCAAGTCGTCGGAGCTTGCACGAGCATATCCTGCTTTAACAACTATCAAAACTGCGACTGGTACATTTCGTACTATATGGTTATAGAATATGAAAATAGGGCTTTTAAAGTATATAAAGTTTATTTATTTCAGTAACACTGACATTTGTTGATTATTATTCTACCACAAATGTGACCAGGGATAATAAATGATTAGCGTAAGACGTAAAAAAAAAAAAAATTAAGATTATTTTATGTCTTTTACTAGATCGCGTAAATAGAGATTCCCCGCTGCCATGACTTAACAAAATAAGTTGCTGTGGTACAAAGCCGATAATGTGTTTCAAAGTGGTTCTCAGTTTTCAAGTAATGGGAAGGACCTTTTCAAATATTTTGAAAAAGAACCCCAAAATTAATATTCATGTGTTTCCCAGAACAATAAGTTTGCTATTAATCGGATTAAAGTTTGTCTGAATTTTAAGGATTATAAGTCACTATTACAATAAAAGTCGGCAATTTTGTCTCACTTCGTACAAATTTAGACTCTCTGTGTCTAAATATCTTCATGCACATCACGCATGTTTCAATACATTGGTTTATTTTCAGTATTCAAAGCCTTTTCTTTACTAAATAAAGTTTTTTTAAGAGAAAGGGGGCGTCAGGATACAACCGTACACATCCACATAAATTACGACCGAATTATCTTGACTCATTAATTATCGTTTTAATTAAAAGTTTGCGTAAAAGTTTAATGGTTATTTACAACGTGTGATTAAAATTAAAGATCTATTATTAGAACAAATTAGTTTAAGAAATATATTATGGGACTTTATGAGCCCGTGTTAATTTTAACAATCAATAAATATTTTAATGTACATCCAAACAGTTTTTAGAGATATTAAATAACAATCTAAACTATTTTAGTAAAATATCTCCTGATAAGGCGACATGGATGGGCCAGATGAAAAATTATTAACCTTTAGTTATTTTATCGAACTAAAAAGCTATTTGTTTTGACAAATTAGGATTTGTTCGGACATGATAGTTATTTGTTCGGTCGAATTAGGATTTGTTCGGACAAATACGTTATTTCTTTGGACGAATTAGCTATTTGTTCGGACGAATAAATAATATAACTCTCATTCTTTACCGATAATTGATTGTCTAAATTGTCAACAATATTGTTTTTTCAAACAGATGACTTCGTCCGAGCAAATAGCTAATTCGTACGAACAAATAACTTATCAGTCCCAACAAACAACTTATCCGTTCCAACAAATAACATATTAGTCCGAACGACTTATCCGTCCGAACAAAAATCTAATTTGTCCAATCAAATAACTTTTTCATCCGGCCCTTCAACGCCGCCGTATTCTGGCTTTTCATTCCCAAAGTACAACCAAGAAAGAATTAACCAACTAACTATATTCTTGCATTTTCCAATATAATTTTAATTTTTCAATTATATTCTTTTAAAATTAAACCATCGCCTTACGATGAATGCATTAAAATAGGTTACAATGTCTTTCATTTTTATGAATATTACCAAAAAAAGTATTCTTCGGTTAAATACTCACTCACTGATAAAAATATTTGAACACGTAAATGTATTAAATAGGTCAATCTTTTTATTACACCTTATCTCTTTCTATGAAAGCTTAATATCAATTTGGCTCATATTCAAACTATTAACTGGTTTTCCCCTTTTTTCTTATTTTTTCATTAATTCATAAATTCTGAATATCAATATAAAACTTCCTAAAAACTATCAAGCTAAGAGATACGATATCTAAAAGAAATATTACATTATCATTTTAATTTTCTATGGCCACTTGTTAGGTATTTGTAAAACAAGAAAAATAATCAACGTAAAAAAATAGTAATTGCATCATACCGGTATAATTGTTGTATTTGTTTTCAAAATGTCATGACCTTTCAATGGCTACAAAAACTGAGCAACTGTATTCTGAGACTCACTCACTCTTAACTATAAAACTGTACTATGACGAAAAGTTTGCAGCATATGCAAGAGTCTCTAAAAAAGAAGGTAATTTAAGACTTGTTAAAAAGATAGGTTACCATTCATAATCAGTGAAACTAAGGAATCGAAAATCAATAACTCAGAAGTCTGCTCCGTGCATCTTAAAACAGCTGCACAAGTTACAATGCACAAGTCTAAAAGAAAATCGTCACCAAGCAACGAGTCTGCTAATATGATAATGGAAAAAAACCCTGTTATGAAATCATTAATTTGGCTATAAGACATAATTCATTAATACTTCAAATTTAATGTGTTGCATGTCTTCATGGTTACAGATATCAAGAGATGTTATATAAATAGAAAGATTTGATTTGTCATTACAATAGCCGCAGAATCCCCATATAATTTGTAAGTGGAATTGCGATTATCGTTTTTTTTTCTTAGAGAGTCAAAAGTTATAATTTAAATTTCAAAATGTCAGTCGTTAATAAAATACATTAAAGAAAAAGAAGAAAAATGACTTCCCCCATTGTTTTTAAGATTGTTTCATAACAGAGAACCCAGTAATTTAAATGAAGGTGCCGGTTTGTATCAACCTGTCCGCAATAACTCACAGGTCATCACCGAAATTTGCGTAATTTTGTTTTGGATTTTCCAAAAACTTCAACGGTACTTTTAAACCACAAGTAGAATAAAAGAAAGTAGTTTTTGTTTCATTCAATCAATTAACCCTTATTATAAACATTCATTTAAAAGTGAATATTTCAGCAGGGTTTTTAAGTATTAATTGAGTACATTATGTTCAAGGATAAATTGGTATTGTCCTTTACAAAAAAGATAATTGGTAATCAAAATTTGTACATTACATATACCAATGTTGATTCCCAATGATTTTTTGAATGACAGTTAGTGTACCCATTGGAATAGAACTGCCTAGCAACCAACTAATGGCGTTTTAATATTTATATGAAGTTTAAAAAAATACAATCACGAGTGTGTTTTCCTAATCCTTTATTCCAGTGTTTTAATGCTTACAGAGAATAGATTGCTTTTTTTTTTTTAGAATTATCTTTATCGCTTGATGTTAATATGTAGGGTTAACTATGAGAACATTCACAAGCGCTACAAACTGAAACGTTTGCAAAATTCGGGCTTAAACATTAATTTTGATGCCAAATATTAGTTGCATGATTGTGATAATGGAAACATTATTGCTATTAAATACATCTCACGCAGATATCTCCAAATCCAATTACATGTAACAAAATTTCCAAATGAGTTAAAATCGTGCGACTTTTGGAATGCATGAAAACGTTTTCAATAAGTTCCTTAGGATACTTCTCTATTTCATGTATCACGAAACACAGTCATAGTGTTAACCACTCTACTACCCCCTCCCCCTGGTATTCGGCGACCGCAGCTCTGACCTTTCACAAAATTTCACAAATGGTAAATGTAAGCATGACTAAGAAAGGTCTATACCAATAGAGGACCTACAACATAACCACTTGTTTGTGTATTTGTTGATGTTGTTGTCAGAGACAGCTGTTTACCTGACAGGTGTTGGCGGGCGGTTATACATTACATTGTTAATTACAAGAGCCGTAACTGTACATATTTCATGATAATCAGCACCTGACTCACAAGAGCAGTTGACAGGATTGGAACATTTGTGGAAATTAGCTTCCGAATAATGCATATTTTTGGGGAAGTTTTTTTTATTTGGCAAAAACAATCATTTTCATTGGATTAATTATTTCGCCTCTTGCTGACAATTTGTCAGATCATGGTTCCCTGTCCGTTTTATGTTTTAGGCCTAGAGTTTTTGTGATAGGTTTCACGAAGCAGTGGTACTGAACGATTCGGCACACGCCTACTTAATATGTACAAGAAAGAAACAACAACAACGGAAGCGGGTCGTGTAGTGGCCCAGTATAGAATGTTTCTTCTCTCTGTCAGTAATTTAATGCTATTCACGTCCTCTTATTCCTAGAATTGTCAACCATCATAGGGTTATACAATATATAAAACTATCAAACAGGTTAAAAAAGATCTGGTAGAAAATAAATTTGATTGGTACATGAAACAACGTTATTAGGCTACGCGGAATTCGATTAGGTGGCCAACTTCGTTCATATTCTGATTGCCTTTCTTGACAAATGTTTTAGCTTCTTGTATTATTTGTTTATAAGTTTAGTTTATATTCATGGTCAATACATTTAAATTAACGTTCACATTCTGTATACACGTATATTTACAGAATGAACAATTTCCAACTGGGAATTAACTTTTGTATATGTAATGTCCTATTTAAAATTCTAAGAAATAAAATTGCTTATTTGAAACAAGATTTTTTAATATTTATGACCAACCATCAAATTCTATATAAAATTAATATCAAGAACATTCAATGTTTAGATTCTCCAATAATCTGAATAACGTAAACTTGGAAATCTGGAAATCATCTAATCATTTTTATGAGCGTACTTTAGTCTGTATGGTGTGAGGTTTTTCTGTAGTTCACAATTTGTGTGTGGGCTTTGAGGTATCTTGTAGAGCTTGTAAGACGTAAAATAACATTAGCAATTTTTACCAAGATATTAATAAAAATCCGGAATAAAGACATTTAATTAGCTCTCACCTGCATTGCCACCTCTTGTCTTTTTGAAAACGTATTTCGACAGCTGTACTCTGCTACATTTTTGTTAATTGCTTGACAGAATCATCTATTTCTTTTATTGCGTTAATAAATGAAAATTAAAGTACTTTTTAAAAGTGCTTGAATACGATTATTGCTAATACATGTATGAGCAGTTCAATGGATTTTAACTAGGTGTTCGAAACATTGAACGTGTATCTCATATCGCCCTTTATTAAATGATAGGCATATATGTGTAGCAAGAATTGCATATATAGAATCATACTATATTGGAAATAAAATTAAAAAGTGTTATGTCACCTGTATTAATCTTATTGCATTGCAATCCATATCTTGAGAATTAATTCACAGCTACATGTTAGAATCAAAACTCAAAAATGTCCGTTAGAATCACACAATTTTAAATTTATATCAAGTTTTTGCAAAAAAGACAACCAAGATTTACTGGAGCGGTGCTTTACTCCAGCGTGATGCAGCTGACGAGTCGTCCATATGCCTTCTGTAGACAGTCTATCTCACACTGCAGCAGGGCAGCCCGCACCCTGGAGCAGCCAGCCTTACACACGTTGAGTTGGCCATCAACGTTCTGGAGACAGCCATACTGGATGTCAAAGTCGTTACATACGGCGCTGACTGCGACCAAGACAGCTGCCGCAACGAGGAATAATCGAAACTGAAATATGAATAAATTGTTGTTATAAACCATTTGTAATAATTATTGTTATGGAAAAAAAAATGCCAAAATGTATTTTGTATGCAGTATATACCAGATGAATACAATAAAAGAGGATCAATTAAAAAACCAATGTCACTCCATTCTTGATATTCTTGAGGACCTGTCAAACCAGATTGTGTCCTCACAGATGTACATGTATAACGGTGTATTTAAATTTTTGGAATAATCGTAGGATCGAAGGAAAATGCAGAAAATTGTGCATTTTTATTCTCAATTTTCATAAGATAAAGTCGCGGCGTCCTGACGGCGACCGCAGCGTTTAATTGAGCCTTCCACGGCATGTTATTGCGTTCCCTCTTAGTTCTACACGTAACTTGTTATTGGCTGCGCTGGCTGCCGCTGAGTGTTCATCACGTAGGACTCTAATCCCTACCTAATTTAAATCCTAAAGGACCTTGATAAATTCACTGTGCATACGCTGACGACGACCAATGCGTTCATGTGCGTCGATTAAGTGGGCCAACGGAGCTCTTTTAACGCTGTTGGAAATCTTTCCCGCGCAGCTTCGGTGACTTTACATCGTGTATACTCCGTGTATGGAACGTACATTGTAGAGTCAGGATGCGTACTAAGTGCATGCTCAGAATGTTCGCCTTCATAGCTTTCTGTGCGGCCTCTATGTTGATGCCGCTGTATTGTTGCGGCGCTGTTAGATGCCGCGGCGTTCTGTATTTTCTAAGGATCGCCTTGAGTACGCATCCCTGGTGTGACAAGGGTTTAAAAAATGTGAAATTTTCAAGGATCCTCCAATCTAAGATTTAGTCAAAGTGGTTGTTTATTTGGAAAAAACGAAGAATGGATATGAAATATTATCTTAATCCTATTGAATTATCACGCATCTATTAGTTAATCCCTTTAGACTCCAAGGTAAGATAAGTATCCAAAGAGACTGCGTCCCTAAATACGCAAGTTATGTAATATGACAATATCATTTAGTACTTTTCATTTCAAACTTACCATTCTGATTTCAGAAACCTACTCCCTCAACAGATACGTCAAAAGTGGTTTTAAACGGATAAATACTAAATGAAGAATTAGTCCAGTATCAGTGGCACGTGTTACGTACTTACAGATAACGATAACGACCTTATGGGCGAAATTGTATGAAAACGCAGTTTGCAATCAATTGTAAAATCTGTAGCATATGTTGCACACAGAATATGTTCCAGTTTAGATAAAATTGGATAACTGAATGGCTATCTCAAGGCTGATTTTTTGTTGATTAATTGATTTCATTTTACTACCAGACATGATAATTACATGTATGATATTCATATAATCATTATAATAAAAATGTTCTCGGTATAATCAACATGACATTATACAAACTTTATAAATCTAACATTTATTCGATTATTTTAATGTTCTTACAGTTTTTCAAATATTACACTATCTAATCGATTCATTATCTTTCAGTACATCAAGTTTAGATTCAAAGCACGTGTAGGCTTAATATAAAAGTAATGAATATTATAGTACACTCACATGTTTGCCCCACTTTTATCAAGAGACTACACAACTGCTAGGGGTTTACTAGTAAGATACCCGTGACATTTACTAAGACGCTGTGGTATTCACATGCATTGTTGGAGTAAAATAATCATGTTGATAAATTCAAAATCAAGTGTAAAAAGTAAAATAATCTTTATTCCAAAATGAAATATTTACATTTTTCAGTGTCTTTGTGCGTAATAATACCACGGAATCGATTTTGTAATTTATACAGTAAAACACGGTTATAGCGAAAACGCTTATAATGAATTGACGCTTACAGCGAGTGGTTTTCATTCCCCGAGACTTTATTACATTTTGTATACTTGACGGATATAACGAATTACGCTTATAACGAAGTAAAATCATCCGTCCCTGACACTGCGTTATAGGCGTGATTTACTGTAGTCCAATACATTTCATCAATTAAAAAAAGATGGGGGAATAAGATGGCGCAAATGCCCATTCGGTTTAGTAGTGAAATACAATTTTAAATTTATTTTTCCCTAATTAAATCTATTCAAATATATTATAATAGAACTTTGCAATAGCAAAATTTCTAACTATAGTCAGTTTTTAATATATTTAACAAAAAAAAAAATAAGAAAAAAAAATGTTGACAGAAATTTTGGTGGTATCGAACCCGTAACATAAAAACCCTCGATATATACGGTTAGCATATGCCAGGTACTCTAACCACTGAGCCATTTCAGACATAACAAAGGCGGCTTTTTAAATATTATGTGTGACTAAGGTCAAGAATTACCGGACTTGTATTATTTTTTCAATACGTTCAGTTGTTGGGATACAAAATGATATTTTTAATGTATAGTGGGTCATCTCTCCACGTTTTTGTTGATTGAAATCGGTTTGTTTTCCATTAGACCTTAATTAGGCTATGAGAAAAATATGGAGCACAGACCCACTCTATAAAAGAAAATGCCTTGAAGTTCTAAAAAATGACAATATTTGCAGGTTTTGATACGTATACGCCTGTTTGAGTCAACATATTCCAAGTATTGAACATACCTACAGCTTACAAATCAATGATTCGTTAAATATATATTGTTTTAAATGATTTTAAAAAATACCATCAGATTTGTTGATACTTTAATTTTTTAGTAGCCTGTCCGACCGCGTATGGGCATTTTACACGCCTTATCCACCCATCTTCTTTCATATTAAATCGTACAATTGTTGAAAATCATGTGAATATAAGTAATAAGGAATAATTCTTTGAATATTATGAGGTGATCAATTACGATCGGGTGTGATCAAATCTATCATGGATTTTATCACTTCCCGACCGTGTTCGATCACCTCATTATATATAATTATATTCAAAGAATTATTCCTTATTTAAATATATTCTATGAATGCGAAGGTGCAACTGTTGATATGGATTCTCTATTCTGGACACTGGTCAGTTTATTTGGACTGTGACAGTTGGTGAAGGATGTTGAGGAAGACAACAGCTGCTGTAACCTTTGACCCTAAACTGTCAGCTATCACATTTCAGCAACATCACAATGGTCATATGATACATGTACAAGAAACATCAATTACGACATTACACTTATTTTTCTATCGATATTTTTGATCTGGAATGTATAAAACAATTATATATGCAGGTTAAATGTTTGTCTGAAAACATTTCTACAAACTCGCTCACTGAACCAATAGTCTACATATTGACAGGTGTTACTGATCACCTGGTCATTGTTTTGGCAAACATTTTTAACTTTATGACAATGTCATGTTGTGAATTTTGTATTTACTGCCACCCGGTAAATTCAAAACTTTTTAAGCATAACTTTACTATTCAAATTCAAATACTTAACAAAACACTTAAAAGTTTGTTGGTCATTCTTCATTCTTAATTTTGCTTATTTTCACTGGTTTATTTTAATATCAAGGAAGATTCTGTAAACATGTTTGACACTGATTTTGGCAATTTTATGGTCTTTTGATCTAGTAATTTTTAATCCATTACAGCCATTTTATTAGCTAAATAGGTGATAATACTTTAAACTGTTTAGCCTTAGGCAAGTCGGTCTTCCTATTTGTGTAATTTCTTACGTAAAATTAAATAAAGCTTTCGGGCAAATTTTGTAATAAATGTTTTGCATCACATGGATAAAATAATGTGTTTTGATTGGATACCTGTTGGTCAGTCGGAATTCGATATGTATACTCGCGCCCAACTTTTGGCTCATTCCATTGCGAGATCAACAAATATACGTATCGACAAGCCTTATTCCGACTTTGTTTGTTATTTGCAGCTTTGCAGCTAGTGCACCACGACAAATCACGTCATTTGCATCAAACGAGCAAAACGTCCGGATTATTGAGTTAAATTCCCCACACAACCAAACAACAACAAAAATCTCAACAACAAAAATATTCAAAGTTGTCATGTTGTGAATTTTGTATTTACTGCCACCCGGTGAATTCAAAATTCACAACATGACAACAATAACAGGAAATAAACAGAAATGGTTGTCAAATTATGTCCAGTGGTTGTTGTATCAAAGAGTGGCATAGTTAAGAAAATGCAGACATTTTAGAATTTTTACCACCAAATAAGATCAAGACAAACTCCAGAGAAAAAGAGTAAAGAGCAAATATTAATTTTATTTCTTGAATGCAAAATATTACTTTCAGATGGGCCTAGAAAAACCTATCCTCGAACCACTATATTTCTGGAGGCAAACGCAAATAGATTGCATGTATTCGTGCCATTGTTTTATGCCGAGGTCATTGAAAAATGTTTCAATGCACCCTTGACACTGAACAAGTTAACCAAAATTCGGTTAATTTTTTCCAAGGTTTTTACTAAGAAATGACAGGCCTGACAGGTGAAAGGTCATTAACAATTGTCTTCCTTTGCAACCAAGCTGTGATAAAAACTGTTGTCCTCAACAAATATCTTGAATTTTTGTTATTTCAACTACGTTTTTTGCAATGATATTTTGTCAATGTCCCGACACAAGACCTATTTTTATTGTGCAAGAACATTCTTACAGTGTGTGCACTGCGTGGGGTGCACTTTTTGGTCATGGATATGGCATAACTTTATGTTAGCGCGTTATAGGTGAATATTGAAAACATGATGCATGGTCAGAATCATGACTATAGGAATTCTAGAAAACCGACCAAATCGGAATGTCGATCAACTTGTACAATACATATCAAATTCTCATTTCCCCCGAATAATGTTAGTCTCCTGGATGATCTGAAAACAATCTTTTTTATTTTATATTTTTGCGATACTTTGATTCTTTATAAATAATTTGATTAGAAGTGTGGATATTAATCAATAATGATAATAATAACTTAAAAATCGGAAAATGATTTTTATATGTATTTCTGTGTTAGATCTTTCATTTATCTTAATACAAGTTTGTTTATATATTAAACCTTTTTACAGCATTTAATTTTGTTTTTGTCAAAAACTATACCTCATTGGTATTAATTCAGTAAATATCTGGGATTAACAGATATTGTCCTTTGTAGAACTTATTTGGTGTAAGTACCGTTAGGACAAAGGTAGCTCTCAAAAACATTATAAAAACATCGTACTTGGCTATCATTATCAGTTGCTTTGCGATACCTCATTTTGCATATACACATAAACCATCACATTTAATTTGCGTATTTATAAAATACTTAATTTAGATTCTATAGTATCTCCATACTGTTACGTCATGCTTTCGACAACAATTTGACAGTCTAAGAATCACTATGATCATACATTTAAGGTTAATTATTCATATACGTTTGTTGGCCATACGGAGTAATGTAGACGAAATCAAAAATCGTTTCAAATACCTAAAATTATTATGTTCGTCCTCCTAATTTGGCATATATCAATCGGTGACCGAGTTTCGAGATTACACATGTACACGTACATATGGGTCATTCGAAAAATATAGAGCTCTACTAGAAATTACCATACACTGAATAAATTTATATTTCACCAGTATAAACGAGTGCTTTTTCGTTCATTTTGCGTTTCATGTTTATTGCTCAAAACTCGTTTGTCTGCAATTCCTGAATATTTTGCAACTGATCAATCAGATCAAACGAATACATGATTTCGTACAAAAAAAAACAATAAAATAAATTGTGAAGCGACTACATGTACACGAAATGACAATTAAGGTCGCATCAGCTATAGAAGTCATCACAGCGGCTTGTCTGCTCTAGATCGGTTCGAGTCCAAATCAAAATTTGATTTTAATAACAATATGGAGTAAACAAGTATTAAAGAAAGTCTTCAATAATATTCAAATTTCGGTACTTCATTTCTGCGTCAGAACGGAGCTATAAACGGTCACAGCAATTTCCAACAAAAATCATGGTAGTTATTGGAAGGTTTGAAGATAATTCTCCTGCGATCTCTTAATTTTAATACTTGAAGAAAACAAATGATCTATCGAATACAGATAAACAATGCACTGATATACATCTACAACGCTTTCTGCAAAATTAACATCTATTGATTATTTTCCCACTATGTTATAAGAAAATCGAATCAAAACCGAATCACCATCTATGGTTTTTTATTTTACGCACTTCTTGCACTTTTTTTAAAACTGCATACCTTCACAGGCATTACTTAGCATAAATTAATACTTTGAGGGAAAATGGATAGGACAGAGCAGGTCCAGTCCACAAGTACCTGTATACATTATCTCTGTTCACAAGTACCTGTATTATCTCTGTTCACGATTTCTGCATCCAATCAAAACGAACATGCGAGAATAAGTACCAAGTTGCGAGAGGAAAGCGCGAAGGAACGAAATTCCGACTTTTGCTTTCGCAACTTTGCACTTTTGACTTCGTTAAGATGCAAGTGGCCCAAACGGAACACCAAAAAAATTCTATTTCTTTGAAAAAACCCATAGGAACTCGTAAATCGTTCACAGCAACTTGTAGTACATACAGTTACGTGAGCGACAAGTACGAATGTTTGTGACGACTGCAGAGTACAAGGGTCTAGAACGATGGACTGCAACACAGCACGCATGCAGCGAAAAGGGAGGTGGGTTGTGTCGTATTGTTCTCAAACATTTTTGATAAAATTACATAAAGAAAGATTATCACGTATCATGGAGTTCCGCCCCCCCCCCCCCTTTAAAAAAATTAAATTGAAAATATAAAAAATTAACATTGAAATTTTAGTTATAGGTATAGACCAATCCACACTTTACAAAAGTTATGTTCCTTGGCCGCCATCTTTGGGGAAAACCCATATTAGAGGGTTGTAACTTTGTCATTTGACATTAAAAAAACGTTTCCCTGTGAATTTTAATTGCCCCAAGTTGGGGCAACCCACACATCGAAGGAATAAATCAAATTCCAAGAGATTTCTTCAGAGGACGCCCAAATATTTGGTTGCTTAGAGAAGGGAAAAGTTGCTTTTTCCCTTTGAGTTGACCCCGCAAAGGGGAACAACTTTTGCAAAGTGTGGATTGTACTTATGGCACCCCAGCATTTTTAGTAAACATACATATAGAATATTCAATTATCACGTTGCCCTCTTTCAGTTTCGCTCTTGTTTTGGCTCATCAAGCTTTTGCCCCCCCCCCCCCCCCCCTCAACACTTTCGAAACGATGCTACTTGCCTGGTTTGTATTCATCTCACGAGAAACATAATAGGCCCATACTTCCTTGGTGCAAGTTGTAACCATTCAACAATAAACAATTAATATCGTTGATAAATGTTTAATCAACGTGTTTTCTATTATCTACAAAATGGGCTATGATGATCAATCACCAAAAAAAAAAAAAACAAAACAATTTAAAATATAGTTAAATGACAATACAAAAGTGGTCAACTCTTACAAGCTGCAAAATGAAGCACTTGCCAAGCATTAAATTGCACAATAAAGGATCAGAAATATAATGTCAAGCAATTCTGTACACATCAAAGGGCACACCTGTGCCTCGGTTCCTAAATCCCGCTGGTGTACTTGGCGACAGCTTTCGTTCCCTCGGACACCGCGTGCTTGGACAGCTCCCCGGGAAGAATCAGGCGCACCGCGGTCTGTATGTCACGGCTGCTCATCGTAGCTCTGCGACCGAGTTTTGCCAGCTTGGACGCTTCAGATGCAAGTCTTTCAAATATGTCAATGACAAAAGAGTTGATTATTCCCATGGCTCGGGTAGAAACTGTAAGTTCGGGATGGACTTGCTTCATGACCCTGAAGATGAAAATTTTGAACGATTCTTTTCTTTTCTTACTTCTTGGCTTCTTCTTAGTAGCTGATTTTGCAGTAGTTTTTAGTTTTGGTGGACCAGTGGGCAACGGGCCTTTTCTAGATTTCTTGACTTTCGCCGGCATGTTCACTTTTCGGAAGGATGTGAATAGACTGATGCGTAGCTGAGATTTGACGACTTTTCATTGGCTGATCAAAGTTACATCACTGCCAAAATTATATCAGCGCGGGAAAATGAGAGAGAGAGAGAGAGAGAGAGAATAACTGCTCGGATCGTAGCATTTAACGATATAACAACATTTGTTCCAAAGGGAGGTTTTTGTTTTTTTAAATTTCGTACATAGCCTATTAGGGGTTTTCTAGACAGGAGGGAGAGGCTGAGCTAGTGATGAAACAGAGAAAAATTTAAGAGGTACGTGGTCCTCCTTCCGTTTGAATCCGAAATAGATCTTGCTTAGAGATTACAATTCAAGATGAAAATGCAGTCTTAAAGGTTGCAAAACCCCACTTTTGAACAGCCTAATTAGACTGTGTTTTATTTTAAATTAACATATTGAAAGTTGAATCTTAAAGCAATCCCCCTTTTGCGAACAAATATTTTAGAAAAATCAACAAAATTAAAATTAAAATATATTAGGATTAGTCTAGCCCCCCCCCCCCCCTTTCAATTTGCTTCCGACACAACTGTGCAATGATGATCAATAACAATTTGCAGGGCACACACGTTTCTTGAAAATGCAGCAGTGATTGTACAGTGTACTTAACAAGAAATTTAATCACAAAATTTCTTTCCTTATATCATAACAGAAAAAGCAAAGTCAGCATTTTTTCCCGCATGGACACAACAAATATCAACTAGATCCAAGATACTTCTTTTGTTGTTTCACATGGGTCTGCAACAACATAAGAAGCAATTTTGTTTATATATATATATATATATATATATATATATATATATATATATATATATGGAATCAAGAAGATGAAACTTGTATAGGCCAAGTTTAATTCATGAATATTTCACATGAACGGAAGAGCACACATTTGACCTCAGTGATTTGATGGAGAGAAGAAGCTTAAAGTGGGTTTCCAAAGTTAATTACACTTCCTTCATCTCTCTACCATGATGGAGAGAGAACATAAGCTTAATCAACCATCAATCTAATTTTACACAAACGGTGTAAGGAGAACGCAAGTGGATCCAACATTTAATTAGATTGATTTGAACTTTGATATTTTCTTTATTTGGCCTGGTCATGTAATTGATTTTAACTTGCTTTAGCTGATCTATCCAATGAGACAAGGCATTGGTCTTGTTACAGACACATGAAAGCAATTGGATATGTGAAAATACAAGGCGCTGTAAATAAGACATGTACTTTTCTGAGGTATGATAAATATTTTTAATAAATATAAAATGTACAAAAATATCACAGTTTATAGATGTATAAACAACATTAACAACAAGCACTATGTGTCTACCAAATCCTCTCTGTCCTCATCTGTCTTGTTGTCTGAAAATATCACTGACTTCTGTTTGTACTTATTTTCCATTTCCTCAGTATTCACACTCTTAATAATATCATCTACAAGAGTTTTATTGGAAGAAAAGAATTTCTCCAAGTCTGCCTCCGTGAACTTTGTGATTTCCTTCCTGAGGAATTCTACCTCTCGAGACAGGAGTAGTCTGTCCCTTAGCAATGCACTCTGCTGGGACAGCAAATCCAAGATCTGTGGAAATAAAAGAATTTAGCATTAAGAATGATAAACCCCATTTCCATCGCATTACAGATTCAGATAAAGCAATGCAAAGTCATTTCATAGAGATTTTTACATGCCATGAGAGGTAACTCAACTGTAAACATCAGAATTGGTCTGCAAATTTCTGAAATATTGTCGAATTCAATAAACAATTATAACCTGTTGTCCCTGCTCCTGAGCATAGTCGTCCATCTTTTTTAGCCTCTCTTTCATTTTTTCGTGGACCCTGCCATGTTGATCTGACTGGTTGTCTAAGTCCTCAAGTCGAATCAAAGCTCGCTGCAGTCGAAGTCTCAGCTCCTCATTTTCTTTGCGTAGTTGACCACTTTCATTTCTTAGAAAAGGTAAAAAAATAGTGTCATGTGAAATAAAAAGGTAAAAAAACAAATATTACTATACCTTTGTTGCTTATCATAAATTTTGCCAAACATTTAAAAACTAAAGAATTAACACAGGATGCATCAACTACTTTACATCAGTTATTTTGATTGCTCTTTTCTAACAGTCAAACACTCATATCCCTGTCTTGCTCAAACTGACCTATTTTTCTTTGTGACTTTTTCTATTTGGCCTGCCTGTCTCTTGCATTCATCACGAAGTTTTATCATCAGACGATTTTGCTTCTTTAGCATCACATCCATTTCCTGAGTTGATCTTTCTATGAATAATTCAGAAAGTATTTTTTCATTTACAATTTATTTCATTCATGTACAAGATACATGATCCTTGTACATACCGGTACATAGGAAGAATCTTTTGAGACTCCTTCAAGGAAAAACTAATAAACTACACTTTTTGTTTACAAAGTAAGCATGCTGTCTTTAAAGAAAATCAGTTTTGACTGCTTTTTGGAATGAGAAAATTCATCCTAATTCATAAACAGTTTCCTCTGATGCTAAGGGAGTTTTTATTAGTACACTACCATGCTTGTCTCCTATGTCCTCTATGTAGCTGTTGAGTTCTTCCTCTCTCATCTGCGCTCGTTTGGTCATAGCTTTCAAATCCTCATTTCTGCTCCTCTCTATGCTCTCTTTGGCTAATTTTGCTAGATGAAGCTGCAAGCAAACATCAGATTTCATACATACATGCATACCGGTACTTTATAAAAAATTTCTTTTGCCTCTGATCTCTGTTTGTGCTGAATTTATAAGGAATATAGAAGAGGGTTATCTTGGCAATGCAAGGATTAGAATCATTAATTGTCACCTTAGGGAGATAAAAATAAACAAATCTGACTACTGGCTATTGGTGATGGGAAGAAGGGTCCATATTACATGTAATACCTTAAGGCTTATCATTGGAAATCCAAAGGAATGACTCACCAAATGGAACACTGAACTTATTTAAACATTAAAATATTGCGGAATTACAAACCTCTCTCTCTCTCTCTCTGCTTGGGTATTCGTTGTTAAATGAATTAAAATTAAATGGAATTACAAACCTCTCTTTCTAATGCTTAAGTATTCGTTGTTAAACAAATTAAAATTAAATGGAATTACAAACCTCTCTCTCTAATGCTTGGGCATTCGTTGTTAAATGGATACATTCTTCTTTACTGTTGACAAGTTCTCTCTCTGCCTTGTTTAATCGACGCTTCAGACCTTCAAGCTCTATCTCCATTTTACTTTTTTCCTGTAAAATTTTCATTAAAGAACCATGATAATGATGAATTAATACTAATCTTATCAAAAGCACCACTGGAAGGAAATGTTCAAAAGAAATAATCTTTTATTCAATTTTCTTTCTTTCAGTAGATTTTGTTGATTGAATCTACCGGTACATTGACAAACCTGGTCCCTTTCTCTTTTTGTGATTTCCAAATCTTTCCTCAATCTGTTCACCTCTTGGGAAGCATGGCTTTTCTGAATGGAAGCATGAGTAGACTCTGTTCTGTATGTTTCTGCAGCCTGCATTATACAGATAATAAATTTACAAGTCTTTGATCTTATTTTTACATCCATTTATGTTAACCCCAATTGTGCTTGAACCAATACTTACGATGTAAGATTCATTCAAACTTTCAACTTTCAAAAGCATTATTAAGAAATATATTCTAATGATTTCCATGTATGTTTTTCATGGTAGTTTAACTATTATTTTAAAATCTAGATCAATAATCAGAATTAACTATCAAATGTTGTATTCCTTATGACAAAAAATGTTCTCTTACCATGGAAGCCTCTTTATCGAATCTGCGAAGCTGGATCTTCATTTCATCAATTTCGTTGATGTAGGCCACCTTTTCCCGAGATAGTTTGTCCACTTGAGCAGAAGCTGCAGCATACTGGTCTGTCATTTCCTTCAACTGTTGAAAATAAATCTTACTACTGTAGAAACATATATTTTCGTTGGGTCAAAATTTCGTTGTTTTTAAACCAAACAAGATTTCGTTGGCATTTAATTTCGTCATATCGTAATCTTTTTGTATTCATTAATACCAGGGTTAAAAATTCGTCATGGATTTAATTTCGTTGATTTATATTGCCAACGAAAATAACGAAATTAAATCCTCAACGAATATTTCTGCTTCTACAGTATATATCTAGTCTATATTGGTGTTGTTTTTTTTTAACTTCGCAGAGCTTTTTAAATTTTTTATTTCTTGCAAAATCATGGATATATATCCCACATCATCCTATGTAGTTCGGTACAAACTTTACAAAGGACAATATGAAAAATTATAAAACTGTAAAATAAAAGTAAGAGAGCATAAGAAGTACATGTAATCCGAATACCATATTGATGTTAATCCCATGGGTTTATGTTTGATGTGTGATCTGGATCTTATAGTAATTATATAAATATTGAACAATGACAGACTGACAAATACATGGTCTACAGGTAAAGATACTTGGAAAGGCAGTTACAGTTAAACATAGATACCAAATTTCATGACTTTACCTACCACAGTTACAAAAAATAAAGTTTGGATAAAACAAAAACATAAAGCTTTTAAATATTGCGTGCAACATAAATATCTTGGTCTGTGTTTAAAGGCATATACCGGTACTGTGACCTTTGACCTTAATGACAAACCTTTTGATTGATGGTGTCAATCATCATCTGACTCTCCCTGCGTACACTCTCTCTCTCCTCTAGGAGGCGGGCCTGAGTGTCCAGGATGTACGTGTCAAACCTCTTCTTCATGTTGCTGAGCTCCTCTGCAAGCTGCTCTTTTTGCACCATTGCCTGTGAAATATCATAAAATCAAGTAATGTCTCATTATAGCCTGTGTTCCATAGAAATATCTAATGTCACTCAAGCTATGCCTCATCAGTGCTATGTATCATAAATTATTTGTACAAGAGTACATGTATATGTAAATCTATTAAAATACCTATACCATTCAGAGATGGCTAGTGGTAAGCAATTAATATACTACTGGTACTTACTTAATCAAATATACATGTACTAATTATAATTAAAATCTTGCTGCAATAAAACTTATTTGTATCCTACTTTATCAAATATTCATAAAATTCCACACATATTTGGTTACATAGTGGATTTAACATAATGTTTATACATGTATATTTACATCTACCAAGCATTATTTCCTCTATTTCTTAGGGAAACCTATAGTTAATTCATAGCTCTATAGAAACAGCCAGACTGAATTCTACAAGCCCTATTTATCGATTGGTCGAAATCTACAGCTGCTGAAAGTGACAGGACTGAAATTGACACGCCCTGTTTATCGATTGGTCTGAACCTACAGCGACCTTAATAAAATCCTGGACTGCACGAAATAATCATGACGATGCCAGACTCAAAGTCTCACAGGAGACAATTTAGCTGTTTCTTTTAGCTAACGTACTTTTGTACATTAACAGTAATTTAGTGAATTTTACTAACTTTTCATAATCAGTTTATTAATTAGTTAAAGAAAGATGTTAATATAAACAATAAAATGCTTTCTTTGATGATTCATGCGGGTTGTGAAGGTAGCGATCATTGCAGGAAAAATTTACATAACCCGCGTTAGCGGGTTATGTATTTTTCCTGCAATGTTGCTACCTTCATATCCCGAATGAATCACCAAAGAAAGCATTTTATTGTTTAAATATAGTTGTTGGCAAAGTTGATTTAACAAGATTTATCAGAGAGAAAAACATGAAATCAAAAACTTGGCCACAGTGAATTTTACCTGAGTTTGTTCGAGCTGAGCTTGTTCCACCATCTCAATGCCCATCTTGGTTTGCTGGTATGCTTCCTCTTCTCTTTGTGCTAGTTTCTGGACATTTGATTTTAAGCTTGTCACATGTTCCATCAGTTCATCTCTTTCTCTAACAGAAAATAAGAGACAAATTGTCCAATTTGGTTAATCCAGCAAATTAATGCAACAGATGGCATAAGTTATTATAAAGGACTGATGTTCAATACTAATTAGTATCATAGCCCCTAAGGCTGCTCATTGCTGTGAGAGTAACAGTGATTCAATATAAATGAATATTCAAATCAGGCTGATAATACATTGATTCTTTGATTTCATTTATATTCTGGAAAATGAGTCTTGTATTGATTTTATAAAATATGATTCCTATAATTTTAAATGCATGGTTAAATGTTATCAAATTATTAAACTATATCTTTTGACTTTAACATATCAATCAGAATAAAGTTATGAGGAAATGATTAAATGTACATTTCATATAAATACTACTGTACATATTTAGTGTATACGTATTTAAGAATTTTTTTTTTAATATATTAGTCAATTTATGATTAAAAACATATGTACATGTAATCATATTCAGATATAATTAAACACGAACCTTGTTAATTTATCGATTGTGATTTGGAGGTAGTTTCGTTGTTTTTCAGAGACAAACTCTCCATTTTCTCTGGTTGGTATGCTGTCGTGCATTCGCAGTTGAGATCTTAGATCCTCCACCATTTGCTCATATTTCTGAATCTCTGACCTAGAACAGCATCATGAAGTTAATATGAAAGCTCAACTCAACTAAAACCTGTACCTGTTAAAACTGTATGACTTATAACAATTGCTCTAATTCAATTTTATGAAATGCTTCTTATCACGTCATAGTATTTGACTACTGAGATGTCAAAATTCTAAAACATCATGCAGTCTCTGGTTGCAGAAACTTAGGAGGGATTCATATCATGAATCTCCAAAACAAAGCTGAAAAATCCTTAATTTTTTTTTTTTAAAATCTTTAATAATTAAAACACACTACATAGTATAAAAGATTGATTCAATCACAATAAATAATCTTACAGATTCATTAACTTTAAGTTAACAGTATAATCTTTCCAGTTTTATTCCTTTCTTGTTTTATATCAAACTTGAACTCAACATTCACTCAAGCACATTATTTGAGACCAATACTGGTAGAATCATTGGCCCAAAATAAAATGATTGTTTGTTTGGAATTGCATCCTGTCTCATTGAAATACCCTCCGCTGATAAAATTTTACTAGTAAAAAATAAATATTTTTTCTCTGAAATTCATGGTACAATCTTCACATGTGAGTTTGTTTATCAAAACATTTTCCTCAAAACTGCGTTTGATCAAAGAAACGAAATAAAGATTTTCTCTGCTTTTTGAGATCTTTTAATTTGAAAAAACCTCCTGGGTCTGAAACCCAAAAGTGGCAATTCCAAACGAACAATTCTTTAAGGATGGCCTTGAGTACCACATACATGTATATGAAGTTAATCAAGTGGATATAAACTTAAGTAAATTAAAGCATATTTACTGAAATGTAATACATGTATACAAAGTATATCAGGCGGATATAAACTTTAGTAAATTTAAGCATATATACTGAAATGTACATGTATCTGTACATTAATAAAATACCTGGAATGCTCCAGTTGAGTCTCTAGTCTACTGACTCTGGCAGAATGAAGGGAACTCAGTCTTTCCTGTAAAACAACATGACATGTTCATACACAAAGAACAACATCTTCTCTCTAGATTCAGTTAGTCATGTATCAGGATTTAATGCCACCAGTCAGACTCAACAAATTCAAATAAAATTATAACTTTACATTGAACCTGTAAAATCAAAGAATTACCAGTTCCACTTGGAGATGTTTAAGTTCTCTTGTGTGAAAAATGTGATCAGACTTATCTGCTAGGAAGAAGTTTTCAACCTGTAATGTAGAAATAAAAGAATTATGACATGTAGCATACACTTTTAAGAAATATGATTCCCCCTGAGAGAAATGTGAAGTAGCCATATCCGTTAACAGTGACTCTAAAATTGTTCTTTTTCTTAGAGTTAATGGTTAGAACAAATACATATACATGTATACTGAAATACGTCCATGTAATATGATACCTAATGATTCTTTTAGTAAGAGGCCATGATTTTATCAAACAAATGCATATTCTAATCATTCATATAATAGGTGACATCTTGATACCTCAGATTTTTCTAGATCAATGTTCTCTCCAACTATTTCTTGAAGTATACTGGTTTTTAACTCCTCATGTAGTCTTTTGTTTTCCTCTATAATTTCAGAAAGTTTTGCTCTTAAATTTGCAAGCTCATCCTGAAAGAAGGAAAAAATACTTAATGTATAATATGCTATCATTCATCAAATGCATGTATCGAAGAAATAATTGCCCTGTATTTTTTCCTTGAATCTAATTAAATGTACCGGTACAAAAAATGGAACTTTTCTGAAACTGCATTCATTGCTCGATAAATATTTACTCTAGCAGCTTTTATCTGCATCTCAATCTTCAATTCAATTGAAAATAAATGGACTTAAATTTGAACCTACCTTAATGTAGCGGTTCTCTGCCTCCAGCTGCTGGCAATAACCTGTCTGGGCCTGCACTACTGCTGCCGCCTCCTCCAGGGAGGGAACACTGCTATCTGCCTGCCTCAGGGACTGGGGAATCTGCATTATAGAATTCATGAACTCAGCTATGATATTATCAGTACCTTATACATTGTAGAGCAGCTTATAACATATTATGTTATTTACAAGTATGTTTCTGATGTAGGCAAAGTGAAAACATTCATGTTAAATATTTCCTTTAATATCTTTAATAATAATATCTTTATCTTTAATATCTTGATCCTTTAACTTACATGTGAGTCTTGGCCAAGCATAGCACTGAGCTTTGAGACTGCATGCTTATATTTCTGTGGACGAGCATTGTCCTCATACCACTTCAGTGTACGAGGATTAACTGTGGCCTGAAGTTGGACTTTCGTCCTTGATGTTTCCACCCTCCCTCTGCCTGATGATGTCCCCAATAAAACATCCTCCAGTTCATGTAAACTGGCATTTGCTCTCTCTGAATATGATATTAAGATTAAACACTCTGGGTTCATAAATACACTTTTAAAATAGGTCAATAATCATTGCCATTTAGCATTTGTTTAGTGTATTAATCAAAAGTGGATTACAAAATATGTCATTGTGATTTTAATGACAATTTTTTTTACAACAGAGTTTCAGATGTTTACTTTAATTGTCAAAATCATTTATTTTCAAGGGATACGCTATATGATTTATAATAGAAAGTAGTGTATCCGTATGCTAATTATAGGCTATACAATATCAATTAGCACTACAATGTATATAGTGCATGTTCAGACTTGCTTAAATGCTCCTATATGGATGAATATTCAAGTTTAAGTACACTTATATGCTATTGTCAACTAAAGCACGCATAAATATTCAATTAACTGTCAATAAAAATATGGAAAATATCTTTTTGAAATTAAAATAAAGGTAATTTTTAGTTTATACAGATCCATTGAAACCCCTACCCCTTTTGCATGTTTTAAAATTATCTCAAACCAACACCGGTTCAGCATTAGCACGATCATAAAAAACAGTAAATGCACATTGTTACCTCTCACTGATCGTTGATATTTATCTACTGGATCCACATTTTCTTCGTACGAATACATGTTGGTCTACACAGAATACACATTTGAAACGAAAAACCTCATCACCGGAAGTTTACATTCTCCAGGAACACACGCAAACTCAAAGGCAATCAATGAACTTCCGGTAAATGATGAGCTCATCCATGCAGAGAGATAATGTTATGAATTAATAATAATAAATACTGTAAAGGAAGTTTTCTACTAAAAATGAGTTTGGATGGACTTGCAGCATCATGAGCTACAGCTAACACCACACCAGACGGCGGACAGAAGGTCATGGTAAGGAATAGCATGGTCATCTTGGAAAAACTCGTGATATTCTGGACAATGTCCCCAAAATTCGTCTGCTCTCCAAGCATGTAATGATGATGAGAATGATACCATCAGAGTGTTGTGCTTTAATATCACTTAAAGAAAGTATTTTTTTCTAAAATACAACATTTTAAGGTCAGTTTACCTTTCAAACGCATTTTGTACAATTTATTGATTAATCAATAAAATATATCATATTTTAGGGAAAAGGGCATTTGCAATTTATTATCTATTTTACAGTGAAATACCCTTAAAGTGTCAAATTCGATGTTCACTGATCAACTGATGCCAACCTTTTTTTCTAAGAAGAAAAAGTTGATCAAAGTCATAAAGATTGCATTAATCAAATGTGCCTAATTACATGTACTATATAAACAATGTTAACAAACTATGAAGAATTAATAAAAATTAACAGCTTATCAACGTACAGAGAAGACAAATTAAAGATATCAGAGATATCCGTCATACACCTAGCGTTTGAGTATTATGTTGATTTGAATGATTACTGTGGCATACTGGTGGTCAGTAATTATAATAGCTTGGAAATCTGTATGTCTACAAGAAAAGAGTTGACAAGCCATAGTGCTTCACATTTAAAACACTTTCCTTTTACAGCTCACAAAAACTTGCACTAGATTTGGACTGATTTGGTCATTTCAATACATATAAATACAAATGTTGTATTTAGATATAAGGCAATATTTGATGATCTTGATAATTGCTAACACTATTTAGACATCTATGGACATCTTTGAGAAAGGCCTTGATGATGATGTCAGTACCTTGATTAAAAAGATTTTGACTAAAATTGTAAAAGGAATATAAAGTTGTTTTAGAGACAAACACACTGACATCACAATTTCTAATCATATTTCATTTTTGGAGGGTATATGAAATAGTACTCTTGTACTGAAAGAATAAAAAAATCACAAAGCCTTGAGATCTACATCTATATGAATTCATTTTTTGACAGAAATGTGTTGAAATTTTTGTACATTATGTATAATAACACCCTTTGGACAGCGTACATGTATACTTCATGCAATTTAACTTTTAATTTTCTATGATTTTATTTATCAGTAATGTATGGTACTTACAAGTTTCACTTTCAATGCAGAACTTGTCTTACTACCTACAAAAGTGTTTGTTTAAAGTTAGGTTTAAGGTGTGTCATAGGTGAGACTTTAACTAGAACAAGTCTTCCTACTAACTGCTTTGACATTGTACAGACTTTGTATTAGTGATAGTCAGATACACGAATCAAGTGATTTTTAAAATAAAAACTTCAAGACATAAACTTGGATATTTATTGATGAGATTTTTTAAGACCAAGGTTTTCTATAAAAGAGGGTGTTGCCTTAATAATGATCCTTAATAGTCACCCATTATAGGAAAGTTGTGGCTTTTTTACATTCATAGAAGGTGAAATCTTCATGTAAGTGAGTGAATCTAGGATGGATGCATGTCCATTATATAAATCTGTTTTTAGGTTTTATAAAGAGGACCTCCCTCATTCATTGCTATACCTTGTTTACTTCTCTTTGGTTGTCACAAATTGTGTATCAACCCCTGTAAATGTTATAATACCAGACCTAAGAGCATAATTTATCTACAGGTAATGTTTTTACCACTACATAAGCTCCTAAACTAAACATATTCTAATACCGGTATCCAAGATTTATATTTCTGAACAAGATAAAATCAAAGTTTACACACCTTGTACTTTAACACTGATGGTACTGTTGAGGACTGAAAGTACAAATTCTTAAAAATTAACTTTAGATCATAAGTTGATAAGACCTTGTCAAGATATATCAGTATGTTTTCAAAGGGGCTTTGGATGTCCGTTTCAAATGTTTAAAGGAATTGTATGCTTTGTTGAATGTTTGCATTGTATTTGTTTAAATACAATTTGAACAAGGTTTTTCAATGTAAACTTGGACGGTTTAAATCAAATTCAATAGGTGTAGACATAGAACCAAGAGCTGCTTTTTTTCGAGGACTCTAGCTTGTTTTAAAATGATGAGGATGTGTGCATTGGGTGGAATTCTGCACAGATCATGGACTATCGGCCTCAACAGGGGAAATTCTTTTGGCAGAATGAGGTAGACCTCCATAAGTTTCTGCTTGGCCTTGAAATGGTAAGATTGAAGGATTAGGCTAGATTGTTCTTGACGCAAGTTTGGGAAATAGTCAACATAGGTTTTTTATGTCATTCAGTCTGTAGACAGTAGATTGGGAGAGCCTTTCCTAACGACAGGACTATTTCATTTTTGTTGGTACAGCGTTCTTCTGAAACTCTTTTGTTTCAGAAAGCATGAGTAATTTGGATCTTATCTTGTACTGACAGTTCAACAGTTATGAAAGGAGTATACTTGTGTGTAAGTGGAATTTTTTTGAATTAATATATGCACCTGTGTAATTGGATCAGGTAAAAATTGTGATTGAAAATTCAATTGAAAGTTGAAAGATGGTTGGGTCAGATGTTTAAAGTGGTGGTGGGGGGGGGGAGGGGGGGGGGGGTTCATGAGAGCAATATGTTGTTCTTTTTTTCATGTACTGGTATATGACTTTTAAGGCCTATTGATCATGTTGATTACAAAAACAAAGCAAGTGTTTATCATTACACATGTATCTGTATTATTATGAAATAAAACCTATTCATTCTTGCATTCTAAAGACTAATGAGACTTTACTTGTCATAGTAAAAAAGGATAAGTTTAATGTCTTTAAGGGGTGTATGTACTACATGTGCTAATAAAACTGTGAATGTATGCTATGCAAACATACTAGTATTCAACAAATGATCACATGCTTTGAACACATATTACACAAAGAGTGGTCTTAGAACATACATGTTCACTGTAGTGTAACACTAAACTGTCTGGTATCTGAGACTTTGAGCCATTTGAAATCATTCCAAAAGGTGCACCTTGCAGGTCCTTCTGCTCTAGCTGCAGGACTGTAGCTCCCGGTCTGAAAAAATTCGGATGGACGACCTGGGAGCTACAGTGCCTCCCATTGTAAAAAACTGCAATTTACGGCGCACAAAAAAATGCGCTAGTTTTGGACCGATTAATCTCATTTACAAACACATTCTGTACAAATCTTTGATCCCAAAAAATTCCTCGGACATTTTACTACAGATATCGTCACTTCACTTACTTCTGATAGTCTTTTAAACACCATCACCAGCCATGTAAATTAAAGAGGTGCAAGTTTGTTTACATTTAAAAATGGCGACTCTCGATCTCGACGTAAATTAACATCCTTCTTTTTCCGATGTCGGTTATCATGTTTAAGAGAATTTCTGAGGCAAGTGAAGTGACGATATCAGTAGTAAATTTGCTGAAGAATTAATTATTTTTACAGAATTTGTGTGAAAATAAGGTTAATAAGTCCAAAACTAGCGCAATTTTTTGTGCGCCGTAAATTGCAGTTTTTTACTATGGGAGGCACTGTAGCTCCCAGGTCGTCCATCCGAATTTTTTCAGACCGGGAGCTACAGTCCTGCAGCTACTTCTGCTCCAGACTGGCTGCTTATTGAGACCCCTGTATTATCTATGTACTATTGTTGTCTTACCTGTGTACCTCTTTTGCCTTACCTGTGTATCTCTGATGTCTTTCCTGTGTACCTTTGTTGTCTTTCCTGTGTACATTTGTTGTCTTTCCTGTGTACCTTTGTTGTCTTAACCATGTACCTCTCTTGTCTTACCTGTGTATCTCTCTTGTCTTACATATTATGTACCTTTGTATCTTTTGTTATTTTGTCTTTCCTATGTTACCTCTTTTGTCTTACCTCTGTTGTCTTATCTCTGTTACCTATGTTGTCTTACCTGTGTATCTTTGTTGTCTTTCCTGTGTATCTTTGATGCTTTCCTTGTGTTACCTCTTATGTCTTACCTTTGTACCTGTATTGTCCTACCTGTGTACCTATGCTGACTTAATTGCATACATTTGTTGCCTTACCTGTGGACAGGGATCTAGGAGTATGACCAGGGGCTTGGATCGATCCCCTCTCATCCTCCCCTATCTAATAGTTGACACATTACAGAACTAATATTCCAGGTCTATGTTGACACTGGAATTACTTGATCTAGCGAAAAATATTTCTTTAATAGAATTATGTGTTTTTGACAAGAACGGTTTAGATATGGGGATAAGAGGGGGTTTAGGGTTTAGGTATTTCACTGCAATGGTGTAAAGCAAACAGTTTTTAATGCATTTATGATAATTCCAATTATTTCAGGTGAATGATCAAAAGCCTTGTTTTATCATAACAGTTTTGTTCCAAAGATTTAAATGAATATTTATGATGGTTGTACAGAACTTTAATTAAGGATATGTCAAGTGACTTAATTTTGTACGCAAAGATCTCTAGATGTGGCTCGTGGATTTACAGTTCTTATTCTTTGTATCTTGATAAATCTGACAGTGTTTCGTAATATGGAACCAGTGATTGGATACAAGAGTGAAAGTGACCAATATTTACCTACAATTAATATTGAACTATAGGTAAACAGTAAATAAGGCAGTGCTATCATCTCAAGAAGCCACGTCTGAGCCATTAGTTGTGCTTGATATGTCATCCAGCCAATATGTAAAGAGCTCTAAATGGACAGAGAGATAAGACTAATCCATGCACATAATTCCTTTCAATTGATAATTAGATATGGTTTAAACTTATCATATCTTGTTTTTGAGTTATTACCTGGAGTGGCAGAGAGGGTAGGAATTCTTGTATAAATCTGTGCAAACTGATTGAATGCTGCCCCAAGGAGACAGCTGAGGAGAATGAATCCAGTGTCCTGCCCCACCCCTAGGCCTGTGTGTGTCTGAGGGGTCAGTGTGCATGGAGTGTTTGGGTCATCAATTATCAGATTTGTTAGTACTTGCTTGATTGCCATAAAGCTGGCAGCCTGTGTGATCCAGTAATTAGAAGAGAGTAGCCTGTAACAATATTAGCTCGGTCAACATGACTCTTGAGGACTCCAGTTATTATTCCTAGTTATTTGGAAAGTATGGCTTTCCGTTCCCTTTCCTTGGTATTTACTTTTCACTGGATTGTGGATGCCAGAACCCTTTGGACATAAAAACACTGCTGTTTGCCATTGTGAGTGAGTGAATGGTGGACAAATAATTGCTTTTACATCACACTCTGAATCTGCAGTGGGATATGTATACAATATACCCCTGCCTGTAATATACATAGATAACTTCTCTATGTGTACCTTAATTCAGGTTTGATTAAAATTCTGGGAGAAGAATGTGACAATACGGTTATATGCCTGTATGGGGTAAATACATGTCTCGTATGTCTGAAAAGATCTTCATCAAATGGAAGGGAATAGTCAATGTGTTTGATTGAAATATGAGGTATGTGCTGTGGGTTTAATTATTGTGAAAGAATGAAAACACTACCATGGACAGACCTGTTTCCAAGGCTTACATACTGATAACAAAGTTACAGAAAAAGTATGGATTCAAGACCAAAGGATTCATCGTACCCTGGGAGAGGAACAACAACAGGGCAAGTAGTAGATACCAGGTGTGAGTGTTTCACCTGTCAGGGCGGAGAGCGCTCGGCTAATTTATATATAAACTTGTTTTTTCTTTAATTGGACTGTAAATTAGTTTAATTTTGACAGCAAGGATTATATTGATAGTACCTGTTTCTTTTGGTACTGAATTCTGTGTTTGCAATGTACATGTTTTATCTACCTGTTTTCTTTGAAGCTTTTAGGGTGGGTGGGTGGGTGGGTGGGTGTAGCTGTAATATTAGCTCATCTAATGCTAATTAGTGAAAAGGAATCAACATGAGTTAAATGTACTAAACACTGCATATAAAGAGTTAGTTTTTACAAAAGCTAAATGTAAACAAGGAAATAGGAAGCTTTATATACTAGTATATAAATATACAGCAAGGAGTAAGATGACATGGTGCATAGACGGGTCATATATTTGTTGTACTGGTATGTTGAATTTATTCTTTGAAAATGAATAAGAGAATTTTGATAAATAGCTCTGAATGAGACTTGACTGCATGAGTAGTGAGAATATAGGTTTCTGTATGCTGGCACTGTGGAGGGTGCCTCAGATTAGCATGCAGTCACCCAGCAGATGTGAAGGCTGAGTGACAACAGTCGTGATGGTAACGGGCGATGGTAACGAGGGAGAAGGCCTCCTTGTGAGAGTGTTAATAAATGTTACCTCAGCATTTATTGTTTACAGTACATCGATGCACTAAGAGCCTCAAGAGATTCCAGGGAAAACATGAGGATTAGTAGGTTTATACCTTTGTGAATGACATCTGTGACCCAGTTACCTATACGATATACCGTATATTATCAATAATGAGAGTAAGGATGATAGTAATGGTTGAATGCTATCACTCTACACGTATTTGGTTTTGCAAATCATGGGTTGTCAAAGTTTTTATTCGACAGGGAGAAAACTCTTGTAATTAGAGAGAATTTAAGACTTCTCTTGGAGCAAATACATGTACATCACACAAAATCCTGTTTTCTCTGAAGAAAACATTATGAAGAAATTTCTGTCTGTGTTCGTTGTTTCTCGGGATAATGGCCTATGTCAAAGAACTTAACAAGACTGCATGTTTTTTTATTGATGTAAAAGAAATAAAACTAAACGAAGGTAATTAGGTATTGATATAATTGAGAATACGATCTACATGGATAAAAAGAGTCCCATATACCGTGTATAATTTGATTTTTCATTAGATGATAAGTAGATGGAGCGATAAATTTATTTTTTAGATAGCTTAGTCTGAGTCAGCTTCCAGTGTGTTAGAAAGTACATTGATCGGAGCGCATTCACTGTCTCCATTTCAGTGGGCTGCCGAGAAGTAAGCACACCTGTGTCAAATCCAGCTGTTGAGTGGCTATAGGAAGGATTAGAGTATATTTCATTCTAAGCCCAAAGTTTTCTGGAATTAAAATGGATGTGATAAAGGACTAACCCCTAAAACAATTTGACAGGATGTGTTACAATTGTCTTACACACAGAATCTATTGCATCTGTCGGTATAAGTGATCGGTATTTAAAAATTACTGTTGGCTGCAAGTTTTGTTGTTTGGATCTGGTTGTTTATGTAGTAACATCTTGATCAATGGCCATTGTTATTTCTTATACAAGTTGTAAGCATATTTGACATTCATATATATATTGTGGAAATGTTATATGAAAGCTTTGGTCAGATTCTGAAATATCTGATTTCACTATCAGTACCTGGTTACATGTTACTGCACCTTTCCTTCTTAATGAGTAAAAACACTGTATCTTGTTAGATTGAATTAATGTTGAAAACAAAATACTTTATTTATGGGTAGGCAATTGAAATTGTACCAAGAAATTTTGCAGGCAGCAAGGGATAAAGATTTGAGATTATATTTCATTAATTTATCTTTATTACATTTCATAGTGAAAATCTTTGCCAGGAGATTGATATGCATTTTGACAGTTTTTATTCTAATAATTTAGGTATGCCAAATGGATTGGCATTAGCTTCATAGTTTTTCCCTAGACTCATAAAAAATTGTATGCCAGTAGAGTGAAAGTTCAAGCAATCTGCAGGTTATGTGTATTGATCAAATTGGGTATTAGTCATAAAAAGTATGGGGCAACATGTGCAACCTATAGTATGGAATTTTTTTTTCAACCCTGCCTTATGTTCGTGTGATTGTCAGGTTTAATACACCCAAATTAAATGGTGGTGGCTTTTTCACCGCTGTCTGCAGCCTTTGTAGATATACAATATCTTATAATTATCCCACTATGAGGAAAAGACAGAGACTTGATAAATGGAGCAGTTTAAAATACTGTTATGCAATGTAATATGCCTCCTATATGAGGGAAAAAAAGGCGTGAAAACAAGCGTGAAATATGAATACCCCGAGTTCAACGGAGGACCAGAGCTTTCATGACTTTGAGTCCACTATTATGGAAATTCAGGGAAGGCTTCAGTTTAAGCTTATCACCAGAATATATTTTGGATGTGATTCCGAACAACTGGAGGTAAGGAATCTTGCAGTGTTGACCAGTTAACCACAGGTCAAAAAGCCGTCACTTGTTGAAATTATGTGATAGTCATTTTAACGAGTTAAAGGAAAGAATAGAGTATTATCATTATATCATTGTCTATTTAAATTTTACAACGTTTGACATGTCAGTGATCATTATGTCAGAATTCTTTGTGCATGTTCTGAAGATTTGGAAATTTATACATTTGTTGTCTGAAATGACTTCAATGATTTGGCTTTTTTCATGAGCTATGCAGAGATTCGTGCAGTTCTAGCAATTCTCCCACCTTGAATTGTAAAAGTGCATACATGTGCAGATATGTTTACCGTTTAGTGTCTGGGTTGTTTACAGTGTCTCTGTGAATTGAATCTTTTAATGGCACAATGATGCAAGAAAAGATGAATAAATCCCACCATATGTTTTAATGAGGAAAAGTATGGAGGGTTAAGAAATTGTGCTATAAGTTGTAGTTGTTTCAGGAGAAACTGGTCTTATCTATAGCTGTGTTCGCTTTCTCAGAGAAATCATTCTTTTTCTCTCTCCATGGGTGTTTATCACTCTCCTGCAAAACTGTGCATCTTAGGAATCATAACTCAAGATTAAAAACCGGCTCCAACCATTTTGTGGCACCTAATGAACTCCTGTGTAAACGCTCCCTTATTATTTTTTTATCGGTCTTCGTGCCCATTATGTTTGTGTTTGTAAACAATAAGGTTTTACCTGATATGCATATTAAATGTCTAGCCGAGTGACAAGTGCGTAACTTCGTTGTGCAGGTATTGTTGGCTTTGACATTAGTAATAAGTGATAATCCACTGATATGCAAATGAGAGCTGTGGCTGTATGGAGAAATTATTTACATATGGGATACCCAAACATTAATCATTAATAGAGGATTAAAAGCCCATTGATAAACCTCTGTCAGTTTTTTTTTCTGTGCTTTTGGTCACCATGCAAATCAGTGTTCTGAGTCATCTTGACATGATAACATGGTAGCTGTAGAAAACAAAACTTAAGGTGAATGACAGATAACGTAGGAGTTTAATTTCATTTGCAACAAACTCCATATCCTAGTGTACGCTGACTTCCGATCAGCTTATATTTTTTGTACATTGATCCTGTGTAAAAACATTTACTGATCTCAGAATATGACCCAGGGGAGAACTTGTACGGTAAAAGGAAAATGTTTACTTCATTCCAAAGTACCTGGTTGCGTATCATTATTTGTTTGATTATGTCATAGAAATGCAGATAAAAGAGTATTTTGAAATATAAATCTTAGAGGAAAGGTAGAATGTGGAAATCTGTTTGCAGGGATAATGTAAATTTATGGCTAAAAAGTACCACAGAAATAAAGATGAGATCACATGTGAGATATATTCATTGAATGGTTTTATCTTACTGCATGGAGTTCCAGTGTGAATAATTTCATGGTTAATTTTTTTCACAGAAATATCTATGTAATGTATATGTTTGTAAATGTTTACAACTTCGATCAGTATTGGAGAGAAAGAAGAGATTTGAGACTTAAAATGATAATACTCAGTTTGGTTTATGTTGAGTGTGATTACTTTTTTTTGGTAGGATCCGACCCCCTCCCACAGTGATGACTGGAGCCTGGTGGACAAGAGTGGCCATCACCACCGCCTTCCCAAGACCATGCTGTTCATGGGCCGTGAGGAGTGTGACATTGTAGTCAAGGTAAGGTCAGGCAAAGTTCAAGGTCAAACCAATATGGTTATAAGCTGTTGTTAGGGTAAATTCTAAAGTGCAAAAGACAGCAATATAATTTGTCCACTTTTTGAACTGTCCCTGTTTCACTTTTTTGCAAATAAAAGGATTTTTGGACTGAGATTGTTGTGGTTGGAAAGTTGGGGGGGGGGGGAGATATGTTGATTTTTTCTGTCCTTTAACAGCAAGATGTTCTAGACCGAAAAAATCTAACTTCATCATTAGTAGATTAAGAGAGGATAGATTATGTGATATGAGTACTGCACGAACACAGAAAACTGTTTCTTTAGTGTGTTCTGCACTTGCAAAGCATATATGTGAAAATGTTAAAAAAATGCAGTTATGTACATTAGGTGTTGAATACTTTCCACACTCATGCACTTCATAAGCCATATGCTTTGATTTGCTTTCATCACATATTTTTGAAAGTTTTATTTGACAACATATTAGCAAGGTCTTTGATTGCAGTTTTATTTTTTCTACAACTGATTTAATTATGAAAGGTGGAGTTTATTCTCTGACACACAGATCTTAGTCATTCTCAATCTGTTGCACACTGATTCATTGTGGAGTTACATCAGTATAACCCGAGCCATCCATGTACAAATCTACACTACATTACAATACACAGATCTTGTATTCACATTGTATTTAAAAGTCATTATCATAAATAAATAGAACATTTATAGCTATTTGTCATGCAGTGAAATCCTTCTCTGAGAGTTATCTCTCTTGGTAGATGGTCTTGTTTTGCTTGGCTCCATTGAACAATGACTGTTTATGGTAGATACATACATAGTCCGGTGTCACCACATGGTGTGTGTAAGCTGTTTTAGCCGGGAATAACTTCACTTTGGACAATATATTCTTCTGAAGAGGCTTTTTAGGGGTAAAAAGAATCAGTTTAAGGTACTGTATCCTATCATTCTGATTTGAGATATTTACGTTTGTAGACTTCGCTGTGTAAATGGGATAAGCTCATTGATGTTTGTCTAGTTCTGATCTTGTAGTATGAAGTATTATGCTTCATTTGGTAACTGCATTATTGATTCCTGAAAGGTTAGACGTGTGTGAGTATATGATATACCAGTGTGTAGATACACCACATAGTTATAGCTAATTACTCAACAGTGATGAAGGCGTATACTGGCCTAGGCTGGTGTCATTTGTAATAAATCTTGGTTGGTATTGATGTTTATATAACTTATCGGCAGGTTGTGTCAGCCGATGAACTGTCCATAGAAGATCTATACTGTTCATAGTACAAGTAGCCATTCATTCTTTTAATGCCCTAGATACTAGTCAGAGAACAATTGCAACTATAATGTATATTGAATGACATTCATTATTTTATGTTTGTGGAAAACTAAACAAGAACAGATCTATATCTCATTGAAGTCTTTTTTGAATGGATCTAATCAGATATAAATGCATTGATGATTTGTCTGCAGGGCTGAGGGGGGATGTTAACCATAGGATGATGGTAGCCATTCAATCACTGCTTTGATAATCAGCCACAGTGTACAAATGAACATGCAGAATTCATAGTGGATTAGGACTGAATGAATCTGAGGAATTCTGATATCGATTTATATTTACAAATAAGTGTCAACATTTAGCCATCATTGATTTACAAGTAAGCAATGGTCCAAATGGGTCATTTTTCTTATTAGCTGGTTTTCCGTAAGGATTATAAGTATCAAGTCTGAAACTCATAACTTAATTACCTTGGCCAGGTTAAGGCCAGGTGTTTATTTCAGTCTTTAATTGAGTTCATATATGATATTTACATTAGTGTTTCCAAATGAATTTCAGACTTGTCAATCAGAGAAACCAAGAAAAGACCAAAAGTCTTCCCCCTGTCAGTCTGTCCTTGTTTATTCCTTTGTTGTGGTTTGGGGAGAGAGCATGTGTCATTGATAGGGACGGTTTTTATTCTGTTTAATCATTTCAATACACAATTGATGTTACTTGTGTATTTAATCTTATATGGTAAATTGTCATTTAATGATTTTCATTTGGTTATAAACCACGAATCTCACTGCCACCTACTAAAATGCTAGAATTTGCTCCAGTTATAAACCTGTGCCCAGAAGCAATCAGCATAGTGGGAGAAATAATTGATAGGGATGATGTGTATTGGACATTAAGTTCAATGGCTTAGAAAATGTCTACCTTTTACTTGTGTCCTGTGTATTCTGCTCTCCATTACTTAACACCCTACACCTTTATTTGGTCACACCTCAGGTAGTGAAGTTTCATTTTATTTACATGTGGTAACTTGCTTCTCTGAAAGAACACCAATGTTTGCTGAGTTTTTAAAGGAATCAATATACACTGGGACATTCATTCATCTTTCTTTGAATGATAGATAAGGCAAGGGGCTGTGGCCATGCAATGGGGGCCTGATTTAAATCTATTTTTAAAATTCAAGACTTTAAAGAGGAAAAGAGGGATTCTTGACAAGAAAAAAAATTAATATGGAGAACCCCTTGAGATGTAAAGAGCTTAGTGAAAAAGGGGACAGGAAAATTTTTAGAGGTTTCAAGACTATAGAATGACAATGGGGGATCAGATTAAAGAACAGACAATTGGCTTTATTCATTTCTGTTATCCAATCTTCCCTTCCTATTCCTCAACTGACTAGTATTATTTTGTTGGAACACAAGGTCTATCTAGACCCTTCTCATACCAAAGCCTAGTGTTGAACTTTCAATGCGAAAACAAGGTAGACCAACTGGGTTCCAGCAATGAATTTAGAAAAAAGGTGGCAACCCCACAGCTTGTGTAAATTTACTGGAAACATACTTGTGAACCCGGTAGATTGACTACCTGTGTGTATTGGCACATGTCATTTCCATGTATTGTACATTTGATAACACTGATATGATTATAGATAGACCAGATATATGTTTAGTATATGAATTTAGTACATGAATTTTAAGTGTCTGAGTTTACGAAATTTTTTAACATTATATTACACAATTTGATAGAGATAACTTTCAAAGCAGCATTTCTGGTCATACTGCCTAGTTGACCCATATTTATGCACCATTTAAGTATAATGCAGTATATAACTAAGAATCCAGACTTTGTTGGTAGTGTGAGAAGTACAGTGCTTGACCTGATATATGTGTCAATTTAACTGCATATACATTTTGTTCTGCAGTCGTTTTGTCAGATTCATTATTGTTTATGTGACAAAACCTTCACTATAAGATGTAGGTATAGGGATATACATGTACATTGATTTATATGTACAACTTGTCACTTGTCAGTGTGAAAAGTAAAGATCATTTTTCAGCAGTCTTTATTTGGTGCATCTTCTCTTGATGCATCTGCTGACGTCAAGGCAAAAATTTCTTTGAAGTGTCCAGAATTTCATTCATATCATCTCAGCTGAGGCTGTTCTTTACAGCAAAGTCCCATGGTAAGGCCTTCAAATGTTCTTTGTAGCCAAGTCCCAATGGTAAGGTCTTAAAATGTTTGTACACAAATGTTTATGTAGAGCTCAGGAATCTATGCGAGCATTTTGAATAAGACATATATGTATCTTGATTAAATGGATGTATGTAAATTTGCCTCCTTGTCAAAATTTAAATAGACCAGGTTTGATAAAAGAAAGTAGCTCTGAGACCTGATTGATATTCAGACTATGGGTCGTGTGGTGATCAGACTTTAGCTTCTGCTCATGGTCAATACACACCTGATAATGTCCAGGGAACTTGTAATAATGAACAGCTGAAAATGATGGTAATTGGAGAAACTTTATGTTAAGAATCTTCAAGTGTTCCCAGGTAACAAGTTTGAATCGGTTCCAATGGTTATTCTTTGTATTGAAGGGCTGTAATGTATAATTTGATGTCATAAACATTTAACAGGTGATTTTTTTGTACCTGATGGTTGCGTTCAAATTGAAAAGATATGTGGTGATTAAGAGTACTTCATATAGACCAGGAAAGATTTTTACAGATTTATGTTGTAACGTGACTTTAATATTTTCACGGACCAAGTGATCTAGAAATTTTGCACAAAGAGAGAGACATCATATCAAGATGGATTAATCATTCCACATTATGGATAAGAAAGTATGTGTGCTGACTTTTAAATCCCCTAAATAATCAGGGTTTTAAGGGAGATTAATGCATTTTATGTCCGATTTCAAGGCTTCCTGAAAATGTTATTGGGGCCACAAGAATCTAGGCAGCATAGCCGGTCCTTCATTGATCCTGGATCTGTCATGTCCCTGGTATAGAACTGACATAACCAGTGAATTCAATTAGACTCTAGCAAGCCAGATCGGTAGGATATTCACAAGTTACAGGCAATGGGTAGGTCTTTTCAGTTTTTCTGACATGTCAGAATCAAATGGCCACAGAATTTATTAGGTTTGGACATGGATCCAGACAGACAGACTAGAGACACTTCAAGGTTCTTATTTTTCCCAAACAAACGGCTTCAAATAGCTGTTGGGGATTTATAAGATCGGAGACTCTTTTACTATTTTTCATTTTGCTGACATAAAACAAACTGCCTTTGAATTTATTTAGACTCGACGAACTGGTATGTCCATGGGATATTTTGCTAGCTGAAGTAATCTTCACAGCTTTCTATTTGTGATTGTAGACATCGACTGTTGACAAAAGGCATGCTGTGATCACCTTTGACCATTACCTGGACAAATTCAAAATCAAGGACCTCAGCACCAGTCATGGGGTAAGTCAGTTCCCTTTTCCTTTTTTCTATCTCTCTTCAATCCTTCTTCTTACCACTCCTTCCATCTTTAATAATTCTTATAAGATTACTACCCCATTATGAAGGAGAACGTGCGATGCAAGTCTAAGGTTTTCTTGGCAAGGAGGAAGTTAATCATTACAAGTATTTGTGTATGTGATACAATATGAAGTAATAACGCAAGATGACATGCTTGTTAAATCAAGTGGGTCATTTTAGCTACTGTGTATCAGCAGAAAATTACCGGGTAGGGCTCTTAGGCAGAAAAAAAAATGATAATTATATTTTTAAAATGTTTTGCATGGAAAATTTCATTGTTAAGCTATGCAATCTTCCATGCAGCATGGTAAATAAAAATTAAATGGAACTAAGGGCATGTTTCCATAGTATAGGCAATAAGCATTAATGCTTTTTGGGAGTACAGGTAACATCACTTTGATAACATTGATTTGTTTAGAATATAAATTTGGAATTGACAACTGTGCTCTTGAAATTTTTACATTGCGTTGAATAGAAATATATTAAAGGATAAGAATCTCATCAGACATTTAGGTATTGTACAGCAACCAGAATGCCAAGCATTGTGCAAACCTCCACATTTTCTGCCACTTCACCTCTTCAATACCTTCTGTTAAATTTGTAGTTTAGGCATCTGTCATTCACTGCACCTATCTTTAACGATTATAAATACTTCTCACTGAAAAAGACTTGGGCACCCTGCATCATTGGCCCAATGCACTGTGATTTAGCTACCTGTTCCTCATTTTATTTCTGTGGTTTCCTTCTGATGCTTATCCCATCATTAGCCATATGGATACATGTATTGAACAGTGTCCAACTTCAATAAGACTTGTATATATATAAGCTAATTGTTGTTCCTGTTGTTTCAGACGTATGTGAACGACAAGAAGATCCACGACCAGGAATACGTCACGCTGGATCACATGGACACCGTCAGGCTCGGCAATGATATCCTTCTGTAGATTACATGTACTGGCAGTCTGTTACTGTGTGGGGGATTATGTATTGATAAAACCTTCATTAACAGACTTGATCACATTATAGTTGACTCGAACTTTGTGGGATACTGTTGTATCAGCTAGTGTCTTAGGGTTTACTAGCTGGGGTGAATAGTGCAATCTTTTTTCCTTGGAAAAGATGTAATATGTCTTAAACTTGCTAAAAAGAAGAGCAATGTACCAGTAAACTATATACAAGTTTGATTATTTCCAAAGAAATTTTGGGATGGAATTTGTAATTTTGGTATATTTTCTATTGAAAAATTAAAATGGGAACATTAGAAGAATATATGCCAGGTATATGATTGAATTGTAACTTTAGAAGAAGAAAAGCCAAGAAATGGATTGTGATTTTCCTTGACTAAGAGCACATTCCACAGTATACCATGTGGAGAGGGTACCAGACTCGGGCGTGTCGTCAGGGGACATACAGATAGAGAAGGCGCCCCATTCAATGCCCAACTGGGCGTCCCGGGAACTCCCCCACATGATGGAATGCCAGGTAAGCTTGTTTGAGAAGTTGAAGACAGGTGTAGATGTGTTGGTTTCTCTTTTCAGTATATGCTACAAATTTCTAAACTCTCTCTCCCGTTCTGTATGGGTCAGCAATAAGATTTCTGATTTTATTACTTTTAGACAAGACTGTTTGTAGTTTGTCTAATCTTGACTATATTGTCGATAGATTGTACAACCAGAGGTCCATGAAATACTGAATTGATGGTTTTCTGTAATTTCAAAGTCTCAGCATAATAAGACTTCTTTTTTTAAAAAAAATGATGCATACAGAGCTTACAAAAAGATGAATTAGATATTCTATAGTAGTTTTTGACTAGTGCACATGCAGGGTACATATTAGTATATACCCTGCAAGATCTTAACCAAAGTCTCTGACAAATAGCTACCTTTATTTTGCCAGCCAGTTCCATATCGAGGACTTGTATTTACTTACCCAATCATGTCCTGTTTGGTACGTTAGATCAATGTTGTCATCAGTTATCTTAGTCAAATTTTAATTTTTCTTTTATTACTCTCTTTATATCCTTAATTATATTGTGTATTCTCATTGTTGTGAATGTTGATAAAAATAAAAACATATTTTATAAAAACATCATTTCATAAATTGATTCACAGAAGAATGGAAAAAGTTAATGTACTCTGTAAATATTCATTTAAAAATATATTAATATGCATTTTTTATATATATTTATGCATGGGTTATAAGAAATTGGAAAGATTATGAAGGAGTTGTCTTCCTTGGATTAAGTGTAGATTCTTTGTATAATGAAGAACACTTGTTAACTCAGACACTGCATATAGAACAAAACATTGCCCAATCATTGCCAATTACTGAGCTACATAATCTCAATCAGGGCCGGTGACTGTCTGCATCAATACATGCACTAAGACCTGCCTTTACTACTGGGACTAAAATAAGTCAAGTGATGGTGTCTATGATATAAATTGCCTGATTGTTGTATTATATCTGTGTTATACTGTGCTTCTACTTATATTTGTTGGTAAGTTTATTCCTGTATTACTATTTTTAGCCAAATATTTCAAATTGTTATTATAGTAAAATTGCCAAATATTTAGGGTGGGGCTTTTGAAATAATTCAATTTATATGTCTAGGTTTATATTTGTTTGATTATAATTGGTTTAATAATACAATGAACTAAATATAGATAATGAAAGGAGGAACTATTTTCTGCATTTTTTTCATGCTATCCAACAGGTTTTTCCCTATATATGTATGCTTATTATTATAAATGATATAGGTAAAAAAGAAATGCAATATTTCATAGTCATGTATTTTTAAACCAATAATTGGAAAATTTATTAAATGTGAACATATTGTCATCTTTGTAAGAAATGAGTGCCAGTATTTGTTTACACAGCAAGAAGAAACCTGTTTGCAATAAAAAAAAAATGTAGTATTTACACAGCACTAAAAAGCCATAGGAGTTAAATTGTAAAGAATTTTGTTATTGCAGGGCTGTATAGCAGAGCAGAGAATCGCGCACACTTGTGGAAATCATACATTAGACAATGTCATTAGTCAAAGAGAACAGATGCATATGGCTGCAGATATGCAGCAGCAGCACGTGCACCACTCGCACAACGTGCCTCACAGACCTCATGTGCACTCGCATCCACATCCGCAGGAATACTCAGGGCACCAGATTAAACATTTAGGTGATTATCCTCCTCAGGAGGGGGAGTATCTGAGAGGAAGTGACTATCCTCATACTAGTGAATATCCACAAACTAGTGACTATCCACACACTAGTGAATATCCACCAGTTAATGAGTATGTGAGGAGTAGTGAGTATCAGGATAGTGGACAGGATACACGAGAGAGAAGAGGACTGATGATGACCACCCATCAGGAGGAACAGAGTAAGAGCAATCAATCGGGGCTGGGTTCTAACACCTGGCCACGCAAACGAATTCGAGTCCGCAACACCGCCAATATCAGCACGTTTTTCCATGTTTTTGATGAGGACACTAGTGGTTCTAGAATGAGTATTGATGACAATAGCTATGCATGCAGTAGAGTCCTGAGGGGCGAAGGCGGTCACCCCGACAACCTCCCCCCAGGTACGTTGTCTTAACATGTATCAAAGGTCAAGCACATCAGGGTATGGTGCCCAGTATCAATTGTAAAAAAAACTGTTAATGTGATACACTTTGAAGTAAGCTCTACTAGCTTTGCCTTACGAGGATAATGAATGCGCGTAAATATATTACATTAATGTTTCATTAATTGTGAAACTTTCAAGGAACTTTATTTCGTCCCTCACTAAATGCTGACGTGATGAAAAGTTTGTTTTGCAGCATGACCTCTTTTTGTAAGTAATTAAAGTGAAAGATTCTCATTATACACAGGGCTGACCTTTGATACATATTTTATGTTGTTTTCTCCTACATTTCGTATATTTGCATGAATATGTTGTGGTTCACTGAGTATGGTGGAGTGTTAGTCATATATTATGATGCAAGTTGTGATGATAGCTTTTTATTCCTTCGTTTGATGATGTCCTTGCATTTTGTGTTTGTTCACTGCGTGCAACATTAAGCACTGTTAGAAGAGACACCTACGGCAGGGCATTTGCATGATCCCAAAGCTATTATTTTCCCCTTATATAGAGAATATTGTTTACTTTGATATCCAGTGATTTTTATTCATTATCTGTAGATGATTTCAAAACCTTCCTTTAGATAGTATTGAAGATATTTCTTTGAACCCTTGAACTCTTTAAAATTCAAATTTTGCAAAATCTTTAAAGTATTCCATGTAGAATGACTAGACCTTGTGTCTGATAAAAATATGAAGGGAGGTTCATTATTGGTATCTTGATAGCAATTTAGGAATGGGATTTTTTTTTAAAACTTTTGATAAACGCCCAATTTATTGCCTCTGAAGTTTACATGAATATAAATGAAAAAAGCAATTTTTCCAATATTAAGATATATTCATAAATGTGTAGTGACAGTATATTTGAATTTTGGGGCTGGTAACTTTTAATAAAAGATACAGTGAAGTGACTACAATATTGTTATCAAAATTGTGCTGAATTTGATATATCCATATTTACTTTACAAGATAAGTAATCATTCAGAATTGATATTTTCCTCAATTACCAATGAAATACCTTGATATGCAGATCGGTACTTAAAATTTAAAACACAATTTTTTTAAGTTTGCATTTTATAACATTTAGTTTTAATCACTTTTTAGCTTTGGAGTATGTCATTCAGATGATTACTTTTCACACATTGCCTATTATATGCACATGCCCACATTTTTGGTTGCATTAATTAATTGTATGTTTTGCATGAGCAATTAGCAGATTATTATAATGGTATAAGAATAGTATAAGTACTTAACTTTGCATATGTGTCTAAATGTTATGGAAGGAAATATATTCTTGAAATTACTTCAGTTTAAAAAAAAAACTATAGAGGAAACAGAAGAATGTCTGAGTTCTTACTGTTAGAAATGTACAAAACAATTAGCAATACAATGAGATATTAAGTGTTCTGTGTGAGAGTAGTACAACGACTCGAGATTCCCTCGTATAATTACGTCAGGAGTACGATGGAAGGGACATTCTCCTTCCTCCCAATGTTATTCTTTATTCATTGTTTAAAATCTCCAGACGTGTGTCTTCTCCTGTACTGAAGCTAATGTAGGTGGCTCATTTCGGAGATTATAAAGATTAACCCCTAAGTCTCAGAGTTTAACAGAACACTAGACTGCCTCTCTGTACAGTGATCAATATAATCTCTGGTCATACAGTTGTAGCGTTTTAATTGTTCCTGACCAGGAGCATTTAGACTGGAGGATTAAAACTACTAAAGGTTTAAATTGACTAGTTGTGATAGTGGGGTGTGATAGGAACAGAAGGGAACCCATTGTGTGTCTGTGTGTGTGTGTATCTCCTACCTGTTGTAACGAAATGTTGTCTTGGACTTTTTGAACAGAGTTGGAAACGGTGAAGAAAGGCACCCCCCTGTACGGTCAGCCTGATTGGTGGGGCGAGGAAGAGGTCAATGGAAATGTTACAGGTAAGCTATTGTGTTCATATATATACCTGGTGTCAAAATCTGATCACATTTGTTACAAAGTCAGATTCACTTCATCTCAATACCTGGTGAATCTGATAACTAACGTTATCTATTACAAATTCAGATGCACTTGATATCTGCTGAACAGGCAAACTTCATAAAATCTCAAAAACTGTGTACATAATTATTCCGTATGTTCCTGTATATTTGTAAAATATGAGTGAACTAGTTAAAAGCATTAAAAGTGTAACCATATGTAACCACCTGTGTGCTCTTGTAATCTGTAGGGCGGCAAAGGGAGGAAAATGGGTTGTGAAAGCTTGCCTTATGGCACGGTGCCATTGGTGATCTAATTTTTTTCCTCTCGTTTCACTTTCAACATAATATTCAAGAGGCAAATGAATGGCGAAGCCTGTCAAAATCACTGATATTGTAATTAATCTTCCTTGGAAAAATCAGGTGTTCTGGATAAGTTTATCTGCTGGGAAATGGTTTAAAGAACAAAACTTATATTTCATGTATGTTGAGAAGTGAAAATGTGATGCTGCAAACAAAAAATAAAATGATTCTGGTTCAAGGTTTTTAACATTTGTAGTACCGGTACATGTAGTTGGCACCTGATTATCTGTAGTAAATCAAACAAGTTGTGTAAACTTATTGTAGTTTGTAATAAAGTATTGAGTAACTGTGAGGGCTATGTTAGAATCTCTTTGTGAAGTTGGACATTGTATCTTGTAAATCAATCAACAATGCAGGGCTCTTGAAATTCCTGAGCATTATCAGCTATCACCTTGTGTTAGAAGATAACGTGGATTAACCCCCTCTATCTACCCTTGGAATAGAGTTGTTAAGTGTATCTAATATGTACAAATACATATGTGGGTATTTATTTATTGGAAATGTTGACTGATTATAAGTGGTTTGGAAATGTTCATGTGCTGGAATAGTCTTAATTGCATGTGACACAGTTATGCTGTGTGAAGTTTAAATCAACATTGGCCGGTGAAATAAATTCAAACCAATAATGCTATTCAGATTGCTAGTGAGAATAATGCAGACTTACCGGTGCTTTAAATTTCAGTCATTGATTTTTGTCAAGTAAATCTAATATATTTAGTCAATACACTTTTTCTCAGCCTTGTGTTGATCTGCAGCAAGTGAAATTCAATTAGAATATTTCAAAATTTGGTTCAAGGTCAAATCATGAACTATGAATAATTTATTTATTACAGAAACCCCAAAACCACCAAAGGATTTGCCATTGAGCAACACCTACCCCCCTCCCACTGATAATACAACCACACCCTCTGCAGACTTGTATAGCATGTCTTCTAACTCCTCTGTCTCCAAAGACAGTCTCCTGAATCCATCCTCCCCAGAGAAATCCACGTCAGAGGGGGTCCAACCCCCACCCTCCAAGATGCCTGAAGGAGGTGCATGCACAGCATTCACTGTGGACTTTGGTGAAGAATCCCCAAAGAAACCCATGGCTGGGAAATCCCTTAGTGAGTTCATGCCCTCCAAGATCCGGAAGAGCTTCAAGGACCGGAAAGAAAAGGTTCTTGGTACCAAGACTGGTAAAGAAGCAACTGGGAAAGACTCCTCACCGGGGAGTGAAAAGGTGAGAATACTTGTCACTTATTTGCATTCTTCAAAGTATGTATATGTAATGTTTTACATACATTAATTCAAAGAGTTTTTGTCTCTTCTCAATTTAACACTTAGTATGCAGGAGCTCTGAATAGTTGGTGGATGAACTCTGCCAATTGTTTACGTGTAAGATTCGTGTGAGAAAGAAAATGAAGCACAGGTTCTCAAGGAAAGAAACTTGTGCCTGTTGTGCAGAGAATCTGAAAATGCAGGCTGGTGTTAAGAAAGTGAATAAATGTGTGTTGCAGGGCTCTGATATAATGTCCCCTGTACAGCAGAAGAAAATTGAGGACATCTGGTCCTCACCCACAAGGAAGGCCAGGGATTTAAAGAGGCCAGCCAAATCCACGGAGCAGGAACCAAAACCTGACACCACTCCAAAGAGTAAGTCATCCGTGTTGATGATAGCTAGTACATATAGTATATACATGTAATACTGTATGGTGTCAATTAAAATATTAAAGTGCCCTGTAACTTGGATTTTCTTCTGTATTTTTATACTGTTTGATGATATCAATTATGATTATTAGTGGCCTGTACCTTTGATTTTCCTCTTGATTTTATGTCAATAGAATATGTTGTAGAGCCAGCACAGAAGACAGGCTTGCATAGAAGAAGTTTATCAACAGGCAGACCTATACCAGCCAAACTGTCCAGACCTAAAGAGAATGGAGAGGTAGCTACTCCTAAGTCCCCAAAACAACCCAAAGGAAAGGAACTCACTACTAGTGACAGTGCCTTCTTTCTGATCGACAAAATGTTTGCCAGTGATACCAAGTCTCCTGCTAAAGGCAGACGTACCCCTAGATCTCTAAAAGCTGACAAACCTACAGCAAGTGAGCATTCCACTCACCCAGAGGCAAAAATGCACGAGTCTTCAGTGTCAAAGACACAAAGTGCAAAGGTTGGTAGAAAGCCAATCATTATGAGGAAGGATTCCAACAAGGCTGTTCCACAATCCAAGAAGTCTCCATCGGAGAAAAAGGGGAAAGTCATACCTTCCTCTGCTGCTCCTGTTGATAATACAGACAATGTGAGTGAGACAGGAACTTACACTATAGATGGTGAGTTACCGTCCAAGGAGGAAGAATCTGCTCGTAAGGACATAGAAACTGTGTTTGGAATTAAGGATACTCAATCCACTGTCTCAGATTCTGTGGAGGGGCTCTCCACAGATAGAAAACCATCCTCAGAGGACTTGATCCTTGAGAACTTGGAGGATGAGGAGGACTTGAGGAGCTTGGAGAGAAAGAGAAGTCGAGGACCAGAGGGCAGTAGTCTGGAGATGGAGGTCGGAAGTTCAGAGGTCACTGACCTCAGGATTACAGAGGATGAACAGGTAAGGGCTTGGTAGAGTTTGTAAATACATAGCTGTATTGAATGCTTCTGTAGTAATGACTGCCAAAAACAAATTATAGCTACATGTACTTGGATGTTTACAACTTTCTTTTTGCATGTTATACAGTTTATATTGTGCTTTATTTTGGGGTTAGAAAGAATTTCAAGGAAAAAAGTTAATGATAGAAGTAAATGGAAATGAATTGTCATAAAAAAGTGATAAGACAGATTGCTATGAAATTGTCATTGGAAAATATGAGTTGCAATTTTAGTATGTATTTAATTTGCATATTGTTTTATTCCAAAATGATTGTTGCTAGGGTTTCAGTAGCAAGATTAGGAAATTTATTCAAAGTTTAGAGATTTCTTTTATAAATACAGTCCATAATGAAAACAAGAATAGGTCTTGTCCTGTGGATGATTTATTTTTTATTTGATTGTTCAGTAAATTTTGCATGCATTACATAAATGGACAAACAGTGTATGCAAGTGTGTCAGATGGCTTGGCCATGAATGATTTATGTTGGCTAGATATGGCTCATTTCCTAGCACTGTGTATTGCATTGGATTATATGTGAACATTGAACACACAAAACAGCCATGCTGGACAATAATGTTTTGTTGGTGACATCTTTATTGTGGACTGAAGAAATGTACATGGGGTGTAATTGGGCATTGATTATGCCCCCTGTCTAGGTAGCAGAGCCTCTTAATCAGCTTATAAAGGTGTGTCCCAACACGTTTTTTTCCTTCACAAGGCCGGTGACTATTGACACAGTCCGATTAAACGTACTGTAATTGCCCAAGGTTTTATGGTATTCTATGAATGTATGTACACATTTTCCCCTCTCTATGTTTAGCAGTCTGGTGTTACATTGATCAGGTAGAGAGCTTCTCTTTTCCCCCTGTGGCCCTGCATGCACTTCTGAGGCCCTCTAAGGGTATTTTAGGACACTGCCACATGTAATATCATTAATGGATGGGTCACTCATTTACATAGCAGATGTATGTGTAAAACTTGTGACAAGGAAATTAACACCTCAGAGAAAGGACCTAATGTTATGTGGATAGGAACACTAATTAATTTGGTTCAGGCAGATTACCTTAGTGGGATTCTTGTATAAATTTTAGATAATTATGAAATTTGGAGAGGATCTTAATTTCCTAAAGGTAAGTGAAGGGTTATGTAAATGAGACTTAAGAAATAATGTTGACAGAGGAAATATCATGAGCGCTGTAATTAACTTGTTTAAAACTTTTTAGGTTACTTAATTGATTCATGAAGTTCATATTAAATGTGTTATAGAAAATTTACCTATTGTGATAGGAGGCTTTGGATTAATGCTTATAATCTTTGTAATTGTTGTGAATTTAAATCTTAAATTTTAATCATGAACAAAATTCATTCAGGTTATAGGTCAAAAGATTACAGTTTATTAAAACAATAGAAAGAAATTGAACTATAATTATGGAATTTTTAAGCAGTTGTTTTTGATGTTGCAGTTTTTAATTGAAGGCATAGTTTGGAACTGACCTGTATTGAAAGATATATGAGGCTGTAATGAGCTGTAAAGATTTGATACAGTGATTTAACACCTTGAGGCAGTACACACTGATAGTTACCACAGTTTGAATAACACTGAGTAATGCCCTGCCATGCTGTCATTAAACTGCAGGTTTATTATACCTGTAATACATACACATTTACAGGTACCTGAAATACAAAACCTACCTGAATACCTCTTGAAGTTGATGCAACAACATTTTTTTTATCAAATTTGTAGAATATCAGAGTAGAATTTGAAATGCAAGTAAGAATGTTACTGTAATCCCTACATCAACTACATGTATAACTATAGAGTTTCTCCACAGGTTTGTGTACTTTTCAAAATTTAAATCAGAGGATCTGAATTTGTGACTTCTTTTTCTATGTGGTCAGCTAAAAACTTAATGTTTATTCTAGCTATTAATTGTAGAAGATTACATAGTTTTTAAAAGTCTTGAGTGTTTGATTTTCTCTTGTCTAAACAAATAGTGGATCTTTGCCTAGTAACACAAAACAGTGCATTGTAAACAATGACACATGGCTCAGGTAAATGGGTTTTTTTCCTTGTTTAACAGTAAAAAGATTGATTTAATGAATAGTCCAGTCTATTTAAATTTCACCCCCACATTGCACATATTTTAGGGTAATTTAAGTCGACATCTTTAAAAAAAATTGGCGAGTCACGCTTGGCTGAATACAGGAAATTGTCGTAGAAATCTGGTAATGTTCATGTTTGTTGAAGGAAGGTGTTAGTGAACAAGCGCTTCTCCCTCGGAGGCTCTCAAAGCTTTGTGAGCTTGGCGTTCGTACACTGTTAACTGTAACTGTTAGCTGATCCTCTCTGACTGGTACTCTCAGGTTGGGAATGTGGAGACAGGTCGGTGATAGGGATCTAGCTCGATTTTAGTCAGACACGGGCCCAGTGACAGAGGGTATTTGTTTACTGTCAGAGTCTTTGACTACAAGGCATAACGCTCTCTCTGCCTTACTCTCTCGGTCAGTACTAAAGTGCTCTGAAAATGGCGAGTGATCTATGGATGAATTATCCCATTCACCCTATTCAGGTCAGTGTACATTGCTCTTAATTTTGGTCATCTCTCTTTTAAAACTCTATATTTATTCACAAAATCATTTAATATTGATATGCTTTATGCCTATAGTATAGATCTTTACAGTGGAATTCACATTCATGGACTCATATTTCCTGTTGTGTTTGATGTCATTTAATTTTTGATGTGGACATAAAAAGCCTGGCATGTATGAAATGGAACATGATTGTATTAGGAACGTGTCATGTCATTTTGAGAATTGAGATTTACCTGTCAGAGAGTTTTTCTAATCAAACCTGCAGTCCACTGGCCAGGTAATTGGCACACTTAACAGGCCACTAAAACCCCCATAGGCCAGATATTTTTTTTTCAAACATTTCTCTCTATTTTGGGTCTATAATCTCGTACACACTGATACGTGAGAGGATAAGTCTCTGATTGTACCTACATTCCTGGGCTGTATGTTAACCGGTCGGTTTGGGATATTTGATTCTGTGTGTGTCAGATGTTGCACCCTGTGCTCGATTTCATCAGCTTGGAGATAAATACTGAAAGGTATTTGTAGCAACTTCATCTCGTCAGGTTTTTGTGGTGGGACATTAACATGTACTGGTGTGTACCTGGTATGTATGAATAGCATGAAAGTGTGATTTACCTTGTTCCTTATTGATATTAAGAAATTGATAAGAAGTGATAGATTATACTTGTAGTAAATCATGGATTTTTTTGTAAGAAAGGAAAGTGATAGTGAGTTATTGACAGGGACTAAAATTTATGTCTCCAGGAAAAAATACGGCGACATGTCTGGGAATATACATATACTGTAGGGCTATGTGTGCATGATAACTGCATTGAACAGCATTGATAATTAGTTTTTGCTAAACGGGCAGGGAATTTGCATATTGTCAAAACATGGCAGATTAACTGTACTATCTAAGCCTTTGAGGCCTAATGGAACAAGTTTAAATGTATTGGGGAAACATTTTGTAGTGTAGTATGTGACTTGTTTGATCCTTGTGGTCAATCTGAGCTAGTCGATAGGGTTGTTTACCTGTATAATGGAATGTCCACAGGCTAATGAGGGGGGCTGCTCCCAGATATTACACGAAACATGTCGTCTTCTTCCTGAAAATGTGAATTAATGCTTAAAATGAGACAGAGTTTGGACCATTTACATTTGTCACCCCCAGAAATTTACACTGGGAGGAACTCTTGACTTTATTAAGTCAAAAGACAAGAACCTGGCATGTTGTGTATTGTTATTAGTGTACATACTTTTATTCTATAGCTCAAAGAACTCTTCCAAAACTTTGACAAAAGAAAAATTCAGGTCTTTAAAACTGGAAGATTTGGAAATTGTTTTTTAAATGGAGGGCTTTTATAGAAGTTTCATTCTAGCTCTAATTTGAAATGTACACAAAGGTAGGTGCTGATCAGAAAATTGCCAGAACCTGTATTCAGATTAGATCGCCAGCCCTGATAAGCAGTGAATGGGGTTTTGGTTGATTTTGATATGTTTTATGCTGTAATGACCATACATTTTATGCTATAAATGCTACTTGCCAAAGTCCTGTTTTGTTGTGTTCTGACAAATGATCAGGAATTGACCGTAATGTGCAGATTTGCGGGTCATCACCAATACAGGTGACCCCTCTGGAGGACATATGATGACAGGTTTATAGGGGGGTCTGTCCACTAGTAATTTATTGTGTCTCTATGTAACAAAGCTTTTGTTACATATCCTTGGCCCCTGAAGTAAATATTTTGGTGATTGAAGGGCCTAGATAGAAACATATCTCTTATTGACTGTGGAAGCTGTTCACGCATGTCAAAACTTTAAAGACTTGGTTATATATTTATGGAATAATGAAATTTAAAAAAAAATGTGTGGGTTTTTCTTTATTGAATTTAACCATTGTATACCTGTTCTGAAGTGTTTGAATGTTTGTTGAGAAAGCAATCATAGATTAAACATGTGTGTTATTCAGCCAGCATTTGCAATTGATAGAAAAGCTGCTTTGAAAAGTCTGTAAGGTGTTCTCAGCTGGGAGGTTGTTGTCATGTACCTGTAAATGTCGGTCAACTGAAGGGTATAATCTCAAAAATATAATGATGAAGTATGACCTGTGTTCCTAAATAGCGACAGCATTCTTTATTCTTTTTTTATTCTCAGGTAACAGGTAAAATCTAACATAGGTGCTGTCTCTACCTCAATATTAACGCCTGATGAGGATATACCTGAATGATGAGTGTATAGGTTTACTTAGTTACGATTAGAGGTGAAAGACGTCGTTTCATGTGCCTATTTTAACATTACAGGAGAACCCCTCAGATGCAAACACTGCTCCCACTTGGGTGACCCAATGGGCGGCCTTGACCAATAAAAGCAAGACTTCCGAACCTAGCAGTCCCAGTAGTAGCGTCTCTGATAAAGGTTAGTATATACTGGTATAGTATCTCTCTCTCTCTCTCTCTCTCTCTCTCTCTCTCTCTCTCTCTCTCTCTCATGATTTGGGTTCTCAGGAAGGTTATATCACCTGTATCGTTAACCTTAAAAGTTGGTGCACAGTTAATCAAGAGATCCACCTCAGTGCACCCACAGGTGAGGTGCTGAGTGGATGACTCAGGCTTTTATGTCATAAAATTATTTTGTCTATTATTGTACAGGTAGTATTATTAGGGTTTGAAGAGATTACGCATAAAAGATTCACATTGAATAATGTTGTGAAATTAGAGAATTCATCTGCACTGTCAAAATTGTCTTACTAGATTAATTAAAGTTTAATATTCATTTATGTACATGAGACATTTGTAATATAATGCTAGTGTGGGATATACTGAGAAGGTTTATAAGGTTGTTGATAAAGGGGGAAAATTATTCTCTTTAACGCTTGAGTTGTCATAAAATTGACAAGTTAGTGAAATATTATTTATTTGTTGATTACAGATACCATGCTGTCACCTGACTCAAAAAAGCCTTCAAAAGGCTTGAGTCGGAAACGTCCTGGAACAGGTAGAAAATTACCCACAATCCCTGGTAAAAGCCCAGACGGGAGCAACTGCAGTTCACGACTGAGTCAGAGTACAGACAGCCAGAGTCCTAGGTGTCCCTCCACGCCGAGATACGGCGAGAACAACAACATCGCAGACAAGCAGAAGTCTGTCACAATATCTAGTCATGTAGTCAAACGTTATGAAGGCACAGACACTGAATCTATTTCCCAAACAAAATTTGAAAGTGAATCAGAAGTGACATCTGTGTCAAAGGAAGAGGACTTATCATCCCCAAAAGGTTCAGCACGAAGTTCAGCCAGTGTTGAGACTGAGGTCCTGCTAAAGGACACAGAAACTGTCATGGCAGCCATGGAGGCACGCATGGATTCCAAGTCCAGTGGATTACAAAATGGACACATGCTGGATGATGTGGATAACTTATCTGACAATGAGAGCACAGCAGCCCTTGTGAATGGACATGAAGGATTCTTAAAATCCAGTTCCTATACTAGTCCTCGTGAATCTCTAGCAAAGTCTAGGGGTTTACAGCAACACAAGTCTGTGACAAGAGGGGGCTCTGCTAGTGAAAGACTTCAAGCATTCCGTGAAAGAAACTACAAAAATGCAACACCCCCTGAAAACTCAGTGGTATCTGATGTGTTAAGTGAAAATTGTGATCTCAATCAATCAACAGACAGGACCAGTGAATGCAGTGATTCAAGTGCTAGTTTTAATAGATCTGGCTCAAAGGGAAAAGGTACAATAAGCATGACCCGACCCAACAGGGCTTTCCAGTTGAGGAGGGCTCTGGCAGACGGAGATGCACCAGACACTCCTAGTTCAGGAGTCTCGGAGGCTGTGTCGCTGACCAATGTGTCCGCCGTCAGTTCTACACGGTCTTTCAAAAGTTCCACTCCCACCCGATCCATGAAGGCCAGTAACAGACTCAGCTATCCATACACCAAGCAGGACTCCGCCAGAAGCAAGGAGAGCCTAGGAGCTGCCATCGTTCAGAAGAGCAGGGAGGGGGGTGGTTCCTCGTCCAGGAGTAACGCTAGTCTAGGTGCTCAAATAGCTAACAAAGCATCTCGCAATAATCAATCCTCAGGAAATTTGGCCAACTCCTTCAACAGAAGCGATGGCGGTCGGTTCAGTCTGAAACTGAACAGGTCTCTAAGTTCTCAAGACTCTATTCATATGGACAGTAGCAATTCCTCTACACGCAAACCTGACTTGAAAAATGTGAAATCAAAGTTAAAGTGTACCCCCACTTATGGTCTTTCAGTGACTGGAATTCACAGTAGTAGGAGTAGTGTAACTTCTGCTTCCAGTCGATCCAATTCCCCAAAATCTGCTGAAAAAGCAGCATGGAAGAGAAGAAAGGAGTATGACCCAAGAAGAGCTGTGGCAGAGGCCAAGGCTAAAGCGAAAGATGTCAAGGTCAAATTGGACAACCAGGGTAAACCAAAAATGATTAGGTCAGCATCTTTCACCAACTCGGCTGAGCTTCAAAAATACAGGAGACAGGCTCTCCAGCAGAAAGACTCGGTATCAAGTCCGGACGATTTGAGCTGTGCCAGTGAGGGAGCGGACACTGTGTGTAGCAGTGTGTATCAGCGGAGCTTCATTCCATACTCCGGCCGGTCCCAGTCAAGTCGAATCTTTCCGAGTTCTGAGGATGAAGAAAGTAGCCTAATTGTCAAGTCAACTCAGGTAAATGCTTGTTTTACATGTGTTTCTGTGTATGTGTGATTGTGTAACTTGTATTCATTAAGTTAGAAAGAATCAAATATGGAAAATTAGGTCGATCACTTTTGTTTAATGTTGTGGATACAAGTGTATCAGTGTTCTGTATATCCTATAAACATACGCTGGTATGGTGTAATTTATTTATTAACAATTCATGATATTGCTTATATTGATTGTGGGGGCCATTATTCAATGTTGGGTAGAGGTTTTAGCTTGATTAAGAGGACTGTTCTCTAATTACATTAGCAGTCTAATAACTCAATATGTTATGTTTTAGGATCTAACCAGTGGCCTTTGCGGACGCTTTAAATCAGCATTCACCCCACCTCCCCAGAATGCTGCCCCCTCTCCCCCTCTTATGCCCCTGTCAGTATTTAAAAAGCGAAACTCGTTTGAGAGTCACGAGACTCGTCACGGAGTGGCCAGACACAGAGCTTCACTCGAGCCTCAGCAGGTTTGTCCCCCACGACTCACACCCCCTGAGTGTATATACTCAGTACATTGTACTACCAGCTTGTTTGAACTTGTCTATGTATATATAGACTTCTTCTTCTACATGTAGCTTTACTTTCTTTGATTTTTGAATTTGCATTGGTGTCAGGGAGTTTGAGCATGATTTTCGGGGAATGTTTTTATTTTTATTTTATGAATTTTTTTTTGGCATCTCAAAATTTAAAAAAAGAAATGAGTCAGAAATGTGGAGCTCATTAACCTGGCATCAGAAGTACGCCAAAACTAGTGTAGAATGGCATATACCTCCAGGATCCACATCATTAATTACTTCTGTAACCATTAATCTGTAGTGTTCATTGCCATTGGCGGCTAACCTCAGCTTTTACATATAGTGGCCGACGACCTCAGTTTTGTGAATCTCGCTCTTCCCTGTGCTTCATAATTTCATTCCTGCTGAACTAATGAAAGGTGCAATATTAGAAGCATACATTTGACAATACACTGTATATTGATTTTTAATCCTTATTAGTACACATTCACCTATAACAAAATATAATAGCAGTTTGGTATGTTTAATATATTGAGACTTCTTTCGGGGGAGGGTAATATATCACCAATGATCAAACAAATTTATTTCATATTCAATATACAGGTACTTAATATTCAAATTTAGAGATCTCATACCGGTACTCATCCCATTCTTCCACACTGTATACTTAATTGATAGTGAAGAAGAGTCAAGCAATGAAATATCTTGCAAGCTGAAGAAGCATCCTGTAAGTCATAGTACATAGTGATTTAATTTTATTGAATAAGTTTTTTTTTTTTTTAAAGTGTCTTAAGAATTCAAAGGAGGGAGGGGGGAGGTGTTACAACAGATGTATGAATGGTCCCAACGTTGGTCATAGGTTATATAGACATGCCAGCAAGCTACGTGACTGCATTAATTGGTAGCATTTTACAACTGAGTTTTAGGATGGAGGGCCAGGGAATTACACAGGATGACTACACTATTAATAATTACATGTATTTATTTGTAGACTTTCACATAGAAGACAGTAACCTGTTTATATGTAGAACATTAGATACACGAACACCATGATATTTTGTTTGTTATCACATATATATATACACATATATATTTACAAACTGTATGTGTGTAGTGTAAACATGTATAAGCCTGTTGAACTTGTATGTTGTTTTTAATATAGCAACTTTTGTTGTACAAGATGCTCATTTCAAACATTTATATATAGATGCAAGGAATCAGAAAACTGATTCTAAAGATCTGATTAAATCTATTTACCGGTACTAATGATAGAATCTGGTTGGGATAATAAAGAAACATTTGGTGGTGGTGGCCAATTTTTGGTTTCTTGTTAAACAGTACTTTGGTGCTGGTATCAAGTATCGTGCCATAACAAAATTTATGACTATCTTTTCAAAAGATGTATTTAAATTTCTGTAAAAAAAATATCAGTTTGTATTTGATTAACCACTCTGAATATATATACCTGCTCTTTGGTATGTTGTCTGTTCTTCTATATATAGCCAGTATTACCAAAAGCAATTTAATCAACATAAATTATCTTTTTAATGCCACTTTGCTTTTTTGTGTGGAAATATATTTTTGGCATTTTAAAAGAGAACATGTATTTACAATTTTCAAAGGAATGTATTAAATAATAAACCAGAGGTATTCTCAAACACAAAGATATGTTGTAGGATTAAGTAAAGACAAAGAACAAAAACAGCAGGATGCTGTCAATAACAACGCTCAGATTCAGTTGTAGTTGTTTTATGATGTCTCTTACAGTTGTCTTGTTGTTTGTTTACAGTCCTATGACAACATCTTGGTGTCCTCCATTTATCAGCTGTCACTCAAACTCAAAACCAACACGGAGAAAACCCTCACAAAGCTCAAGTAAGAGGCTGCTAGGGACAATGTTACTGAAACATTTGTACCATTTATAATGTTCTTGTAATGAATACATTTAGTTAATTAATAAATTTAAAAGCTTGATAAAGTTAATTTTTATACTGAGATATTTTCTACTGTTTACACTATTTGGTTATGTTATTAGAATTCAGTATGAGAAAAGTACATGACAAGAACTCATTTTCAAAGAAGATGTATAAAAAAGTTGTAAAATACATGTATAATTTTGTAAACTATTGAGTATTGTTAGAAACCCAGGATTGGTCTCACTTCTCTTAGAGATACAAAAAAAGAGTCCAGCCCTGAGTTTCTGATAAGAACAATTGATATGTTCACAATTAAGTTTTTTGGTGCTATTGTGATGAGTATGTGTATTCTCTAGATGAGTTGCCAGTAATTGACAGTACATTATTGTTGTAGAGAGGACCAGAGAATTGAGGACATGTCCTCCCCCTCACCTATTGATGACATTCTAAACCAATCGTCTTCCAATAGCGATATTCCTGGATGGAAGACAGCCAATCAGGAGCTAGCTGCCATCCTCTCAAATCTGAGGAAAACGGAGCACAGGATACACAGTACGGGTTAACTGATAATATTATAAGAAATGCAAGGTTTTTTTTAGCTTAATGATGGAAAATTAGATTTATGATAGAAACATCAATTTAATTATATAAAACTTCCCTGAACATTAAAGAAATGGTGAAACAATTAAGGAAAAAGTTAAATTGGATAAATTAAGGTGGTTTTGTCAATTACATTGTAAAACTGGAATGTTAATTACGGGTATATTAAAAGTCTCTTTTTTTCCGTAGTGATGCAAAAAGCACTGTATCCAGATGATGACAGCTGCTCAGACTCCCCGGGATTGTCTGGTCGAGAGAAGAGGGAATACCTCCAGGAAATTGAGAGAATCCGCAGCGAACTTGCAGGATTCCAGCCCATTGCAAAACCCCAAATCAAGGACGACCAAGCTTCCATTGAATCGGACTGTGAAGAATTGGGGACTGCTGATGAGTTCTTTTGATGATGTCTTCAGACATTTCAAATTCTTTTTCGAATTTTCTCCAGCCAATTGTATTCTAGTCTCGACATGGATGGGATCACAGAGGAGATTCGCTTCAGTTTGGAAGCTCATTTCTTTGAAACATTTAGAATTCCATTGGTTTTTTATGTAAATGGCAAAATATCATAGATGCATATTAAAGTAGAAAATATGCTTGTAGCAAAAATGATTACAGGATGTTGTTGATAGGTGTTCATAAGCTTAAGCAAGACAGTGCATCTTCTGCTTACAAAAATCTGACATTCTGCTCTTTATTTTGGAAGACTGAATTGTGTGTTGTGAGTTGTACTGCTGATTGGTAGAATGTGGAGGGTTTGAATGTCTGTTGGTGGATGTGTGGAGATGTGGTGGATGAACGGCCCCCTGGATAAGACTGTTACAATGTGGACTCTGTGATACATGTGGTAGTGCTTTTTCTGGCTGTGATCCTGCATTAGTGGCATTTTACAGTGTTTTATGGATATTAACCAAGATATTATGCAACATCTTACTGGGGACCAGTTCAATGGTGAAACTGCTTTGAGAGTTGCGAATTTTCCTAGATATACATGTATGATTGTCAATAGAGTGACTTACTTTTTATCGATAGGATTTATGATGAATTATCTGAATTTTAAATTTTTTTATAGTTTCACTAGGTGGCTACCTTGGTAGCCTTGAGAAAAAATATACTCATTTTTGCCAGAAATTCTTTATGTTTATTGAACAATATTTGTTCTTCTGTGTTAAAATTGTGTCTCAGATCAGTAAATGTTTTTTTTTTTATTTTTGACTTTTTAATTAATACCTGGTATTTTTTTATCAGTCGAATTCACTGTTATCACAATACATGCAGGTGCATGTTTGTTTGTTTTCTATTTTGTTTGTTTTGGAATTTTGAAGAAACAAGGGAGAAAACTTTATTAATATAAGAAAGTTAAATTAATGAATTTTTAAAGCTTAAGTTTCAATGTGTTGTTAAGTTATGTGAACTTTACCACACGTACCATATATATTAAACAGCGTTTATAAGCTAAGTATACACAGCTCGTGTTTATTATTCAATTGTTGTAATTTGTGACTGAGTCACATTTTTTGGTTGATAAAATTGTCTGGGATATCAAATGGTTGTTCAAAGTTGCTCTTTTTTTGACATATGAAGTTTTGATATCTTTTTTTTTATTTTTTGTTTATAACAACAGAAAAATGTGTTGTTGAGTTTAGAGATTTCAATACATGTATTTCATACTGCTTTTGAGTGTTGCTAGAATTCAGATTTATTGAATGCATTCCATTGAGATGAAATGGATCTTTACGTGCCTGTAATTGTTTATGTTGTCATGGTTTCCTCTTTTACTTTTAGTTATGCTTCAAGCATATTGTGGTTGTCGGACAGACTTCAAGCAAAAATTGCAGTCTGGTTGCAATATATTTTGTATAAATTCCATTTATTTACAATGCCTTAGTTGCCATGAACAAATTGTTTTATATACTAGATAATTTAATAAATTGATGCCGTAACGTGATGGTTTTTTGTTTTTACTTTCATTTGCATGTGTTTATTTCCTGCAGTACACTTCTGCCTTTGTGAGAAATCATTATATCATACTATTATCAAATGATAATTTTATAAATCATATTAATTATCAAACCATTTGATTTCTATAGTTACTGGAGAGAGTAATAGCAAGAACCACAACTCTTTATCACCAAACACTAGAAATAATTCAAGGTGTCAGAACCAAGCATTGTAATCATTGAATACACCAGCAAGATGTTTCCCTTGGACTAAGCAATGACGTTTAAACCTTTAAATTATATGAAGGATGTGTGTTTGACTGACTGTTGAACTATGTATATTGGGCAGGGGGTACCTAGGTGTACACAAACATGCATGTAGTTTCACTTCATTTCCAAAACTATCAAGCTGATTTTTGCAATATCAAAGGAAAAGTGAGAAGGCTCACATACCCCATAACTTTACAATGCTACACACATAATGAATGGCAGCTAGGGTACGCATTAAATATACAAAATAAATTATATGCAAATCTATACTTTTGTGTTTAGCAGCAACAAAATTCTAAATTCAAAAGTGCCATATTTCTTGTAATAATCATGGAGCTGAAATTTCCTGGTAATATGCACATCAACACATTGTGTGCTAATTCCCTACAATTTAGGAAGATTCTGTGCAGCAGTTCAAGACGAGTTGCACTTAACAACTGTTTATTACTACATGTACATGTACACTCAATAAATGGCCAAAGGTCCGAGTGAAATTTCCTTCAAAAAATGGAACAGGACTATATCCTGGTATTAGGCACAAATACATGTATATACATTTTTTCCCCAATTCCCTATGGCATTTCAGGAAACTCTGTGCAGGGGTTTAAAAGGAGGTGTGTTTACAAAAAGAATGACAGACCAGAGACCTACATGTACCATGTACAAAAAGTGTGTGGTAAAATTACTTTAACATTAAATTTTAAAAAGCCAGCAAATGAAAACATGGGATTCAGATAAGAGGTCAGGGATGGAGAAAAGATTGACTGATATTACCGGTAATTAAGCAAACCACTGTCTTTTAGTGATACATTGGGAGTTAGTTCAATAAACACATTGTAAAACTTCTATCATGTTTATTAATATATTTAAGATAACATGGTACAAAATGGCATTCACAATGTAAACAACTTGCTAGTACCCTTCACTGTAACAAGATATTACAATATATAATGGTACAAATTAGACTTGACTTTGCTGTGATTTTTCATACATAAATCTTTTATATTGTTGATTATCATCATAATTTAAGTTTTCAGTAATTCATTTATGAAACAAATCATGGAAATGCATCTTAAATCAACTGCATGATTACCACTTTAATTTGTAAACATAGCACTTTGTAATGTATACCCAATAATTACCATACTTATTGTTCATTTTCCTTATTTCTATAAACTCTTTCTCCCTACAGTTCAACTAAACAAATTCAATATACAAAAAACACGAGTACATCTCTGGGCAAACAAACAACTTCTAGTACATGTACAATTAAGAGGTAAAGAAATGCACATTACCAGGTACTAAATGTCTGCTATGACCAAATGTTGTGGACAATATGGCGTTACTTGTGACCAGGTTTAGTCAAACCTCACATCTCACTTATATCAACCATAGCAAGGTTTATAGGATAAATGCAGGAAAACTTTGAACAATCTAAACATAGCCTTCAACACAAATCAAAAGGTTGCATCAATCCAAATCAAAAGGTTTCATCAATACAAGTTTGTGTTTCAAATTAATCTACATTTTTCATAATGTGACTAATTACGTTTTCACATTTATTTAATTGTAAAATTTGTAACTTTACAATTATCACAATACAAGTGTGTCTGCTATTCTATAAACGCAGTTTATTAATTTTTTTTCTTATAAAAAAATCAAATGAAAGAAAAACAGAATGAACCTCATGGTTCCAATTTTGCCCTTTTTCAATGCAGGTCTACATACATGATTTTTATTTGTTTTAAGCCATTTGTGGGTTACTACTGGTACATATACATGTACACCCATAATTTCCAAGTTTCTATCAAATTAAATTGTATGTCAGGTATACAGTATTTTATACTAAACAAATATTCAAGGAACAATATACTAACATTAAGAGCAGTGATAAATACACTTTGCTTTTTGCTGTTCTGTTTCATATCAAAACCATTCTATTTTATTTACACATCAAGTGTTACCAGACCTTAATAGATGTGGCTACAACAAATTTTATATTAAAAAATCTATGTTGTATGTGTGCCAAAATAAGGTAACTGCTGGATACTTTAGTTTACAATATTTTGATTTATCATCATGACTTAGTACTAGCATTTCCAAGTACAATGTATTCAAAATACCAGACAAAATATTATACACTGTCATGTAGTCTGACTACCGCTAAACGGATTCCAACTCAATAACAATGTCAATGCATCAATCATTTTATAAACAATGTATATAAACAATTTACAAACAAAATATATATGTATGAACAGGTATATAAAAATTTCATGTCAATAAATTCCATTTTATCACAAAATATGCTTCATGATAAATAACTACATTACAGCACTTCACAAATCTCATACAAATTTTTCTTCATATTGTGCAATAGGAATCTAATCAACTCCAGGATTTCAGAAGTACAGTCACAAATGAAAATGTTTGCATACATCCATGCTAAACGTGGAAGAACTACGAGGTACAGAGATCTAATGGAATTCTGGTCAAGTTTGTCTTATGCTGAGCAACCCAGGCAGAAAACCCTCTCAGAACTTTCATCATAACTGAAAAACAGAATATTGTTTACGTTGTAGTATATCAAAGACCCACTTTTAAGCCACCTCCCCTAAAGTTTACCTTGAATGAGATCAATAACATATCGCTTGTCAATCACACAAGAAGCAATTATGAATAGCCTGAGCCGCAATTAAATTTCATTTCAGCCTGGGCATATTGAAAATGGATCTCACTCTATATATATACTTCATGTTGTTGAATACACTGATAGTGGTATTTTTAGAATCTTGGCAAAATTGTTTACGATATTTAAGATAACTAGCTACTCACTTAATAACGGAACAAAACTGACAGTAATTTCGCTGACAGTTGCAGCACTGAAGTGTTCGGTCTCTCTCCAGGGCCTTCTCACAGAAATTACAGCGTTCATTTGATGGCAATCGTCTTCTATCGACAGATTTCTTACCTGTTTAATTATATGTAAAATGAACTGATATTTCATCAATATTCCTATAATAATAATTTTTGTGATTTCACTAATGAATTGATCCACAAATTTTAATGTTCACAATGTGCAACATTATTGAATTGATAGAATTTAAGAATCCTATGACTGTCACAAATTGGAAGAGAATTGGTGCCAAAAGAAATAACACTTCATCAGTGTACAGTCATTACAATTTTTTTTTTATTTCTTGAACATTACTTAAAATAACAAGTGTTTTGGTGAGTAAAAACATTGGACCACTTTTTCCTCTTACCCTTAGAAAAATCAAATGAACTGGAATTACTGCTCAACCCAAAAGGGGTGGGGTTGCCTGTCTCCATTTCCTCGCTGTTGGCTTTGTTTAAAGCTGAGGGAACTGTCAGCTGACCCTCATGGTCGATGACCAGTTGACCGGGGACCTGTGATGCATTATCGACGGTGTTGTAGTTTGCGATGAATGGCAGGTTACAATTGGCATCAGCAGTGACTGTCTCGGAACTATACAAGGATTGCACACCATTAAACAGCATATTCTTTGTCCTCTCTACAAAACCAAACACGTCATGCAGGGGTTAAAAATAAGCAGAAATACTCACTAAATGCAAGTTAACAATTTAAATTGCAAGAATAAAAGAGACCTGTGGTCACTAATTTTAACAAGTAACAAAATAACCGTCTTTTTTTGGGATTTTGCAGCTTAAACTGGTACTCTAAAAATACTGTAAATGTAAAAACAAAGGTTCGGGTGTTTTTAATTTTACTTTGTTTGCAATCAGATAATTTTCCTGTAACCATCAAGCCACTATGAATAATGAATTTTGAGCTGTGTATTCAACATCTCTGTGTAGGTTGCCTTTACAGTACTAGTCTAGATGTTATCAATAAATGTGTGCATGATCTGGCCCTTGGTTTCCACTAGCTTATCATGATCATAATGTTCTTATCAAATGATAAGCATGAATATTATGTAATATGATTTAATACAATTAATGTTAATTAAACAACTAATTATAACCGAATTTGTTTCCCCTTTATCTTTAAGCATATCCCTCTCCAGCCCTACCAAAGCCATTGAACATGTGAACACATGCGCTAATTGTCGCTCCTTTAGGTAAAATACATTTTGAAACGTCTTTTATACCAATGTTGTTTGTGACTAGAATTCAGATTGAGCAGTTTACTTTTAAGATTAATTGATAAATAAAGTTGTGATAGTTTTAAAGGGGCATGGTCACGATCTTGGTCAAATTCTATTTTTATGTTTTTATTATTTACAATGCTTTAGAAATGCATTTCTAATGATCAAATAGAATTTGTGAGCAATTCGTAGAGTTATAAGCAAGATACAGGGCTCACAATTCTTTGTCATGTAAACAAGGCTTGTGCTCTGTTTTTGTTTACATAGGTTCAATATACCAGTAAAGAATCTTTTTCCAGCTTAATTGTCTATTGTTTTTTATTTATTCTAAGCATAAATAACAGTTCCTAACATTTAAAAAATTCGTTTTAGGTTTAAAACTGAAATTTTTACTTCAACATTCAAATGTAAACAAACGCTTTGTTTACACAGCGAAGAATTTCAAGCCCTGTAACTCGCTTATAACTCAACAAATGACACTCAAATTTCTGTTACCCATTAAAAATGCCTTTCTGCAGCATTGCAAATATTAAAATCGGAAAAATAATTTTTGACCTAAATCGTGACCATGCCCCTATAAAACAAAATAAAGGGTTTTAACACAGACACTAGCAAGACATGTGGAATTATTGATTTTAATGTAAAGAGTATTTACAACACAAAGTTATTTTTTTATGCAAATTATAATTATGAAAAGATAAAATGGAAGAGAAAGTTTAATTTTGCGAGTAAAACAAAATTCCTTTGGCTAAAATTTGTGAGTTGTCAAAAAAGTTACTTTCAATCCCTGACTGTAATGATTAACAACTATCAGATGAAAAATCAAATGATACATATTTAATCAACTTTGGTATAAGTATCTAAAACGGGAATTGAACATTTATAGAAAGTGAAGTTAACCTTTAAGGTATTTATAACCAATTACAGATTAAAGATTTACAAAGATTTATGCAGCTGTCAAAAAGCTAGCAAGGAGACACCAAAACTCAGAGTAATAGATTTTCCTCTTTTGACACAGTGACTGTGCTAATGCAGAATACACAGTTTTATATATATAATTTTTAGCATTTGGAAATAAATTTCAACTTTGAAAAACAGACGAAAATATTGAAGAACTCATTGCACAGAAGATAAAGACATCAACAAAAAACTGAAATCCTGGACAGCCGGGACTTCAGATTACTAGATTTACCACTTGCCTTTAGATTGAAACGCCGAAAGATTTCCTCAATAACAAGAATAGAATTCCAGGGTCCCCCGCCGGTCAAGCAGTATACTAGTATACTGTATATTGGAATATTTTCAAACATTCAGGGCTGTTCCAGAATTAAATGTGTGGGGAGGTTGGGAGGAACATTTTTTTACCCCCACCACCCATTTTTTTTTCTATTTTTCCTGTCGCAAATATATCCAAAATACTACAATCTAAAAGAACTTGATTATTAGCGGTATAAACATTTGGTATAAATTTAATGAAAATCCGTCAAAATTTGTAGGCATGAGAGCGCTTACAAAGTCACAAAGTCCCATAACTCCAACAAAAAGTATCGACCAATGCTAATTTTCGAACTTGACCAAGATAATAGTGGTATAAACATTTGGTATAAATTTAATGAAAATCCGTCAAAATTTGTAGGCATCAGAGCGCTTACAAAAAAGTGTGATAAATCCGTCACAAAGTTCCATAACTCCAACAAAAAGTATCGACCAATGCTGATTTTCGAACTTGACCAAGGTAATAGTAGTATAAACATTTGGTATAAATTTATTGAAAATCTGTCAAAATTTGTAGGTATGAGAACGCTTACAAGGTCAATTTCTTTATAAAACGGAGTCGTTATTGTGGTCAAAGTCCCATAACTCCAACAAAAAGTATCGACCAATGCTGATTTTCGAACTTGACCAAGGTAATAGTAGTATAGACATTTGGTATAAATTTAATGAAAATCCGTCAAAATTTGTAGGTATGAGAGCGCTTACAAGGTCAATTTTTAGATAAAACAGAGTCGTTATTGTGGTCAAAGTCCCATAACTCCAACAAAAAGTATTGACCAATGCTGATTTTCGAACTTGACCAAGGTAATACCGAGCGCAGCGAGAGGCGGGCGAAGCCCGCCTCACGAAGCGAGGATTAATGGTAACACGTATATATAAGAAAATCAGTGAAAAATGAAAGTGGAATCAGGGGTACTAAGGCCTAAAAAAAATTCTTCCAGCTATGGGCGCCGCCATATTGGCAGCCATTTTGTTTTTTAAAAGTTAGTTCGATCATTGATTAACCGGCACTTATCGATGTTTATTGTCCCTAAACTCGATTAAAATGTTCCAGTGTTTCAAAAGAAGGTAATTTGAATTACAAGAAATAAAAGAGGACGCCAGATAAGTTTAAATAGTGCTTCAGTCAAGAAACACGACTAGATCTATGTATGTCTTATCAAATTATCAGATGGAAAATAAAAACATTAACATCAAGGAACTGATCTTTTGGGTACTGAATAAAGTATTCGATTTTATTACCGGGGTATTTATCTGAATTAAAGTGATAAACAATGAAAGAAGAAATATAAAAAAAAATCGGAATAACGTAACTCTCTTCGGCTATTTCCGAAGACAAAACGTGTACGTTTTACGTCTGAAACATGACGTCATAATTAGACTGAGCACGCGACGTTTCGTTTAATTTTAGCTAATGCTTTGAGTAGGCAACCAGACGAATCCTACTATGTGCGTTTCAAATAAATTTTATTCTACAAAAATCAAACTGTTAAATCTGCGCTCGGTCCAACGGTCACACCGTTTACATATTAGTAGTATAAACATTTGGTATAAATTTAATGAAAATCCGTCAAAATTTGTAGGTATGAGAGCGCTTACAAGGTCAATTTTTAGATAAAACAGAGTCGTTATTGTGGTCAAAGTCCCATAACTCCAACAAAAAGTATCGACCAATGCTGATTTTCGAACTTGACCAAGGTAATAGTAGTATAATAGTAGTAGATGATCAAGATTTTTACTCAAATGTTGGAAATATTATAGAAGAATTTGGTAACGAATTTGTTATTTTATGTGGAGACTGGAATGTAGTTCAAGATTTTATGTTAGATTGCCATAATTATGTCAAAGAAAACAACCCCAAAAATAGGATAGAAATACAAAATCTTAAAAATAAATTCAATCTGGTAGACCCCTGGAGAGTAAATAACCCAACTTCAAAAAAATTTACCTGGACTCGTCGAAATCCCACAAAACAAGCTCGATTAGACTATTTTCTCATATCTGAAGAGTTAATGTCAATTTTAGGAAATGTTAAGATTATTCCAGGTTATAGAACAGATCACTCAATAATTAATATTGAATTTAAGATTAATGACTTCGAACGAGGTAGAGGATTCTGGAGATTCAATAACTCTTTGTTAAGAGACAAAGAATATATATTGAAAATCAAAGAAATTATTAATGACACAGTTTTTGAATATACAAGGCCTCCGTACGTGCCAGGGCCTGATGCGGAATTATATATCCGCAAAGATTTATTCTTAGATGTATTGCTAATGAAAATCAGAAGCTTATCCATATATTATTCATCACTTAAAGCTAAAGAAAGAAAAGATAAGAAAAAAGATTCTATCATTCAGATTAAAGCTCTACAAGAAATGTATGACTTGTGTCCTTCACAACTTTATTCAGATTTATTAAATGAACTTCAAACAGAGTTGGAAGATATAAGAAAATATGAACTTAATGGACTACTAATAAGAAGTCATTGCAAATGGATAGAGGAAGGAGAAAAACCTACTAAATATTTTGCTGCACTTGAAAAAAGAAACTATATAAATAAAAACATATCTAGGCTAATAAATGACCAAGGAGTAGAGATCAATAATCAAAATGAAATCTTACATGAAGTAAAAAAATTTTATAAGTCATTGTATGAGAATAAAGATCATTTACTTGAGGAGGTAAATCTTCAAGAAGTAATTATGGAAAAGGATGTAAAAAAAGTTACAGAAAGTATGAGAAATAAATTAGAATTAGAAATAACTAAAAAGGAAATATTAGAGGCATTAAAACTATTTAAAAATGATAAATCACCAGGAACAGATGGATTTACAGCAGAATTTTTTAAATTTTTTTGGTCTGATATTGGATCTTATATATTTAATTCCTTTAAATGTAGTCTTGATTCTGGTATCCTTTCTCACTCACAAACACAAGGAATCATTTCAATCCTACCAAAAGGACAAAAACCCAGAGAATATCTTAAAAATTGGAGGCCAATTTCACTTCTTAATGTAACCTATAAGTTATTATCAAGTGTCCTGGCTAGCCGTATGAAGCCCATTCTTGTTGACATAATCCACGAAAATTAAAAAGGTTTTTTCGCAGGGAGATATATCGGGGAGAATTCCAGACTACTTTATGATATTATACATTACTGCAATGAAACTAATACCCCAGGTCTAATTCTCATACTTGATTTTGAAAAGGCATTTGACTCAGTCTCTTGGAAATTTATTTCTAAAGTTTTAACATTTTTTAATTTTGGTGAGAATTTCCAAAATGCAATAAGAACTTTATTTAATAATGCAAAACTTTGTGTGATACAAAATGGTATATTTTCAGAATTTTTTAATATGGGCAGGGGATGTAGACAAGGGGACCCAATATCACCATATATTTTTATACTTTGTGCGGAAATAATGGGCCTTATGATAAGAAACAACATATTAATTGAAGGGATTAGTGTAATGAACAAAGAATATAAATTACTACAATACGCAGATGACACAGTGTTATTATTAAAAGGTTCGAAAAATTCAATTAAGTCAGCACTTTCTTTAGTTAATGAATATGCAAAATACTCAGGACTAAAACCTAATTATGATAAAACTAAGTGTGTAAAAATAGGACCCTTATCAAACAAATCAAATGAATATTTCAAGGATTTTGAAAAAGTTAACTGGTCTCAGGAACCATTTACAGTTTTAGGCATTACTTATTGTGTAAACTTAGATAATACATATATGTACGAGTTAAACTTTAAACCAAAAATCAATGAAATGAAACTATCAATAAGCGCATGGTCTAGAAGAATGCTATCTACAGCAGGACGTATCACAGTAATTAAAAATTTGATTCTTCCAAAAATTACGCATCTCTTAATAAGTCTTCCTAATCCTCCAAGAAAACATATAAAGGAAATTGAAACAATTTTTTATAATTACATATGGAATTCAAAAACATCAAGAGTAGCCAAAAGTAGCATTATTCAAAGTTATGAAAAGGGTGGGCTAAGAATGATATGTCTTGATTCTTTTTGCAAAAGCTTGAAAATCACCTGGATACGCAGATTTTTTAATGATGCTTGTCAGTCAAGTTGGAAAGACTTGATAATAAGTACTTTTTCTAATATTTTAAATATGACAATTGTTGGAAGACAAATACTATATCAACTGTCAAAAACTTGTAAAAATCTATTTTGGAAAGATGTTTTTTTGTCATTTTTTGAACTTAGAAAATGTACTGACAGTGAATTATCTATTTTAAGCCCGATATGGTTTAATGAGTCTATATGTATTAATAACAAATATGTCTTTTATAAGCAATGGTTTTTAAAAGGTGTACATCAAATACTACATTTTTTCAACAATGATGGTACAATAATGAAATACGAACAATTCTGTAACCAATATGATATTAAACCTCCGTTTACACATTTTTTAGGAATTGTAGATTGTATTAAAAAGTTACGGTTAAACTATGATACAGAAATTATTCTTCAAAATATTCCATATTATCCAGAATTTTTACGGATAATTAGGAAAAATAAACAAGGCTCAAGAGACTTTTATGATATTTTTATTGATGAGAAATGGAAAAAACCAAAATCAGAATTGAAATGGGAAAAGGAACTAGACATGAATGTAAATAACATATGGTGGAAAAGACAAAACTTATTATTTTTCAAAATAACTAATGACGTACAATTAAGATGGTTTCAATACAGGATTGTACATCGAATTATTGCGACTAATACTTATTTATGTAAGATAGGAATAGTTGAATCAGAGTTATGTACATTTTGTAGATGTAATGCAGAAACTATTTGTCATCTTTTTTGGGAATGTGAATATGTGAGTGAAATCTGGGATAATTTACTAGTTTGGATGAAGGACGAATTTGAATTAGATATACCATTGAACAAAATAGATGTTATATTTGGTAGATACTACAAATATTATAACATTTTCAATATAATAATATGTATTGTAAAGAGACATATATATAGAAAAAGTAGTAGAAAAGAATTACCCTCCTTTACTGGAATCAAACATGAAATACTTTATTATTACAAATGTGAAAAATTTATTTACACGAAAAATTGTGAATTAGAGAAATTTCATGTAAGATGGGCGAGGTTGTCCTTTAATAATGATTGTTGATTTTAAGCCTTTTACCCCTATGATCTTGGATATTACAAAGTAATTTATTTTTGTTTACTGTAAAATGCTGATTTTTTGTACTTGATTATGATGTAGAGTAATGTGCAGAATCAAACGTGAAATACTTTATTATTACAAATGTGAAAAATTTATTTACACGAAAAATTGTGAATTAGAGAAATTTCATGTAAGATGGGCGAGGTTGTCCTTTAATAATGATTGTTGATTTTAAGCCTTTTGCCCCTATGATCTTGGATATTACAAAGTAATTTATTTTTGTTTACTGTAAAATGCTGATTTTTTGTACTTGATTATGATGTAGAGTAATGTGCAGAATCAAACGTGAAATACTTTATTATTACAAATGTGAAAAATTTATTTACACGAAAAATTGTGAATTAGAGAAATTTCATGTAAGATGGGCGAGGTTGTCCTTTAATAATGATTGTTGATTTTAAGCCTTTTGCCCCTATGATCTTGGATATTACAAAGTAATTTATTTTTGTTTACTGTAAAATGCTGATTTTTTGTACTTGATTATGATGTAGAGTAATGTGCATATACATGCAACTGAATGAGTGGGTGTATGAATGATGTTATTTGTAAAAACACCCTGTTTCAAAATTTTTTCAGTATATATAATGTTAACTTATAGACTCCAAGGCTCCCCAACCTCGGCTATAAGAATACTTCTACATGTTCTGGGGTAATAAAAACAGTTATAAAAAAAAAAAGAAAAAGGTAATAGTAGTATAAACATTTGGTATAAATTTAATGAAAATCCGTCAAAATTTGTAGGTATGAGAGCGCTTACAAGGTCAATTTTTAGATAAAACAGAGTCGTTATTGTGATCAAAGTCCTATAACTCCAACAAAAAGTATCGACCAATGCTGATTTTCGAACTTGACTAAGGTAATAGTAGTATAAACATTTGGTATAAATTTAATGAAAATCCGTCAAAATTTGTAGGTATGAGAGCGCTTACAAGGTTAATTTTTAGATAAAACAGAGTCGTTATTGTGGTCAAAGTCCCATAACTCCAACAAAAAGTATTGACCAATGCTGATTTTCGAACTTGACCAAGGTAATAGTAGTATAAACATTTGGTATAAATTTAATGAAAATCCGTCAAAATTTGTAGGTATGAGAGCGCTTACAAGGTCAATTTTTAGATAAAACAGAGTCGTTATTGTGATCAAAGTCCTATAACTCCAACAAAAAGTATCGACCAATGCTGATTTTCGAACTTGACCAAAGTATTAGTAGTATAAACATTTGGTATAAATTTAATGAAAATCGGTCAAAATTTGTAGGCATGAGAGCGCTTACAAAAAAGTGTGACGGACGGACACACGGACGGACGCCCGGCATTTCTATGTCCCCGCACCGCGTTGCGGAGGGGGACAACAAAGATATAGAAAAGGTTATCACGTCAAGAATTTCATCAGAAGTATATTGTATCGGGATGGGAGAAATAATGACAGACCAGACCGGGTTTCGAACCCGCGCCCCCTGAATCTCTAGTCAGGTGCTCTACCAATTGAGCCATCTGGCGCCAGTATTCGAACCGGTCTGACCGTCACATTCCTCCCCCCTTAAATGATCTTCGTCCCTGAAGATCACCCCAGGCTCTTCCCCTGGAAGGAGTTCACCCGTCAGTTCCAGGGGTTGGTCACGGCACCAAATGTAACGGGATGGGAGAAATAATGACGGACAAGACCGGGTTTCGAACCTGCGCCCCCTGAATCTCTAGTCAGGTGCTCTACCAACTGAGCCATCTGGCGCCGGTATGCGAACCGGTCTGACCGTCACAATATCATTAAAACCACACGAAAACGAATGAACAATGAAACTGTTAGTGAAACGGGAAATTAAAAAATGCCCCTCCCCCTTTGGTTTACTGGTAATAGACCCACAATTAAATTCTCACACTGAAAAGCGAGTCCCAACAAAGTCAACAAAGCCCTAACAGCATCCGAATACTGTTAATAATCCTTCTTTTTTCGTATGGTTATGCATCAAATGTAATGCAACGGCACAGGACGGTAGGAACAAAACGTAAAATCGTAGTGGAAGTGAAATGAGCTTAATCATTAAACTGTTATCATGATTATATGTCAGAGCGACCATCATGTACACTGTATAGACAAACAAACACATAAACAAATGATTACCATAAACAGCTTTAAGATTCTGTTCCCCACTGACACCAGTGTTTAATTCTTTGGTTCCAATGTGCGTTTTTAGCTGGAGAGGTGACCCGTCACCAAAAGGATTCCTTCTTTTGGGCATTTTAACGTTTTTTGTTTACCTTCTGGAGAGTTTCGCGGGGTACTATTTAACTTCCGGTTACTATAATTTTAAAGTCTACAACGTTAACTAGGTCCGGATTACCTTGCACAAAATGTTCAGATATAAAAAGAATTTTAACGATGATTATGTCTTAAAAGAATGTTGATTTGTTTTAACTTTTATAACTTTCAATTTTGAGCATGGGCCAACTTTTACACAGTTATGAATAAAGCATAAAACTAATAACTCCAATACTGCTCATTGCCCCCCCCCCCCCTTCCCATGCATTATTAAAGACAAACGTAAGTGCTCTGGCCAGTCCTCTTGGGTTTTCATAACAACCCATCCCATTTTTAATTAATATAATAATGTTTTGTAAATTATACAATATTTATTTGATAAAGTGATAAGATCTGCAATCCTAAATGAATCTTCTTTATAAGCAGGAACACTAATGAGATAATGCCCACAAATATGTTTCTTTAAGTATATTAAATGCCATTCTATGGATTCATTGCCAGTCTGTCATATACCGTATATCCGGTAATTTTCGCGATGGTCTAATTTTCGCCTGTTTCAAGAATACGCAGAAATTATATCCAGTATCATTTTCTATAAGAAACTTTTAAAATCACAAAAAATTACTGATGCAAATCTTAAAAATGTTACATATTTTCTCCATTTTCACAGATTTTGTGACACACAAAAAAAAAAAATAGATATACGGTATTCGGGTGGCTGTTTAATCTCACTGACTTCTTGTTGGTTTACTAAAACTTAGTTTTCATTGCTGAGTTCTGACACTCCAATTCGCATTTTAAAGATCTCAAATCATTGTCTGTATGCTCATCATATTAAAAATTTTTCATTCAGGGTGATTCAATTTATGTCAATCTTTCAAACATTTAAAAATTTAAATCAGAACTGCACATGTAATGGTTAACATTTTAGTAACTTCAGTCCAATTATTACAGCCCATTTTTCTCAATGAATATGTCACTTACATCAAGTGGAAAGTACCAAATACAGAATTATTTTGAATTCCACTTCAGAATCAAATTTTACAGTAAGACTACATCATAGATTTTTGTATAAAAACCTGATAATAAAAATTCAACAGAAATATACACATTGCTGGCAACACAAAAGTTTTTATTTTTTGTAATAAAACAACATCAACAACGATCAGAATCTCTCCGCAGACCGGGACGCCACACTCCTCATGTTTCCGTACACTTTTGATGGCGGACTTCCTGCAAAGAGAAATGATTACAAAAATTAACAGAATGTTCTAACAGGTTTGCTGCTGATCTTAATCTTGTACATTTATTAACAGTCTAAAAATCAATAGGGGTATCTACTCCTTAATAAAAGGAACCTGTATACATGTATCAAGATTGATGTCTGTCCAAAAAAAAAATGTTCTCTATATATTAAGTGAGTAACATGAAGTTGAGCTGAAAATGGTTAGTAAACTGTTGGTTTGAATCTTAATTTTGAGATTTTTGATCAAGTATGTGTATTGCTGGGTTGTCCCAAAACCAAAACACTCACTGAAACTGGGGGGAGGGGGGTTAAATAAAATGATGATGATACTGAGAATCTGTCTGCGTATTGTGAATTACTGTTTATCTCATAAAGTACACAGAGTTGTTGTAATACGTACCTAATATGAGATTACAAATTGCCGTCCTGGCAATCTTTATGTTGGAAAAAGATCCTAGTATGTGAATTTTTCTAAAAATAAAAGTGACATATACATAAGTCTGTTAAAGTTATAACTACTGTGGAATCATTTAAAATTTTAGGGACCAATTTTCTTGGAGTATCAATATTTCACAAGTCCATTGTCATATTTTTGCATATGTAGTAATTTGTATATATTAAAATCATAAACAAAGACTGTGTTTCATAATGTGTTGAGGATGTAAATTTTTCTGTGATAAAATCCATGAAAATTGAGCCACCACATATTCATCCGTTTCCAATTTAATCACAGTTGGCAATTAAATAGTTGGCGATGAAATGTTTACTTACGAATCTGCCAGCACAATCCTAGTTTTGGTGACATTTTCTATCGTAAACTTTGTTTTTCCATTTTTACCCGCTATTCTTCCAATTGCTCTTGATAAATGGTCACCTTTCAATGGTTTCACTAGTAAAAGAGAGATAGGCTTCTTATTTTAGTTAAGATTATTAAAGTTTTTATTATTGACTGAACACCCAAACATCAAAATCATTCTGTATTTTTATCTGTTAGTTTACTGGAATTACACTTGGCCTTTATTTGCACTTTATTACCAAGAAATCAAAATTAATTTAAACAAAGTAGATTGTTATATCTTTCGGTTACTTACCATCTGTTACATCAAAGGATTCCAAAAACAGATCATCCAGCCTCACCAGAGCTAAACCATCCTACAAGATAATGCATTTTTCAATAAAAATTTTAAAATAAAAATTGAAGTAGTTTGAGAGTAGAAAGAGTTTTGTTTTTTTAACATTCAATGTTTAACCATTTTCTACAAAATAATTAAACTGTAATCATTATGCACTTGGTGAAATCTATGAACATTACTTATATTGTGTTACTAAATGTAATATACATGTAGTTTCTAGTAAGATTATATTTTCTCTCACTATACGTACATCAACTTCAAACCCAAGAGTAAATGCTCTAACAAAATCAGCAGCTTTCTGTAATGACCCGATGTCTTTTGTATCTTTACAGGTCTGAAAAGAGAAGTAAACTAATACCCTTAATTTGTTATAACATACATGTATATTTTTAATCACCTCATCATTCATTTAATATACCGGTACTCATGGCCAAAATTCCCAGAAAAAATGGAATCATCTACAAATTGTGTTCTACATACCTAAAAAGTTGTATTGAGAAACTGTTCATTACTGTATTCAATATTTGGCCAAAATTTTAACTATAAATCAGCATAAATTCCCAGAAAAATAATGGAATCACAAATTTCTGGTAATATTCACATCTATGCACTGTGTCCTAAATACCTACAAAGCTGTACAAAATTTTATGCAACGGTTAAATAGGTGTTGCGCTGACAAACTGATGACTACTATATTCAATATATGGCTAAAATTCTAAGTTCAAAGGGGCAGAACTTGACAGAAAAATAATGAACATACATAATGTGTCCTAAATACCTAGAAAGTTTTAAAAATTCTGTGCAGGGCTATAAGAGGAGTTGTGCTGACAAGAATTGAAGAAACGGGAATGACAAACTTACAGGAACTGGTAGACAGTCAAAAACATTACCCTGGCAATTTTTTGCGTGGAGAATAAACAAGAGGCCCAGGGGCCACATCGCTCACCTGAGCAACAATTGCCTTAATTCTGATCAAATTAGCATTACAGTATCAAAATATCATGACAACTGAGTACAGTAGATCTAGACTTGCTAAAAAAAAATATGAAGATCTGCCAATTTTTATCCACCTCTTATTTTTTGGTAAATACAAAGCCCCTTTTGTTGTTGTACCTCTAAGATTTTTCTCTATTCCTATATACCCCCCCCCCCCCCATTTCGTGGCCCCACTATTCTCTAGGGAATCATGGTTTCATCAAACTTAAATCTACCTTTAATCTCATAACCTGTGCTTTCACACTAAGTACTGAGTTTTGGACCAAAAAACTTTCCCAGAATATTTTTAAAGATTTTCTCTATATATTCCTATGTAAAAATTCAAACCGCCATCACGGTCCCGCCCTACCACTAGGGACTGTGATTTTGCAAACTTGAATTTACACTACCCGAGGATGCCTCTACACAAGTTTAAGCTTTTCTGGCCAAATAGTCTTTAAAAAGAAGATTTTGAATGATTTTCTCTATATATTCCTATGTAAAATTTCATCCCCCATTGTGGCCTCACCCTACCCCTGGACTATTATTTAAACAAACTTGAATCTATATGATCTGGGGATGCCTCCACTCAAATTTGAGCTTTCCTGGCCTAATACTTTTGAGAAGAAGACTTTTAAAGATTTTCTCTATATATAAGAATGTATCCCCCATTGTGGCCTCGCCCTACCCCCAGGGACCATGATTTGAACAAACTTGAATCTACATTATCTGAGGATGGTTACACGCCAATTTGAGATTTCTTGGCCAAATAGTTATTAAAAGAAATTTTTTTAAAGATTTTCTCTATATACTCTTATGTAAAAATATATCCCCCAATTGTGGCCCCACCCTACCCCCGGGGATTATGATTTGAAGAAACGTGAATCTACACTACCTGAGGATGCTTCCATTTTAATTTTAGCTTATCTGGCCTAATAGATTTTGAGAATAAGATTTTTAAAGATTTTCTCTATCTTTATTCCTACGTAAAACTTGATCCCCCAATTGTGGCCCCACCCTACCCCCGGGGATCATGATTTGAACAGACTTAAATCTACACTACCTGAGGATGCTTCCATTTTAATTTGAGCTTTTCTGGCCTAATAGTTTTTGAGAAGAGGGTTTTTAAAGATTTTCTCTATATATTCCTATTTAAAACACGATCCCCCTATTGTGGCCCAACCCTACCCCCGGGGACCATGATTTAAACAAACTTGAATCTACACTACCTGAGGATGCTTCCACTCAAAGTTGAGCTTTCCTGGCCTAATAGTTTTTGAGAAGAAGATTTTTAAAGATTTTCTCTATCTTTATTCCTACGTAAAACTTGATCCCCCAATTGTGGCCCCATCCTACCCCCAGGGACCATGATTTGAACAAACGTAAATCTTCACTTCCTGAGCATGCTTCCAATTTAATTTGAGCTTTTCTGGCCTAATAGTTTTTGAGAAGAAGATTTTTAAAGATTTTCTCCATATATTCCTATGTACAACTTGATCCCCCTATTGTGGCCCCACCCTACCCCATATACTGCGGATATTTTTTAATTTGGGATCTACATATTCACAATTTTTATAGATCTATTCTTAATACATGTACTTACTTTGATCTCAACATTTCTTGTTTTAAGGTTGAATCTGATCTGTAAATGCAGTTTTTCTACTATAGGTGTAAATATCTTCATCCAATTTTCCTTTAAAGGTGTGTATCTGTGACTAGGTATTGGGATTTTCCTGAACTCTGACTTTCCTCCCTAGTAACAAAATACATTTGATATTCATAAAACCATTTTAACAAGAGCTTGGACTTTGTGTAATTGTGTCAAACAGCAATGTGACATAAACCTGTCTATTTCATTGCTAGCCACTCAGCCATGGCTCTTTGAAATCAAATTATCAACAAGATTTGTCTGACTTTGGAGCAAAGACTATGCACTTTTTGCTTATTTAGCCTAAAACCAGCATCATTTTTAACTTGTTTTGACACAAGAAATAGTTAGTTACATCCTACTAAAAGTCTGAGATCTTGTTAAAATGGTTCAAAATGCCTTCAAGTTATGTTCATTCAATAGTATGAAAAATTCCCAAGATTTCTCTTGTGAACCCCTGCTCCCCCTCCTCTAGCTTGTCAGGTTTCAATACAAAGCTAAAATATCCAAGATATCTTAATTTGCACCAATCTGATTAAAATAAGATCTTTGATCAGCTCCGACAAATTTGATGTCGCTACTTTGTGTAGCAACATCGAATCTGTCGGAGCAGATCAAAGATCTAATTTTAATCAAAATGAATATGCAAATTATCATTTTTTACTCAAAAAAGTTCACGGTAATGAAAACAGATTTCTTATGTAGATTTATAATAGGAAATGTTGACATCTTTTTGCCATTCAGAGGTTACTCGGAGTACCTCACACAGTTTTTTTTTTATAAATGTTATCATTCTGGTACTTTTATCTCACTTCATCTTTTTAACTTTTTATTTTTAGCTGTGTACTGAAACCTGACAAGTTAAATGGAGCGTTTCAAAAGAAATCTTGGGATTTTTCATACTATCGATTGAAATCATTTGAACTCTGAGGTATTTATAAATATCGAATAATTTAAGAAAATGTGCTGCATCATTTATTAAATATCTTTAGACAGACTATAACCGGTGTTGTATAGCAGTTTTTCCCCCATAGTAGCTTTTCCCTCCGGAAAACCTACTATATAGTAGCCTTTCCCCCCGGGGGGGAAATCTACTATATAGTAGCTTTTCCCTCATAGTAGGGTTTCTCCCTCACGTTTTTGGTTCAGATATTATAACAAATATTTATGGAAATCCAGAAAGAATTAAAATCAATGTATCTACACTCCCAGGTTGCATACATGTATATCTGCATTCATCTGTACAGGTTAAGTTTCGTTTTGCCGATTTATTATTTTTATAGACAATGCTGAAAGTTAAACATGTGTGTAATGGAAATACACATAGAACTTAATTTAGGTAATTTATTGAAAAAAGTTTTACAAGTTATACACTTATATGCATAATTCTGTGTTCTGAAATTGTATTAAACGAGAAAGTTTTAAGAATTTCTTGATAAATTTATCAGACTGTTTGTCTGTTTGTGAAAATTTCATCCAGGCTAAACCTCTGTTTTAGAGAAATTTTGTTTCCGATGTTTCGGAGCCCGATTTTAAAAATCCTATTCTAAAAATAATAGTGCATATTGTTTAGGGTCCAATGTCTCATAAACTAGGGATGACAATATCACATATATTTTATAGTGGCAGTGGTTTACCACTTGAAGATGATTCTGAACATTTCAACCCTCAGGGTAGGGGCTCTTGATGTTTCAGGGCCCGATGTTAAAAACCCCATTATAATGATTGAATAGTGCTCTCTCAAATTCTAGAGATGACCAATTAACCATATTTTCACAGTGATAGTGGTATACCACTAGTAGATGACATCGAAAATTTAAGCCCCCATGCAGGGTAGGAGCCTTTGTTGTTTTTGAGCTCGATGTTTGAAATCCAATTATAAAGAATATGTATTTTTTAGGGCCCCATGTCTCAAAAACTATAGATGACCACATGACCACATAAACATATTTTTACGGTCATTTAAAAGTAAAAACATCATTTAAAAATACACAATCACTCATATATATCTTTATCAAAATGATTAAAAATTACGTTTAATTCATTCTGCTGGTTTTTTTTTTAATTTACGAACAAAATTTTTTAAAAAGGTACGCGGGTAAAATTCATTATTCTTCAAAACATTTAATCAATTCATAAGATGACTAATGATATAATAAATAATTAGATAAATAAATCAATGAACTTTTATTCATAAAAGGAGAAACCGAAAATCAAAAATAAATAACCAACCTAAGCGCATATACGCCTTTTTTACTTGTTAGTTGATTAGAAGAACAATCTTATATTTAAAAAAAAAAGTCAGCTCATCACAATATATGTGTTGGTTGTTTTTTGTTTTTGTTTTGTTTTTGTTTTTTTTTAATTACCCTTGTTTAATTGTTCGAAGAAATAATATGGTACACAAGTAAATCTTTATTGCAAAAATATGAAACAAATAGTATAATTTTTTTAGGTAATGGAATCGTATATCTTGATTTATATAGCATCGTTTTCAATATTGTATATTTATAAATCACGTTGCAAACTTAAAAATGGAAAAATTAGCAAATAGTGAGTGCCAATATAAACATAAAGTTAGTTCAGGCTCCATTTCACATTTTCCAAAGTAACCAGCAAAGATACCGACATTGTTCTGGTTGTGAAGACATTTCATTGTTTTTTTTAATGTTTACATCATAATATCTCGTGTTTCGTAGAATTGTGCTTAGAATATGAATATCCGTAGTTTTGAAACGAAATGGTAAACACTAACTTTACACATGCTTTTAATACATAATTAAAATACCCCATAACCATGATTTAGAACCCCATCAATCAAAGTAAAACTAAAACATTTCAGTTTCTCATCATATCATTGCATCCTGTCTCCCGTTTGATATTTAGAAGAAGAAATATATACTAGTAATTGTTTTTAAGTTCGTCAATTCGAACGGTATTAATTTAAAATTGATGGCCTTTTGGACGAAGGGAGTAATACATTTCCACTTTTTATTCCCTTCCTCTACAAAATTAAGTCAAGATTGGTCAGTTAGTTCCCTGGGAGAAGCTTATACATTGATGGTAATACATTGGAAAATTAAATTTCCAAACCGGCGTATTTTCACTCAAATGTGTTCTTACGTGTTCATAACGTCGAAGTAAAAACTGAAGATAAGCATCGATTAGATGAAAAAGATTCGAGGTATTCCGAAATCCGTGTAAAAGGTGTACCAAAAAGGGGTGAGAACAGGTGAAATAAACGATGATGACACATGCATATCATGTTATGAAGGCGCATGCCTTAGTTCATATTTGGGGTTGAAAGACCATGTATTTTATTTTAGGTATTAATAAATGCCATAATTATTCTTTTTTGTGATAAATAACTATCATATCAGTTATTTCAAATTATTGTCACGAATGGTCCGCAATAAACATAGCCGGAAAGTAAAAATGGGGGAAAATCCACTATATAGTAGGTTTTCCGTGGGGGTAATCTGGCTATAAAAAGGGGGAAAGCCCACTATATAGTCAGCTTTCCGTGGGGGAAAAACTGCAATATAGCCATTTTTCCGGGGGGAAGAACTGCTATATAGCCATTTTTCCGGGGAGAAAGATGGCTAGGGGGAAAAGGCACTATATAACACCGGTACCAGAGGCATAAAAATGTATGTCTCTGCTATAACCTGATAACGAGGACAGATCAGCAGGATCATATTCACAAATCAGTGTATTGAAAAACCTTCAATCAAAAAAAATCTTTCCAATTGTAACAAAACGCATGATATTATGGCATGACGTCAATTATTTCGCCATGTCAACTTTAAGATATCAAAATATTAAATAATGAAATAGTCTTACTGTTAATTTGTCACCACTTATCGGGGGAAAATGTGGCTTTTTAGGTGGAGCTGCTGTGTCCATTGACGACTCTGTTACATCTGTCTCCGGTTTTAGTTTTCTTTTTCTTGACTTGACGACTTTAAATTCTGTATCGCCCGCATTTTGCTCCATCCCGTCAACTGTTTGTGTTGCCATTTTTCACGTGGTGGCGTAAGAGAACGAGTAAAGGGAGATAATTAGTAAACATCATATCGTGCTCACCAAAGCGTTTGTTCAATAACAATTATTTCAAGAAATGTGTAAGCATTTTTATCCACATTGAATTATCCACACTTTCGGAGAAAAATAATGACAAGAAACAACTGGAAGTGGAGCGATGCAAATTTTTCGAGTTTACCGTCAACAGAAAATATTTTTGGAATAACAACAACTCCGCAAACAAATATATATCTACATTCAAAAGTTCTAGATCCAGACGGGTCGAACAAAGTCATTATTGCATCTTTGGCAGGCAAAATTGTGGTTGCTGAATATCTCAGAAGCTTTGATAATTTAATCCCTTCAACGAAAGAGATCCATTTTACTTATATACCTGGTATGTTCTACGCAATGATGATTTTAAAAACAAGTAAATTTGAAGGGGGTGTCTGAACAGTGTCATGCAGTCCAAAGTTCCTTACAGTTACACTAGAAATAATTTCTTAGATAAATAGATCTGGTGGACTTTGGGTTATGTCGTTTTATAAACAATAAAATGCTTGATTTGATGATTCATGTGGGCTATGAAGGTAGCAATCATTGCAGAAATAATAGAGAACCTGCGTAAGCAGTCATCAAATGTAGCATTTTATTATTTATATTTACATCTTTCTTTGAACAAATTACGGTAATTATAATTGTACATCAGTATGTTAGATAGGTGTCATATATTGGAATTTTAGTCTGACATCATTCTGATTATTTTGTGCAGTCCTTGATTTTTCCTAAGTTGCTGAAGGTTCCAGGTTGATAAACTGTAAATTTCAGCCCTGTCAGTTTTTATAGTGCTGTGAATCACAATCAGTTTTCTTAAGAAATAGAGGAGAAGATACTTGGAAGATGTAAATATAGTTTGGAAGTTGCTGTTGATTAATACTAGTAATACTGATCGATGATTTTATATTTGCTTTGCATTAATGAATATCATAAAATTGAACCTCATCGTCAGAAATTGATGATGCCAGAAATAATTAAGATACCAGTATATGAGGATTCAAAATAAAAATTCCCATTAAATACAGATGTAGATGTATAGAAATACTGATATGGACTTTCAGATTATTTCTGTTATATTAATTATACATGGTATTAAAGATATCAGTGTTCAGAATATTGAAGTTCAACTGTATAACAGGGGTGAAAAGTGAAAACTAAAACTTGTCTGAAAGCATTCTTACACAAACGTAAGTTTTATTAAGGAAATCATCTTTGATAAACTATAAGATGAATGAACTGATGCACTATTTAGATAAGATTTTAAATAGAGAATTAAAGAATGAAAAAAATTATTGCAGATCAGTCAAAACTGTTATTTTCAATAGATTAATAGTATCAACTTGAAATAAGCTTTATAACAGAAATTTTGGAATTAACAGTACATGAACTTGCATCAATATTATTAAGGTGTCTAAGATTTATTTAGAATTAGCTAACAATTAAGCCATGTTATAGTTATAAATTTGTGCATTGTAGGTGATGCAGAACTTATCTCACTGGATGTTATAAGTAAATTCAACCAGGGCAATGGCATTGTTGTTGGCATCACATTCATTAAACAGAAACAAGAGGCAAGTTCTTTCTGTCGTTCGTTTATTCTTCTTTTTTAATCACGCTTTAAGATTTTTAAAAGATATTCACTTTGATTTGTCTCTTTTTACTGTTGTATTTTTCGAATGCTGAGGTAAGGTTGATTATCATCTAGTTTACTTTAGACAACAATAACTAAGTTTAATTCCACTTCATTCACACAGATCCATTTGGAGGATGGAGACAGAGGGTGTACACAGCAGTACCTAAATATCTACTCTTCTTGTGAACCTGGCGAAGAATCACAATTAGAAAGCATAGCACGTAAGTTTACTTTGAACAATGAATGTTTGAATTAGAATATAACAAGTTTACCGGTAAGTTACAGAGAATGGAAAAATAAAGCATACCGGTACTACCTAATTTATTTAGAGGAGTGATTGATTTAAATTAAACAGCTTTTAAGTTTAGCATCAGGAAATGAATAGAGTAAAGTATATAGCACGTATGTACATACAGAGAGTGGATAAAAGAAAGCGAAGAACTTAGTTTACATACAGAAAATATTAAAAAATAAAGCATTTCATGTGAGTTTATATAGTCAGATAATGGATTCAATGAAAAAAAAATCAACATATAAAAGTATGAAAATCACAACATATGCACAAATTTTGATATGAATGTATGTTAAGTTATTGGGACCAAATATCTTGTTGAACACTTGTTTTGGAGCTTGTGAAGTGAAATGATTGCTAGTAAATGTTGTTTTGTATTGTATTATGTTGCAGAGGGATGTCTAACAATAGACTTGGACTTTGTTCCTTATCAGCTTACCCATTCCCAGTAAGAGTGTGACATCATTAATAATGAGCTGGTTTTTAATCAATGCTGACAAATTTTATGAAGCTGCTGCTAATATCACAACTAGCATGCATGTTTTAAAAAAGCAATGGGATGATCAAATTCAAAAGATTTTTATAAGATGTTAGTGAGGAATGTTTAAACAAAACTCACATTTTATTGACCTAGAAAATAAGTCTTTATTGCTGTGTTTTGTAGAATTATATCAGAGGGGCATAAACAAGATGTGTTCTTACTTGGAGGTAGTGATAACAAAGTTCACCTGTACAAAGAGGTAGGATGTTATCCTTCTTACAATATGAATAAAATAGGATATTATTATTCATCAACACATAATATACACATATAATGTACCATATTACTTTGCATGCATTATATATATGTAATGAAAAATTACTTTAAAAGATTGAATGTATGTCATTGATTAAAATCAGGAAATTTAATAGTTAAATAAATTTATTAGAACATCACAAAAAGTTTTAATCTATTTAGGGACTTCAGCACAGATTCAGAGAAGAAGACTCGGATGAGTTTTTTCCTGAATTTCAGGACCTTGACAGTTGGTGATTAATTTTTTTCTCTTTTAACTTAAAAAGAAGTTTTGTATTTTACATTAAAAAAATAAAAGGAGTCTTACTATGTTCAGAAAGATCTTTTAATCTTTAGTGCTTTCACTGGATCTAAAATGAATTACCCTTCATGATATTGGGGTTGAATAATGAATTTGGTCTGTTTTCATTATTTTGGATATTTTATGTTATAATGATGAAATTCAGAATTGTTGAGATTTTGTCCTACAGTCTAAATGAATGATGCAACTATCTCAGTGTTGTCAGTGAATGTCGTCAATTTTTCTCTCCAGCGTTCAGTGGTTGGATATTGAGTATTATGAGTCAGACACCAGGCGACTGACCGCTATGGGGCACCAGACAGGACTAGTCAAACTGGCCGTTGTGGATGCTGTCAAAACAGGTTTGTTTAAACAAAAAAATATGAACCCCTGTCAAACAATTGACCCATATTTACATGTACATTATAGTAATTTCACATGTACTAATAAAAAACATTAATTTTTTTTTTGAAGACTAAAATCCAGTATTTTTCAATATTTTTCAGAAATTCTTCAAACCTATGTGACTGCACATGACAGTCCCATTACAAGTGTAAGGTTATTTTATCCAGTCACAAACTTTTCACCACCGCCATTTGTCAAATCAGGTAAAATACTTGTAATGTGTGCAATGCATGCAACTTTGTTTAACATATGGAGGACAGTTTTGCCATAATTTATTTGATAATTATAATCATAATAACATTTATTACTTTGGTAGACAAAATTCCTCCTTCCAATGTGAATAAAGTTCCAATATTTCATTTACTGGTGGTCAGTGCATTATCACCTGCCGTGGTACACAGGTAAGTAAGTGGTCAACTAATTCAATTAAATTTAAAAACTAAAATTATGTAACCTTCTACTTCATTTTTGGGAGTTGATTTTAATCAACTCTCCTATGCAGTTACTCTGGCAAACTGAGAGTGAAACAGTGTTTGGACCTAAGCACAAATCATCACCGCTGACAAGACTAAGTTCTTGAAAATAATAGAAAAAAATTCGATGTAATGTATGCTGAAGCATTGTTTTTAAGGAAACTTATCTATAAACACTTTGAAAATAGTTAAATTTTATGTACTACGAACAACTTAGATATTTTTGTAGTCTCATATATTCCTACGCCAGAGTTAATACAGTATCGTTCAACCAGACGCTTTGCTGTCTCCGTAAATCTGCGACAAGCAGAGAGGGGGCTCTCTTGCTTGTCGGATATTAACGGAGACAGCTGAGCATCTAGTTAAACGAGACTAGAATTCAATATCAATAGTGCTTTGATCCATACAATTTTTAGAATTGTGTTTCGATAACTGATACACACTAGTAGTTGAAATCTATCTTTAAATATTACACAACATGATTCATATGGGGTTTCTCGAAGTTCTTGTCGGAAAAGTCTAAAAATTCATATTATGAAAAAGTGCGTAATTCAAATATTAACTAGAAACTAATTGCCATGTAAGATACATTGATTTGAAAATAAATGATAATCGATAAAATCAACTCCCGTCAGTACTTCAGTACTTTGATTTTGTTTAGGTCTGGAATTATTTACAACTAGTCTAAGAGCATTTTTTTCATGATTAAATTTGATTCTGAGGTACATGTTTTACATTGTGCTAAAGCTGTTTTACATACAGAATAAGAAACTACAAATACTGTTCAGTAATTTTGTTTAATTGGAGATGACCTACACAAGTTACTGTTGATTTTGTTTTTATTAGAGATGTCCTTCACAAACAATTGAATGACAGCCTGATCTTGCCTGGAAGCAATGCCTATGATATTCCACTCTGTGTCTGTGTAATGGATGTAGATTTTGATGGACAGAATGAACTTCTTGTGGGTACCTATGGGCAGGTGAGTTGACATCCTTTAGTAACAACTATTTTGAAACAAAACATCCTGTGTTACCCTCAGACTATTACCCTGTACCCTGAAAACTTAACTTTGATATTAAACCTCAATTCCTGGGAGTCATGTGAAGAGAAGATAGTAACGCCATCATCTTTTTCATCAATTACTGAGTCAAATTTACTTAATGGCAAAATCTACTGTTGGAAACTATGGAAGACAATATTAGTCATAACAGCAAATGTGTAATCATAATAAAACTATAAACTAAGACCCATTTATCATACCATACTACTCGCTAGGATTGAATTGAAACACTGTATATTTCTGTGAATTAATAGTATGGATTATTTTAGGAACTTTTGGCCTACAAGTTTGTTGATTCATCAGAAAACATCAAGCAAGCTGAAGAAAACAGTGATGAGATCTCCAAATCCACGAATTCCACAGATGACACTCGGAATCGACACAAGTCGAATGAATGCAAGCATTCTTACAACTTTGACGAGGACCTGACGAGATCTAATCTATCCAGGAAGACTAAGTCTCAGGAGAACGTGTCTGTGGAGTGCCCGAGCTGTGAGAGCACCTGTCTGGTCCACATGTATGACAACGCCTGCCCCTCTGGCCCCCACCAGGCCCATTACAGCCTGCTGTGGCAGAGGAGCTTCTCTTGTCCAGTGATGGGGGTAGACAGACTTGACATTGTGGGGGACGGTCTAGATGACCTCATTGTGGTCACCCAGAAAGGAGTCCATATCGTACAGGTTTGTGATTTTACTGGGAAAAAAATCAATGCACAAATATCATATGATGCATTGTAATTTGTTGTAGAAAACAAATTTTTATGGATTTCATTGTTGAGTTGACCGCCATAATCAAATATTCATCAACAAAGCAATGATAACTAATTATTAACTTCTAATAGGTGGGACATTTGATTAGTCAATTCACATCTACATGTAGGTATATATTTCTCACTGTAAACATGTATGTATACTATGTTATTACTGATTAGATGTAAATTTTCAGTTTCTTCAGCAAACAATTTTATTTTCTGTTATTTCAGCAAATTGAATCATATCATCAAATACATTTGTAACAACTAGTATTTGAACATGTTTGATACACAATTAGTATTATAATGCTTTTTCTATAAAACTGTTGTCATTTCAGCCTGACATGTTTGACGTGGCCCAAGTGTGCTCAGAGAGACTACGGATGTTAGCTCAAGTGATTCAGGCCAGTAAGCCAGGAGAGGAGGAGACATGATGCAATAAATCTAGTGGTCAAACCAGTGCTGAGCATGGATGGCATTAATCTTTTGTCAAATAGAGTCACTGTATTTTAAAAGAGGAAAATTTTGCCTTTATTTTATATTCATCTTATGTGCCCATATTGTCATTGGGCTAATAAAGAATGGGGCTATTTTGAAACAGTTAGTTACTGTTAAACTCTTAGAGCTCAACTCTGTTCATGTCAATATAAAATAAAACACATTTTTGAACAGTGTACTTTGGCAAAATATAATGTAAAAAGAACCTTACATTCAGTATAGTTACAGCTATAATAACAGATTAAAGAGATAAAATGCAATAACTGTTCACAATTCTCCTAGTCATTAGGTTGTTATTCAACACATATCAAATGTTTGGTAAATTATGAGGACATGTTCAATAGAAAACTATTTTACAAAAGACTGGACAAATAAACTCTCTAACTCTCTCTCTCTCTCTCTCTCTCACACACACATTTGAAAATTTTTTTTATATTTCTGCTTTAGATAAACACATTGATACATTTAACACAGCCAATGAGGATATTTGAAGGTCAAAGGTCACAGGACAATATCAATGCTCAAGGTTATAAGTGAGCGTAAATTTTTCTGATTAGACATAAAATACACGACGGAAAACTGTATAACAAATAGGTACTAATACACTGTAATACGTTTGACAAACTGACATAATATGTAAGATTGTATCTTATTAAATTCTACATATATATATAATGTATCTTTTTAATAAGTTGACAAACAAAATTTTTGCCCTGTCCTCCAAATGTAATTCTGTACATTTATTAGACAATCCAGTCTATTTCCGGGCTAAACACGTCAAATTATTTATAATAGGCACTTAAGGGGGACAGCATCACGTGACTATCATTGCAATGATGCTTTGATGTGATAACTCTATTATAACATCATAATTGATTCGATCGTGTGATGCTATGATGTCATTTATACATTATGATGACATACAGGATTCGATAGATCTTTTTTCCGAACCATAGCTTTTTTCTCATATTATTCTACGAAACTATAACAAGAAAAGAAATTTTTATTATAGGATGATAATAATAAAAGAGGCTCAAAACATTGAGAATTTGCGAAATTTAATGGATTTTCTGTATAAAGATTAAAGAAATTCGGGTTAAAGATTACCGTTCATTATAAGGTTAATTTTCTTTTTTATTTGGTATAACACTAGGCTCATATGACTGGGCAAACGTGAAACTGAGAAAAGGAATTTCCAATATAGGTTGACATTTAAAGAGATGTAAATGGTCAATTTTATTTTCCTTTTGCTATAGCTTTTTTCTCATATTATTCTACGGAATTATAACAAAGAAAAGAATTTTTTACTATAGGATGATAAAAGGAAAAGATGTTCAATACATTAATATTTTGCAAAATTGAGTTGAATTTTTTTTGTAAAGTCTGAGGAAATTCGGATTTGATTATCTTGAAAACTTGTAATGTATTTCCTTTTTTCTTTACTGTTTTGAAATATTTTGACCTTACAATTTTAGATCCCTTGTAAGTTTGGAAATTTTCTGTCTTAGGATTTTTCTGGTGTATCAAAGTCTAAGAAAAGTTTATATTCTTATAATGGTTATTGAACGTAAACTATTGTCTATTTTAAGATGTTGACTTTGAGTGACCTTGAGTGAGCTGTGAGTGATATAAGGCGGTCGATTTTTATAAAAAAAAAATTATTTTGAAAGAGAGTGTTCTAAAATGCATATGTATACGAATTTTCATAAAATTCTTAATATTTGAAGTATGAAAAAACTCCTTCCTTAACGGCTCTAAAGTAGTCATCGTCACAAAATGAACTGGTGGAAACATTTTTAGTTTAGGAATGTAAATGTACAAAATCATAAGCGGTTAATATAATCAGATATATATTCTGATAATGATGTGTTCATGGTAATTGATATATCTTAATAATGCATTACTTTTTTGATGGTTCCAAACAGAATTTGTCACAAAAGGTCATAATTCCAGAATAAAGGGGTAGGGGTGATTCCTACTGTAGTATCTCTCTGAAATGCGAAGAAAGTTGCCATGAAAATTTTATAAGTTATAAAGCATATGCTAAGGTTAATATATGAATTCTTTTTAAAATTTCATTAACAACTTTTTATGTGCCATCACATTTTGTTCAAATTTTGAATCAAAAACTTCAAAATTTGAAGTGCTGATTTCAGCAATATATTGGTAAAATTATGATATTGCAATGTAAAAGAGCCTTTGTTGTAAACAGTTTTGAAATTTGTTTTCGTTCTTTAAATTAATGAATATGATTTGCAAATAAATTCCATCAAATAATTATTGCAGAAAATTGAAATTGTTAAAAAAAAAATCATAATGCCGGAAAAGGGGGATAATTCCTATCAAAATATCTCCCTTGCAAGGAAAAAATGATATTTGTTTTAGTAGACATCTTAATATCAAAGTACTGAAAAACTGACGGGAGTTGATTTTGTCGATGTTTATTTATTTTAAAATCAATGATATGTTATTTTGCATGACAAGTACATGTAGTTTCTAATTTGTATTTGAATTACGCACATTTTTATAATATGAATTTTTGGACTTTTTCGACAAGAATGTCGAGAAACCCCCATATGAATCATCTTAAATAATTTTTAAAGATAAAATTAATTCAATCAAACTATGTATCAGTAATAGAAATATCTTTCGAAAATTGTATGGATCCAAGCAATATTGAACTCCATAGTCTCGTTCAACCAAACGCTCGGCTGACACCGTAAATCTCCGACAAGCAAGGGAGACTCTCTGCTTGTCGGAGATTTACGGAGACAGCCGAGCGTCGAGTTGAACGATACTATATTGAACTCTGGCATAGGAATACATACGACAACAAAAAATATCTAAATTGTTCGTACCATTTAAAATCTGACTATTTTCAAGGTATTTATAAATAAGTTTCCTTGAAAAACAATGCTGTAGCATACATTACATCGAATTTATCAATTATGTTCAAGAACTAAGTCTTGTCAGCAGCGATGATTTGTGCTGAGGTCCAAACACTGTTTCACTTTCGGTTTGTCTGAGTAACTGCATAGGAGAGTTGATTAAAATCAACTCCCAATAAGTGTGTTAAAAATAGCAAAAAAAAAAATTCATTGACAAATAATTTTACACAGTAACCCCCTAGTCCCCCTTAATGAAATTTATGAATTATACTTGTAATTTAGATAGTAAAATTACCAAAAATATGCCTCGCCCCCAGCAAACATAAAAATCCCTCGACTACATGATATAAATTGAAAACAGAAAAAAATGAAAATGAAACCATATCAAAAACATTGTTTTAAATTGGGGGCCATATTGTGCGTTTAACGGTTAAAGGGGCATCGTCACAATTTTGGTCAGTCTGAAATTCTTTTTTTTCTGTTTTTATTTAACTTTTGTCAACGCTTTGGAAATGATTTTTTTAATGATTAAATAAAATTTGAGAGTCATTCTTGGAGTAATAAGCAAGATACAGAACTCACATTTTTTTGTTATGTAAACAAGGCTCGTACCCTGTTTTTGATAACACAGGTTCAATATACCAGTAAAAATATTTTTCTAGCCGATGTTTGTATTTTTATTCTTTTTTTTAAAGCATTGATAAACAGTTCCTTACGTTTAACATATTTATTTTAGGTATAAAACTGGAATTTTCACTTCAGCGTTCAAAATGTAAACAAACGCTTTGTTTATATAGCAAAGAAATTCAAGCTCTGTAACTTGCTTATAATTCAAAGGGACTTGGACACGATTTGAGATAACAAAAATTATTTTTATTTTTTATGTATAAAATGGTTTACTGGTGCATTTTAAATGATTGACCAAAATATTGAATGTTAAAGTCAAGTTACGAGCGAGATACAGAGGTAAGAATTGGTTGTTATGTAAACAAAGCTCGAGTCTTAAAGTTGTTTACAAAAAATGTAATGTAGAGAATTACCATTTCTTAAACAAAATGATATGTAAAAACAATTTAAAGTTATTCAGTATCTTCATAAATACTATTATCAACAAAATAAAGATACATTTGATTGAAACTTACACCAATACAACACATAATGTAAAAATGACAACATTCGAGCTTTTTTTTACAAAACAAAGAATTACGAACTCTGTTACTTGCTTATAATTTGACATTTGACTTTCAAATTTTGACATAGCATTATAAACTTCTATTTTTATCAGTATAAACATTAAAAATGGAAAATTTCAAGCGAAATTGTGTCCAAGTCCCTTTAACGAATGACACTCAAATTTCGTTGCCTATTGAAAATGCCTAACTGAAGCATTATAAATATCGAATTCGGAGAAATAATTTTTGACCAAAACCGTGACCCTTTAAGACCCTTTCAAATTTTTTTTACATAAATGTTATGTATTTTTTTACTTCTTTGATACGTTTTAAGAATATCAAAGTTTGCTAAGAATAACTCTTGAAAACATTTAACCACCTTTAATAAATTAACCAAATAATCTCAATTAACAATCTGCTCCGTAGATCTAACCATATTATGCGTTTTACAGTAATCACTCTAAAAATGCAACAGTTAAAATAATTTTGACACATAGATAAATGCTCACATGTTTGAATAAAATGGTAAAAGTAACATGTTCAAGACGCTATCAGACAACTTTACATGGTTAAGTATGATGGAATATTTTTATTGTATTTTTTAGCCAAACCAAATATATTGCTCTAAGTCACTGTTAAACAATATAATTTTTGAGAAACATTCATTAATTAGACATTTTATGAATTTTTTTGCAAGGTCGTGTGCGAAATTTTTCAATATTTTCTTTTGAAAATCTGTTTTTAAAAATCAATTTAAGTGAATATCTCTGAAGCTTTATATGAATAACCTAAAACAATTTTATTCAAACGTGAGCATTCATCTATGTGTCAAAATTATTTTAATTGTTGCATTTTTAGAGTGATTGCAGTAAAAGGCTTTATAATGTTAGATCTACGGAATTAATTGTTAATAAGATAGGTAAAGTTAGCTACTATAGTAACTGGCTCCGAGATGAAAGAAAACGTGGATACTAGTTAATATCCAAGTGACAAAACATACCTGGGATTTCTATTTGTTTTCTTTATATGTACATAACACTATATATCATCCACATGATTTACCATCTTTTGTGATATCGTCAGCTACAAAATGCCTTGCAATATCTCATTTTTAACGTCTTTGTCAAAACCTTTCAAATAGCTGCATCATAGATAAACTATATTTACAATATAAGTGATGTTATTATCAACATTTGACTAGATTATCTATATGATTATACCTTAAAGTACTCATATTCCTCTCATACTCTCATCAGTTATTGGTGCATTTCGTTTAAAATATCTCTATTTTAGACAATATTGTCCATTTGACGCAAGAATATGTACATATAGATTAAAAATATCGACAAGAGTTATTAAGTATAACAACCTATCATGTCATCCGCATGATACTAAACAAAATAACTCGGATATCTCTCTAAATCTCGGCAGCTACCAGTACATTTCGTTTTAAATATCTCTATTTTAAAGACAATTTTTCCATGCAACTCAAGTAGCCGTACATGAAGATTGAAGACATCTTCAAGGGTTGTTAATATCAACATTGTATCAGGTCATCTACATGATTTTACGATGCAATTACACAGAAATCTCTCTTTTTGTCGTCAGTTAATAGTGCATTTCGTTACAAAATCTTTTTTTAGGGTTTTGTCAATATATCTCAAGTAGCTGTGTATATAAATTGAAGATATATACCAGTCTTGCTTATTTCAACATTCTATTAAGTCTTCCACATAATATTACGACACAATTACTCAGTTATCTCTCTTTATATCGTCAGATACAAGTGCATATAATTATAAATATTTGTAACAAAATGCTAGTACTTGTTGACAACATAAAGAAAGATATCTTGGTCGTAATATCCTGTGGATAACCTCATTGAATGTTGAAATTAGCAGAACTGGTACATATCTTTAATCTATATATACAGCTACTTGAGATATATTGACAAAACCGCCAAAAATATAGATATTCGTAACTAAACGCACCAGTAGCTGACGACATAAAGAGAGATTTCTGTGTAACTACATCGTAAAATCATGTAGATGACTGATACACTGTTGATATTAACAACCCTTGAAGATGTCTTCACGGCTGTGTCTGTACTTGAGTAACATGGAAAAATAATCTTTAAAAAAGAGATAGTTGAAACAAAAAGCACTGGTAGCTGAAGGTTAAAAGATTAAGAGAGATATCTGAGTAATTTTGTTATAGTATTAATATAGATTTTTTATATTATTTTCATATTTGACTGTATATTTATAGCATTCATTGATTTTAAAGGTCTTATTTCTTATATCTAGTGCAAGGTCAAAAGTTACCTAACTTATACGTCAGTAGTGGAATATTCTTGATCCTTGTTTACAAATTGTGTATTCTAGATGATCAGCATTAAAAAGATGGTCAACATGTTATCTAATTTTTGATTACATTTAAGCATTGGGACCAAGCACTTGGATTAATAATTGATTCATCAAATATTTCATGTACGTGATCACTGTTTGAATAAAGATAAAAATGTTGAATTTCGATAAAGTTTATTATTATAAGCCAATGCTGATATTGGTGTTATGAAGTTAGAATTTGAAAATTTGGCAAAGGGGTAAACTTTTAATTAAGATTATGAAACAGTGATCACAGGATGACCACATGCGGTCAAGTCACATGGGTACTAAGAAAGTTAACAAGTTGTGGAAACGTCATGGAAACCGGTTCTGGGGTATAAAATGGCCATGCGAGCCCTGACAACCTCAGTTGCGGTTTCTCGATAATAAAATTGTAACGACATACAACTTGTTTTCTTTTAAGGTACGTATGTGAAGTTCAAATCATCTTAGCTTTAGAAATAGCATTTATAAGTAAACGCAACTAAGATGTTATAACTTGGAATTTAAAATGTTATTAATTAATTATTTATTTTTCAGGATATTTTGTTAAATTGATTGAATTATTGTTGTTTATTAATTTGTTTTATTCTGTTGTGTAGAGTTGCGGTTTCTCGATAATAAAATTGTAACGACGTACAACTTGTTTTCTTTTAAGGCCAGACAATAGAGGCTGAAAGCAAGTACTAAGGTCCATTGCCCTCACAACCCAAGCTTCCCCACAAATTACGTCAAAAATTAATATAACAGTATCATGCGGATGACTGATATATTGTTATAAATAATAACACTTGTTGATATTTTCAATCTATAAGTACAGCTACTTGAGTCAAATGGACAATATTGTCTAAAATAGAGATATTTTAAACGAAATCCACCAATAACTGATGAGAGTATGAGAGGAATATGAGTACTTCAAGGTATAATCATATAGATAATCTAGTCAAATGTTGATATTAACACCACTTGTTAATATATTTTATCTATTATGCAGCTAATTGGAATGTTTTGACAAAGATGTTAAAATGAGATATTGTAAGGCATTTTTTAGCTGACGATATCACAAAAAGATGATAAATCATGTGGATGATATAATACAATGTACATATTTTAAAAGAACACAAATAGAAATCCCAGGTATGTTTTGTCACTTGAACAGTTACTAGTACTAGTAGCCAAGTTTTCTTTCATCTCGTAGCCAGTTACTAGTAGCTAGCTTTTCTTACTTCTCGTAACCAGTTACTAGTAACCAGTTACTAGTAGCTAAGCTAACTTTGATTTCATCTCGTAGCCACTTACTAGTATCTAGCTTTTCTTACTTCTCGTAGCCAGTTTCCAATAGCCAGTTACTAGTTGCTCACTTTTATTTAATCTCGTAGCCACTCTAGTAGCTAGGTTTTCTTACTTCTCGTAGCCATTTACTAGTAACTTACTTTACCTTTCTTCATATTTTGTACCATTTTATAAACGATAAAACCCCACACATTCATGAAGAAATTAAACTTTTCGCAACAACAGTCAATCTATCTTGCACAGAAACGGTGCATCGTTGTTTTACATCATGTGCGCATCGAACACGTGAACCGTATATAACGCTTTCAGCACATTTTGTTTTCCCTTGGACTGAAATGTCACACTTTCATTGGTTGAAACATAGCACGTGATTGCCTCATATATCTCTATATTTGTTCGGTGAGAAATAATATTAGGCAATATGGCCGTCATTGGCCGACGCTTCGCTTACTCATTTCGACATTTGATAGAATTTAAGACATAAACCACATGCCGTAAGTTCTTAATGTATATGGAGTAGTTGCCCTTTGAAATTCTTTAAAATTAGAGTAGTTGCCCTTAGAATATTGACGTCACATTGTTTTGTCTGGAGGAGAACAAAATGGCAGCGTCGAAATTTGCTCAAATCTCTGCATAGGAAAGGGAGAAAACATTTAAAATTGAATAGCAACAAAACATTGTAAGTAAACATGGGTGAAGCAAAGATTTTCAAAGAGTATTTGAAAGGTGAGATAGAAAATTTTGAAGAGATTGGACGATATGTTAGACATTTTGTACGTGGCTTTGCGTAGATCATCGCTATTTGTGAATAAACATGTCGCTTGATAATCCTCGGGAAAACAAAACACTTGTTAGGTTAGTTACTTCGCCTCGCCATCTATGAGATTGATCAACCCAATATATTTCCGTAGTGAGTCAGTAACTAACGTAATAAGTAATAGTAGACACGGGTATTTATAAGAAAAAAATATATGCGACGTTATAACAGTGAAATAAAACGGACCATTCTAAAACGAGTACTTTTGACGTGTTCTCCTTGCTCTTAAATAGCTGTTGGTTAGCGACAAGCTTTACAGCTAATAGGCAGTCGTCGGAAAGAGGAAGAATGCGTATTTGTGATTTTATGTCAGCTTTATGGAACGATCGAAACTAATATGAGCTTTAAACTTATCCTTATCAATAATGTAATATGATTGTATTGATATGCTGTTGCTATTTCAGCTGTTTCAGCATTAGGTTTACCTGAAGGCCAAAGATAACGGATATCCTATCACGACAGCCTCCTTGTGTTTGCCAGGGAACGTACTCAGAAAAGATAAATTTTCGACTTCATATATAGTGTACAAGATAAGATATATCGTGTTTACAACATACTTTAGTTGATTTATTTCACTAGAAATATTTTTTTTTACTTTTCCCTCCTCGACTTCCATTATTGACATAACTGTATACAATGCATTGAAAATGAATGATTGTCATTGTATGAAATCAAGGAATTATTGTATAAACCCTTTGTTGATGATTTCGCATTAGGAGCAAAACAATTTATGGTTGTCTACATGTTGAAAAGATTCGACTTTCCATAGTCTACCTATCAAAATATTGTATTTGTACGTGCATTGTAGTAACCCATGTACTGTTTATACAGTACTAAAGTACATATACGTATTTCATTAAAGGACTGTCTCTTTAAAATAGCAAACTTTTTACAGATCAAACAAACATTTATTATTGACAATTTTGCCGTAAGGACCTCGATTTATTAAAATAGGAGTATATATAGTCTAGACGTTGTAGAAATAAGAAAACGCTACTAGTATTTGAGAACTATGTATTTTAGTTTTTAAAGTAGCAAAACAGTTATAAACTTAAAATTTTAAAGAGAAAAAAAAGAAAGGTAACATTGAATTAAAAACGTCTAATTTGCAAAATATATATACTCAGTAATCTTCCCCTTCTTATTTTATTTATACACGAATAACGGTTTTTCTTGTACTCGATTGCTACTTATGTACACCTGTATTTCAAAGTTTTTGTAATCTGAAAGTTATAACGGTGTTTAAACTTAACACTACATCAAATTAATATCTTTATATTAAACAACTTCCTTACCTATTCAATAACTTACACAAATCTATCATTACATGCTGTGTACAAGTTGAAACTGTTAACGCGTATCACAAACAATATTTAAAATTCTATCAATTAAATCAAACATTTAATTCATGTTTCATATGTTGGTGTCAATTTTTTATTATTCAGATACCAAATGAAGTGTTAACAATGCACAAGGGCAAGGATTTGATTATTGAACTTCTAAATATGCTTAAGTTATACTAAGAAAAGGGACAGTTCCAAATTTTCTATTTTACAAGCGCTTTCTGAACATAGATATAAATAAATAAAATATACATATACTTTATAAATACATATGTATTTAAGTCACCTCTGACAACCGCTCGAGTTCTGAGTGAATTATCCTAGCTAAGCGTGTTTCTAGTTAATTACATGTAAGTCCTAGAATTTACTTTTTAAAATTGGTTCTCGCTAAGCTAAAGTTTTAAGTCTGAGAATGTATTTGATACAAGCCCTGTCATAGACTTTTAAAAGTATCGCTTTTTTAATTCAATGTAAACAACAGTCGATTATGCTTGTAATAGAAAAGTCAAACTTTAAAAAGATATACATAAGTACACTTTTGTACATATAGATGGATATTGATGAAATACGTTGATAAACTAAAGGAGCGAAATATAGTTACATTTGTGCTCATGTATTTAAAGGTGGTATGCCGCACAAAAATTTATTTTTTCATTTTGTTTCATTTACCTTTAAATCAATGATTGCTTAACATTTCTTCTCTCTAAGACACATCTCTTTTATAGATTTTATCCATAGATTTGAAAAAATATAAACAATTTTTGTGTATTCTCATAAATATTTTTTTTTGTATTTTAAAAAGCAAAACGTCTTATTGACATTAATGGCATTTAATAGATAGTAATATCATGCCTATATTCACACCTAAATTTGAACTCTACAAAGTCTTACTTGCACCCAAAACAGATTTTCATTTTTTCATAAAAAATACTAAAAAATAAAAAAAATGTGAAGTAATGAAGGGCGTATATCCTTATTTGAACAACGAAATCATGGTTTCAGAAATGGTGCTTCAACGATCCATAAATCCAGATGGTTGGTGTAGCATTCCACCTTTTGGGCTTTAATATGTGAGGCGGAGCTTAAGACCTATAGAAACTGAATGCAAACAGTGAACCCCCTGTCATTAGGTGTCTATCATCTATATGATTGTTTTATCTTGGATATTTTCAATGACGGTACTCGTAATATAGGTTAAAACCCGCAAAATAAAACAGACGATTTGACATGTTTTTGTCATTTAACGAGGAGCCGTAAATCACATCATCATCCTTCTGTGAAAAAAGGATCAATAATCCTATATTTTGTTTTAAATATTTGAAACAAAGGAAGATATAGCAAAGTTGCTAACTTGGTTGAATGTGAACCTACTTATATGTGGTAATTAACAGGAAATTGTACACAATAGCAAGACTAGCCAAGACAGGTAAGCTTGAGACGATGACTGTGTACAATAGGACTTAGATGCTAGTTTCAATTGGTCAGGGACAATACTGAGATAATAAATATGTCAGGAACAAAACGGGTCAACATTTACATGTATATATTGTCCAGGGACTCGTAAAATATAAAGGGTACGTATATAAATATAAAGTATATTCTTAGACTTAAGACCTAACTAGAGCAATGCCTGCCTAGGACAATTCGCCCAAAATTTTGAAGTATATCTTATTATCATAATTTGCACTCGTTTAGAAGTTTGATAGTTAAATCCTGACAATTCAGCTGTTGAATACATGTACCAGCGATACTACGCACTTGCAGCACTATCAATATGACCCTACTGAAGTCAAACTTTTACCATGCATCAAGATACGACTCCCTTGATTTACGCAATAGACACCCATTACATGTCTTGCCTTTAACCGAATTGGGGATTTTGATTCAATCAAGTTTTCTTTGCTATATGCCGTTTTGCATAACAAAGAGGAAATTGTTACAAGCAGATGTTATTTTTCTCTCGTTTAATTTAAATTTTCATAAAAACGGTGCTTTAAACTCAGTCGCATGATTTACATTGCATTAATGATACATTTTTAAACCTAATCATGCATAACACAACTAAAATAATGCATCTGAGTAATTTTGACAATATGATCTTGAAAACATTAAATCCATATCACGCCATGGAAGGAATTTAAACGGCCCTTATAACACAAAAAGTCCAAAGGCCTAACTGTATCACCTGCATAACACTTCACCGGCATTTTAAGGTAAATATGCCGTTTGAATTGAACATTTTAAAAGAAAGAATTCCAAATGTTTGCGTTTTAAGTTCACCTGAGCTGAAAGCTCAAGTGAGCTTTTCTGATCACTTTTTGTCCAGCGTCCGTCCGTCTGTCTGTCTGTCTCTCTGTAAACTTTTTACATTTTTGACTTTTTCTCCGGAACCACTGAGCCAAATTCAACCGAACTTGCCACAAAGCATCATTGGGTGAAGGAAATTCAAGTTTGTTAAAATGAAGGGCCATGCTTCTTTCAAGGGAAGATAATTAGGATTTATTGAAAATTTGTTGATATTTTTCAAAAATCTTCTTCTCAAAAACCATTTGACCCTGAAAAGCTGAAATTTGTGTGGAAGCATTTTCAGATAGTGTAGATTCAAGTTTGTTCAAATCATTGTCCCCGGGGGTAAGGTGGGGTCACAATGGGGGGGGGTGAAGTTTTATATAGAATATACAGAGTAAATCTTTAAAAATCTTCTTCTCATCAACCAATCAGCCAGGAAAGCTGAAAGTTGTGTGGAAGCATCCTCATTTAGTGTAGATTCAAGTTTGTTAAAATCATGGTCCCTGGGGGTAGGGTGGGGCCACAATAGGGGGTCATACTTTTACATTGGAATATATAGTGTAAATCTTTTATAATTTTCTTCTAAAAAAACACATTTAGTCAGAAAAGCTGAAACTTGCGTTGAAGCATCCTCAGATAGTGTAGATTCAAGTTTGTGAAAATCATGGTCCCCGGGGGTAAGGTGGGGCAACAATGGGGGGTTGAAGTTTTACATTGGAATATATAGAGTAAATCATTAAAAATCTTCTCAGAAATAATTAGCCAGGAAAGCTGAAATTTGTGTGGAAGCATCATGTATTTTAGATTTAAAGTTGTGAAAACAATGACCCTCAGAGGAATGGAGGGGCCACAATGGAGGGTCGTACTTTTACAAAGAAAATATATAGTGTATATCTTTTAAAATTTTCTTCTCAAAATCCATTTGGACAGAAAAGCTGAAACTTGTGTGGAAGCATCCTCATGTAGTGTAGATTCAAGTTTGTTAATGATAATGTAGATTTAAATTCTTTCAAATCAAAATATTGAGGAGTAGGGTGGCGCCACGTACATTGGGATTACAAAGGAAAATGCCCAAAAATGAAATGATATAATGTATGGTTTTACTTTTTACTTTTACGCAAGCATTTTGACATATTGCTGATTCTTTCAAATTGTTTAGACTTTGGCCCCTGGAATATTCTTGAGCCTCACATGGGGTTCAGAGTTTGATGTAGGTTTATATCCCATTTATAAACAAATGTTTAGAATCTTTTTGAGAACTGCAATGCTTAACAGGTGATATGACTATAAAATCATCTTTTTAGAAAAGTGACTTGATTATAAACATACCCGGGAAAAAATGGACTTTTATTTATAAAGGATCTACATGTATTATACTACATTGTCCAGATAGTTCGAATTATGACTCTGTTAAGGTGATCTTATCATACCCATTGTTGCTCAGATGTGGCCCATGGGCATCTTGTTCAATAAAGTTACAAAAGATATAAACTTTTTACAAATTATACAGTTTAAATCAAATGCATTTAAAAGTATTAGAATATACATTCTAATCAATTTATTTATTGACCGGTCTGACAGTAAACGCCCAACTTTGAAGTATTCATGAGCACGTGACATGACAAGCTTATTTTATAACGTACAAAAGATGTCGTACAAAAGATGGCGACGCGAGCGAAAACATTCCATTCGTCGATCTGTTTGCAGTGGAAAGATGCTTTCGGTGAGAAAATAAAGAAGAAAAAAAATAGTTTGACAGAAAACATTGTAAAAGGAGAATATATACCGGAGACCACTTTCAGCGGTGGACAAGTGTAAAAAAAACCTTCATGTTTAACTATGAGCTTGTCGACTTTTTGCTATCGACAAATGGGTTCACACAGCAATATGATTTCTTTGTTTAATAAGATATTTACTTATAACGGAAAAGAAACTTATGTCTATGGTAAAAAATATCCATTGTTTAGATATGATAAAACTTGTACAGTTATTACTCGATTACTTAAAATCTATAAATTCTTTATATTTGTTTTAAGTCGAGGGGCCCTAGAAATGATAATGCAGATGACAATATCTGATATTTATCTCTGTTAAAGCACACAAACTTCAAAGAATTCAAACAATCGTAACCAAGCCTGTCGTATTACCTCGGTCTGCAAGCTGCTTTTCTGAATTACTAACCCCGCGCACACGCGCAAACAACCTCAAACGTTAATTGTTCATGAATATGCATAGGTAAATCGCCGTCATTCGAGTTTAAATTATAGTTGTACCTCGTTAATATAAAAAAAAAATATCAAAATTTTCCAACAAACCCCCCCCCCCCAACTTTTTCATATGTCTAGTCATGCTGACAACATTTTGGTCTGGTTTTCAACATCGCAAAAATGTCGTTAAAACGGCATACATGTAAACGCCATTATTAGAGATGGGTGTAGAGTGTAGAGAAGACATATTCAAAACAATGTATAAACTAGATAACGTTTTTAAAGTTCAAAGACCAATAAATGTTAAATAAAACCTGGTAAGATTTTACTTCAGAAGGGTCATAAATAAGACGAAAGCGGGATCGTAGGACTTGGGCCTTCATTACATAAAATGTTTATGGCACAAACACAACAACTCAATGAGAATAAGGTTCAGTGTAGATGAACAAAACCTTGATTATAATTCAAAGCGATGGATCTCTGCCGAAGCATTCTGTCTATTGTTGTTTTGATATATATTCACTGAACAAAGCACAATTTGAAGTTTTATCCAGGAAGTAGAAATCAATAATGACATTTTATTTAAAGTCTCCTTTCTCAAATAAAAATAACTTTCATAAAGTTTGTAATTAAATATTACCATGGCAGTGTTAAAGATATATATTGAACGTGAATCAAATCCTTTTTGGATTTTCAATTAATTCTGCTAATAAACTGAGCAGTATTTACATACTTTTTAGTAACATTCACTAATCTACATGCTACAATTTAGATGGAAAATATTGCAATTTACTTATTAACAATTTTTAATTGTCATTAAGTCCATGATAAAAGTAATGAAAACATTATCATTAAAAAATTCTATTTAGTAAGCGACAATATTATCGCATATTACGCTCATTATTGATAATTCTACCGATAAAAGCAAATATTTTATCAACAAATCATATGTAAATATCATTTTCGATTTATATAATAAAAACTGTTATCAGCACCAAATTTAAATACTAGTAGTTAATAAAAATACTAAATTTGTGTAAGCAATACTAATGACAAATATAACTCACTTTTATCGGCACCCTATGTTCCGATTAAATTGTTATAGTTAGCCATTTTAGTTACGTCTTAAGTCTTAAACTTTACTTAAGTTCTATACTGTTACTGCCTAGTATTTATAGTTTTTACCGTCTTCCTTGGAAAACGATATAAAGAGTTGAAATAATTTACAGTCTCCGGGTTGTGCACCTCCTCTCCTTTGTGATTGATAGAAAATGCATGATGTGAAAATTTACATTTATTTTTTAGGTTGAAAAGCTGTCCGGCACAAGGGAGATAATTTTTAAGGCATTCAGAAGTTGGAGTTCTATTAAAAAATATTAAATATTAAAAAATGAGAATAAGAAAAAACATTAAAATTGCCACGAATGAAAATCAGGCTTTTATTTTGTCAGTACAACTAGTTAAAAGCAATATTCTATAATATCTACTAATTTTTTGTTTGTTATTTTCTTTTGGTATTGATTATGCAAATAACAAAAATGTGAAAATTTCATACAGTATGTCTAATACCAGTAAACAAGTTTGCATATTAGATAGGATAAAACTACTACCAGTAAAACAAGATGCTGAATGCTGTGGTATCAACTTTGATTTTATCAAAATAAAACGACTCTTTCTAAGATCTCTTTTTCTCTACTATTGTCGATCTCAGCTAACAAGCTCTTGGTACGCATTTCTCAATTTTAGGCACGCACACTTAAGGTACATATAAAAAAGTTCTACACGCCATTGCATGTAGAGGGAGGCAGCATTTATATATAAAAAAATTACATGTATATTTTCTTTGATAACTTACTGCTGTTTAGTGATTGCTCTAAAGACGGTGAGCTTTTTTAAAAAAGGCTTAACTTGTTAATTATATTTAAATCGAAAATAATATCTACATATGATTTGTTACGACCCCTGACGTATATAACAGGCTGCATAAGTGAAGTAATCTACCTGGACTTATTTATAACTGCAATTCACTTAAAATCTACTTGTGCAGTATTTCAGTGTGGTTTGTAATTGATATATTCTGTATTCGGTTGTAAATTATCACACTGATAACTATAGAGCCAATTTTTAGAACATTAATTACAACTTTAAATGACACAGATAAGAAATTCAAGGGAGGGGCTGGGGCTAAGACAATTTAGACATCACAATAAATTAGGCTCTATATTCAATAACTCAACCAATCATATTCTATTGTAATTTACTGAGTAACTTGATTCAAACATATTTTATTAAACATTCAAATGGATTGGGTAACAGAAACCTATGAAAACCCTTCCTAAAGTTTTATTGTAAAATAACTCGTCAGAACATAACAGACTAAAACTGCCTTGTTTCTGCTCAAAACTGGCCAAAACCGTTGTCATAAGATGAAAAAGCAATAAATATCAGGCTATTTATTTTATATATACAGACTACCCATGAAAGTTCAGAACCAAACCTATTTGAAAATTAAGAACAGCTTTAGAACTGCGCAGCTGCAGACTTAAAAATCTTAAAAATTAAAGGAATGGGGTTCATTGGTGTCCAGTCTACAACCATTCGTGGAGAAAAAGGTTGAATATTGCACATTTTTGTATGAAGTATGCCTCAAAATAGGGTACCTTTTGTTTATCAGTTGGTTTGGGATCTATTTTTAGGACAAGAAAAATCCAGTCTATACTATTTTCCACAGAAAAAAATGAATGTCAATTCAACACAGTCTGTGTTGAATGTGCAAGACATCTCTATACAAATTCCAAAGGGTTATTCAGTTCTATAAGTAAAATTTTCATATTATTCTTTTTAGAAAAATGGTCCAAAAAATTATTGTCTTAATTAGAAAATATACATAAATTTTTTCAGTGAAAATATAACTTCAATGTACGAAAGCCCAGAAGGCTCATTCGAGATTCAAAATACGAAATTCAAAATACGAAATTCGAGATTCGAATTTTGAATATCGAATGTCGAATGAGCCTTCTGGGCTTTCGTATTAATGTACTACCACTGACACAGAAAAAACAATCCTAGGAATTAATGGGTTTTGATATCCATTTTAAGTATAGGAAACCCTCTTTTTAAAGACCGAGGTACAACTAAGATATGGAAGTTTAGACATTTTCTTAACAAATGGTCGTAGAGTGGACACCAATGACCTTCTTTCATATTTTTTTCAAATTTTTACATCTTGAATTTAAGTCTGTAGCTGATCAGTTCCAGGTGATTAAAAATGCATTTTGCTTTTGTATGCGTAATTTGCATACAAAATACCATGTAAAACCTCATATTTTTTGCTTTTTATCTCTTTAGTCCGTTTTTGGGCAGAAACAAACCAGTTCAAGAAATGTTTACATTTTCATCATTAAATATACAAAATGGCTGCTATTCAACTTTGACAAACGAAAAAACATTCAATAAACAATGCAAATTACAAATGAACTCACTGACACAACAAAGTTATCCAAGAACCATTTAACTTATAAAAAAAAATGAATCATTAAATTGGTTAACTCACCTCAGAAGATGTCTGTAAGTATATATCAAAGCTAATAAAAAATGAAACCAGAGAAATTGTTTCCCTCTGCTAATGTGCAGTTAGATTTGACACGGTCCAGATAGACCCAAAACCTAAACTTAAATGAATACAAACAGGTAATCAAGGGGTTCCATAGACGGTGTTTAAGTAAGAGCACCAGCATACTGTAAACCTATTATTTTTAGCGTGTACTATATTTGGAGGAATACGATTTTTGAACAAGTTAGCCATCTTCGCTGGACAAGGGTTTCTGATCCGCATATCGTGCTACTTAAGTCGGGATTTTTTTCGTCACGTGATCTCATCCTATTTTTAGATCAGCCAAATAATGAAAATCGCCGTACTTTAATGTGCAGAAATAGCAGCCTTTATAGACATTGATATTGACCAATTTGGAGGACCGTTTTAGTGCCCAGTGTATTCAATAAATAGGAATAATGTGAAATGTTACATAAAGAAATTCAAAGGTGTACATGACACTGGGAGCGGTAAATCTTAATATACTAGTGCATGCGTCTGTTGATACACAATTTTTGTTATTGCACCATTGAATGATAATTGCATCATGAAGGCTCAAACAGAAAGACTAGAAAAATAAGGGTTTGGGCTATTTGTGTTAAAGACACTCGTGAATAAACAGTAGGAAAACATTATCGATTAAATCAAATAGGCTTTGATTTTTTGATTGGTCAAACAGTTTCAGTAAACCTAAATCAAAATCCAGGGAAAAAATCCCGACCTTTGATAACATTATGCCAAGGGCCCGTGAGAAGCGGTGCGGATCAGAAACCCTTGGCTAGCGAAAATGCAAGTTAGCATGGATTTCATTTAGCGTTTTTCTGAATGTAACTATTTATTTTCTTAAATATTTTACATTTTGCGATGTACTTGATTTAGCGGACGCCGTTTTTCGCCAAAAAACGCTAAATAGAATGCACAGCCAAATGTAATGCGTTTACAGTCTATAATAAATAAGTACAGCATCGTAATGTACCGCTTGTGTCCCCTTCACCCAATGATGCTTTGTGCAAATTTTGGTTGAAGTTAGCTAAGTTGTTCTTGAGAAGAATATGTGAAAATATTACGACAACGCTTAGACTTAGACGTCAACAGGGACGACGACAGACAACGGGAATATCTTAACCAGAAAAGCTCACTTTGAGCCTTTGGTTCAGGCTCAGGTGACTTAAAAATCAAAGATTTAAAAACAAGATTCAAGTTAGCAATTTTTCCTATTGGCTTTTTTTTTTTTTTTATCATAAAACATTTTTTAAAATCTTGATTCATCTAGATATTTTCAGGTTATCGTTGCACTGCATTGAACGCTTGTTATTAGACATGTAATTTTTCTTGGCTACTAAAAGTAACGTTTGTTAAGGGTCCAAAGTTTACAACATTAATATTTTATTACTGTGAACCTATTGTGTTTATATCTCTCTCCTTACAGGATGAAAATGTTAGTGTTGATGACTATTGCTTTGCTACATGTTGGCTTCACCCAATCACAGTGCCCCAGCACAGTGCCAGCATGTACTTGTGAGACTGTAACCGGCCAGAGCAGGAGAAACATCAGGTGTGTTGGTCTGACCCAGATCCCAGCTTTCAACTCCTCTGCAGAAATTTTCAAGAAATTGGACATGGATAATCCAAACAATAATATACAAGTTATTCAAGCCAATGCATTCAGTGGAATAAAAATAGAAGAAATTGATATGAGTGGCCAAAATATCAAATTACAAAGCATTCACCCTATGGCTTTTTTTGGTTTGGAGCAACATCTGACAATAGTGAAACTCCAGGGTGATACTGTACTTCCCCCTCCCTTTGTACAACTTAAAAACATGACCAATCTTCAAGAGCTTGTGTTACAGTTTTTTAACATGCCTACTATTGAAGAAAGTACAGAATTCAATAACTTTCCTTATCTGAGAACTTTGAGGTTAAGAAATATGAACACAAACTTTGTTTCATCTGAATCTTTCAAAAATCAGTTACAGGAACTGACTGTTTTTGAATTTGCAAACAACCAAGTGCCAACTTTTCCAAAGCCTGCTATAAACAGACTTCGTAAGCTACAACATCTTTCTTGGGTACACAATGGAATGACAACCATTTCCTACAGCTCGTTTGATTCTCTGAGTTCTCTTAATGAACTGGATCTGAGGGGTAATGATATTAGGGAGATGTTCAATGGGAGTTTCATAGGAATCACCGATAGGCTTGAGTTTTTGAGTCTTCAACTGAACAGAATTACAAAAGAAGCCATTATACCATTAGGCAATCATAATTGGCTTGAGCTGGAACAGCTTAATTTAGGTCATATGATGGCTGATTTTACAGACATTCCCAATGGTTTATTCAGAAACATGCCAAAACTAGCTAACCTTATGATACCTGGTAATAAATTGAGAGTGATTAAAAGCAACGATTTTCAAGGCCTTGGAAATATGCATTCTTTGGACTTGTCTGAAAATTGGATCCACACAATTCAAAAAGGAGCACTGTCTCCCATGACTAGGCTGGATACATTAGATCTACGAAGTCAGTATGACTCAAGTGTAAACAACCCAATGAATTTTAGCCTAGATGCCTTAGAAGGAGCAGAGCTTGCCCTGAAAACCCTACATATACAGGACAACCATTTAATTGATCAGTATGCTTGGGAGGCTATTGGTGCTATGAAAAATCTTGTCAATCTAGACATATCTAGAACTGGACTTTCTGACATTCCATCCTTGCTTTTCTACAGTCACAACAATCTGGGGAGTCTTACTATGAGAAACAACAACATGACTGTTCTGAGAGAAGAATCTCTTTATGGGTTGAAATATTCACTGAATGTCATTGATATCTCTAACAACCAAATATATACTATTGAAAAATGTGTTTTTGAAGGATTTAACAAACTCAATTTCTTTTTTGCCTCGCAGAACTCTTTTGTGTGTGATTGTAATCTTTATGGACTTCACCAGTTTTTGAAGACAATACCTTCTTCAGGTTTAGTTATTTTGACATGTACAAATCCAGCGAATTTAGCAGGTAAATCTTTAGTTACTTTGGAAACTGGTCAGTTCTGCTCCAATCCACCAAATTCTGCTACTTGCCCAGAATTTACAACAGCTACAATGACTACGTCAACAATTGGAACCTCTGTTGTCCCATTACCAGATATTCGGTTTGGAATTTCAAGTGAAACAACCAATACAATAGTGATTTCTTGGACAGTCAGTGGAGATTTGACTTATCTAAAAAACTTTCTGGTGCAATGCAAACAGTTAGGAGTAAACAATCCCCAAGAAAAAAAATTTCCACTTGACAAATCCAAAAGGGATCATCCAATAACTGGACTTAACCCTGGGTCTCGCTATGAGATCTGTTTCTTCATTGAATTGACAGAATCATCAAAACAAATCCTTATATCTTGTCCAAAAGGCATTACCCAAGGTGTTGTCACAACAGCAGCCAACCCTAGCTCGGACAATCAAACAGTTGAAATAATGGGAGGTGTTCTTGGGGGTGTTTTATTCCTTGTCATTACCGTTATTTTATTTGTTTTCGTCATCGTACCTCGATTCAAAAAGCAAATAACACCTATTTAATTTCAAAACCCGTCGTGTCCAACAACCAGTCAACGTAAGGAGTCAGTGGGGAAAGTCAGTAATCAAAATCAACTAATGAGAACTGTGACTGTGATTATGGAAGCAAGTCCTATCGTACATTATCGGACTATATTAAACTTTTATATTTTCTATCATCATAATTGTCAAATCCTACTATATTCGTAAATTGCAGATAAATTATGACTTAGAAAAGTTTACATATATTTTTTCAATATTCTTTACATAAGAAAGATGATAAATTTGCACTGTTAAGTTAAATTTGTGTAATATCGTCTATGATTATAAATATTTTACTTTATTTTATGAACTTTATTTTGTAAAAATAAAAATGTATAATGTATCTTCATTTTTTGTTACAGAATTACCGATCCAGGGTGTCCCTGGCACCCCAGGTTAAGTATATAATGAGGGCCCTTGCGGAGGTGTTGCCTCAAATAAAAAAAATGACTTTGATCAATGGGAATCTTGATTCGTCTTGATTACTGAATCACTTAAGAATATTTATTTGATGTGAAATAAGAAAATGTTACAAAATTGTGTTTTTATAATGATCATTAGAGAGAGAAAAAATTAACACAGGAAAAGGTAGTCTTTTTCAGACTACATATCGTTTATTTTCTAACAGTTTACATTGTACGTACAAGAGTAAAATCGTATTCAACATAGGCTTGTATTGTTTCTTTAAAGTTTGACAAGATCTAAAGTCGAATTTTGACAAATTCGTTTGCCGTCTTATTGGATGTTAACTGATTAAGATGTAAAATATACGTTATGAAAGCAGAAACTATCAATATTTGTATCCGTATTCCAAAGGAGTGTATTGTTATTTGATATTACATGGTCGCTTAATTTTTATTGAAGAAAACTTTACATACAAGGTGGTAATTTGTTGTTTTTTACAGCACACTTTCATTTACCTTTTCAGTCCGGAATCTTAACTGTCTCCAATCAAACTTGATATGTTATCAATCTTAAGAAAATTAATAAAGGAATTGTGTGCTCATATTCAATCCACCATAAGAAATAACACCCAGCTTTCATGAATGAAACTAAAACTATATTCGAAAAGAACCTCAAATTCGTCTTTATCCTGTTATTTATGACATAACAAGATAATATTCCAGCGCGGGGAATTTACACTTTACACATGAAGAATGCTTTTAAAATATGTTGAACCATTATTTTTGTGTATTCTGTGTCCAAAAAATTTCTTAATGGATTTCTAAAGTATTCTTTAAAATGTAAATTAAAAAAACTGATTAAAAAATAATTGTGGAGACCCCCCCCCCCCCCCCCCCCCACTATTCAACAGCCTGGGCACCCCTTTTTGGAAAGTCCTCTCCATCAAAAATAAATTCACTTCAAACTAATCATTTTTATTTATTAAGATTCATTAATTAAGCATAGATTGCTGAGCCAGGGTATTTGCCCGCGATGCATGATGAAGTCGTCCTTCACTTTTCGCCCGCGTTAGAAAATGTTAAAAAATGGAGATATTTGTAACAAAATGCGCTTGTGGCTGACGAAATTAAGAACAATATTTGAGAATTGTTTCATAACATCATGTGGATGACATGACATGATGGAATGTTAAAATTAACAACACTTCAATATCTTCAATCTATGAATTACTATACAGCTACTAGAGTTAAATGGCAGAGCAGTCTAAAATGAAGATATATGAAACAAAAATGCACTAGTAGCTCACGAGATAAAATAAGATATCTGAGTAATTAGAATGTTGCAATTAGCAACACTGGTAGATGTATTCCATCTTTATATACAGCTTCTTGAGATATATTGACAAAACCGCCGGTAAAAGAAACTTGTAACAAAATGCACTAGAAGCTGACGAGATTGAAAGAGATATCTGAGTAATTGTGTTATAATATTATGTAAATGACCTGATTACATTACCATTACTTCATGCATTTGGGCATTAAGGTAACATTACCAATACTTCATTTTGTTGAAGTAATGCAATACATTACTATTATATGAGTAAAGTAATGCATTACCATTTCCATTACTCTCTGAAAAATTAAGTCAATAATACGTTTTTAAAAAGTAAAGCTAAAGTATAAACAAATGTTACAATTATAAAACTCACTTTAACATATCTACAGGTTCTTGTTTACAAGCAGCTTTAAATTAATGACTTATTAAAGATTACTGTTGCACACTATGATCATCAACGTTTCAAAGGTTTCATCTTTTAAATGCATTCTGTCTGTTTGAAAATCTTTCTAGCTACATTGAAAAAACGTTCTACAGGAGCTATGCAACCTGGGACTGAAAGATACACTGTCTGGAAATCTTTATCATTGAATATATTAAGTGTTCAGACAATTATAAAAAGAAAAACACATGATTCATGTATTTCCTATCAGTCCAAACTAATGTACCTAATATACAACACAGGCATCGAGAGAGAATGCACAACTAATTGGAATAAACTTTCCAAATGATTTCAAACTCTTAATAACAACACTCTTAAGAATATATGGAATTGTTTTGTCATAGCTAGTAATATTGACAACTTCAAAATGGATTTTTTAAAAATGAATAATATAATTAAATGTTTTTAACTTAAGAACTCTTTCTTTCGTCTTTAAAAAATATTTTCAATTAAGTACAATTTTTGTTTTTTAATTCATTATGATTTATTTTGATTATGCATAAATAAGCATAGTAATGCAAAATAATGCCTTGTACTGCCAGCATTACAATAGATTTTGGAAAGCAATGCCTTACATTACCATTTCTTGTAATGCTAAGTTTTTGGCATTACACATTGCAATGAATTACCATTACGTTCAGCAATACACCAAGCCTGCTTGGTGGATGTAAATATTTATAATTGAACATCTACTATGAAATCTACTATGAACATTATAAACTGTTTAATTGTAATAGATATCAGAAATTCATACATTTGTGGTGTTATTGAGCCGATCCCTGCTGAAAACAAAGCCCTGGTTTTAGGCAGGCAAATCTTCAAAGTTACTATAGATAACACAACACGCTAACATAGCTTCCGATAATACTTTTAAAATAAATTGACAGAGGGCCCTTTTTGTCCAATGTATTGTTTTCTACTTGTTCGCGAATAGATTTAGCGAGTGGTATTGTTTTCCCCTGTTTTCTTATTGAAGCTGACTTTAGTCATAAAACATTTGATCACCATATTTGATTCTAACAATATTCAACTGACACCGGGGTGTATATACGGGTCCAGAAATCTACGGTCGGTTGCTTTCCTATCGAGGCATTCAGGTTGCAAGGACCTCTTTATGCATGAACTACACATTGTAGTTAATTGTTTGTGTAAAAAGAATAAAGGAAACTATAATAAATAAAACATGAAACATGACTTTGAAAGAATTTTGTAAGAATTCGTATTATTTTGCACAGAAAGTGCTGCCTTACTTCGCATGCACATCCAACACCTGTGTCTTTCATACAGAGTGTATATCGTCTGTACCTTTTTAACGACCCCGGCGGCCCTACATCTACAAACCGTGCCAGGCGTTCAGGATATTAGTACCCTAATTAGGTTGCCCCCCCCCCCAAAAAAAAACCCTGTAAAAATAACCATAACAAAACGCTATACAATCACTACGTTCCTGTATCTATGGTGACTTCTCTATATAAATACTGTTCCTGAAATCGATATGAATATTGCTCCTGAAACCGACATGTGCAGAATAACGTCTGTATATGAATAAAGTATCATCGTCTGGAATGTAAATTAATATTCTTGTTATTTGTAGCGCTAAGTATCAAATACATGAAATCTACCTAAAAAAGTATAGCCGTCATAACAACAAAGAGTCGTATTGAAAAAAATACTACGCAAACAAAAATTAGCTATAGTTGGTGTAATTCTAATGGCATGGAAAAGGATAAATGATCAAATATAATTGTTAATGTTTGTCCAAATTTAAAATTGCATTCCAACTTTTCTTGCCACAAATATCAATACTTAGACGTCTGGTCTTTAGTTAACAGATATTTCCAAATAATGGTTTTAATTCAATAATTTTTCCCATAATAAAAGACAACTTTCTTGCAGAAACATGGTTGTTTTCTAAAATGTCTTTCAAAATAGATTTTATATTTTTGATCTTTTGATCAGGAACTTCTAACATTCTTCTTTTCATACTCCAAATAAATCCTAAATTTATACATGTAATACTCTGACGCTCGTTTCATAAAAAGGCCTAAGTTTGGGGTCTAACTTAAGTCTAGTCCGAGGACTTACACCGAATTAACGACTTCCGAAGCAGTAAAGCTTGCCTGGATAAGAGTAATAAGGATAGAAATGAAATACGTCTATACGGGTCATAAGTTATGAAAATAATGTTATCCTAAGTGTAGACTTATTGAAAAACTATATGCATCGTATAAAGTGATATGCAAGCGTATTATAAAAGACATGATAAATTAAAGTAAATTAAAAGGCATCAAACGATACAAATAAAAATACAATAAAAAACCCAAGCCAATCCAGTGTGGCAAGATAATTTGTTTACATCGAAGTTTAACATGTGCGTGTTAAAAAAATTTATCCTCGGGCCTTTTTACTCCCTTAGAAACAACATCAATCGAAAATTAAAAGACATCCTATTATTACGAATATGAAGCAATAGAACACCCAGCATTGTGATTTTATTCTCATAAGAAAATTATCATATATCGCGGTCAAAAACAGCGAAAATCATCAGGTGAAATTAGGATTATTTTGTCTCAGTCATGTTTTGAACCTTCGAATACAACAATGCGATAAAAAGGGTCGGTTTAGCTCACCCGAACTTTGTCAAATTTAAGCATTTCACAATGCTATAGGATTGAAAAGTGGTCCATTATCTTTATTATCTTTGAAGTGTGCATCAAACGAATAACAGGGTAGTGTATGCAGCATATGGGGCTATTATTTCCCGGTACCACCAAGTGGCTCCCAGGGGTTCTTGCTCATTTCAGGGGTTTATATCTCACTTGAGATTGACCAAGAACTAGGATTAGGTAGGGGAACTCAAGAGGTATTCATAATAAGCGTTAGAGGGCACCTATGACCCCTACAAGGGTTCGTTTAGCTCACCCAAACTTTGTCATATTTTAGCATTTCACAATGCTATAGGGGTGAAAAGTGGTCCATTATCTTTATTATCTTTGAAGTCATCAAACGAATAACTAGCTACAGGACTGAAGCTCCCGGTCTGAAAAAATTCGGATGGACGACCTGGGAGCAACAGTGCTTCCCATAGTAAAAAACTGCAATTTACTACGCACAAAAAAATGCGCTAGTTTTGACTAATCTCATTTACGATCACATTCTGTACAAATATTTGATCCCAAAAATACCTCGGACATTTTACTACAGATATCGTCACTTCACTTGCCCCTGATATTCTTTTAAACACCATCAGCAGCCCTGTAAATTAAAGTTTGATTAATTTTTAATGGCGACTCTCGATCTCGACGTGAATTAACATACTTCATTTTCCGAGGTCGGTTATCATTTTTAAGAGAAAGTCTGAGGCATGTAAAGTGACGATATCAGTAGTAAATTAGCTGAAGAATTTAATGGTACTAATTCTTTTTACAGAATTCGTGTGAAAATAAGGTTAATAAGTCCAAAATAGCGCAATTTTTTGTGCGCCGTAAATTGCAGATTTTTCCTATGGTAGGCACTGTAGCTCCCAGGTCGTCCATCCGATTTTTTTCAGACCGGGAGCTACAGTCCTGCAGCAAACGAATAACAGGGTAGTGTAGTCGGCATATGGGGCTATTATTTCCCGGTTTTAGATTTGAGCTGTAGGGATACCACCAAGTGGTTCCCAGAGGCTCTGGCTCATTTCAGGGGTTTATATCTCACTTGAGATTGACCACAAGAACTTGGAAACACTAGGATTAGGTAGAGGACCGCAAGAGGTATTCATAATAAGCGTTAGATGGCACCTATGACCCCTAAAAGGGATCGGTTAGCTCACCCGAACTTAGTTATATATACATATTGCTATAGGGGTGAAAGGCAGGCCATTATGTCTTTTAACTTTGAAGTTAGCATCAAACGGATACCAGGGCAGTGTAGGGGGCCTATTGGATTATTTAGTAGCCCAAGAGGTTCCCTACAATGCCCTGGTATTCGTTTGATGCACACTTCAAAGATAAGGTAGATAATGGACCACTTTTCACCCCTTTATCATTGTGAAAAAACAGTTTTAAAAAAATGCAAAGATCGGGTGAGCTAACTGGACCCTTGTAATTTTTCTCCAAGGTACACGTCAAAACATGGCTGACACGAAATAATCCCAAATTTATGTTTGGATTTCTAACGTTGTGGTTTTCAATTTAGGGTTATATTTTTTATGAGAATATGAAGTATGTCCATCCCATTTTTGTTATAATAAGAGAATTTTTATGATTTTCGATGCATGTTATTTTTGGAGGTAAGTAAACAAACTTGGGGATCAATTTTTATGCATACGAATAGACAAATACCAATATTCAGTTGAAATCATTAGACACAAACGAATTTTTTTTTCAGGCGAGCTTTACTGCCTCCGAGATTGTCCATGCTCAGAGAAATTATTCAAGCATAAATTTTCTTGATATTAATTAAAATATGCCGTTAATAAAGTAAAATATAATTTTCTGTTCGAGTACTCTCAGTACTTTGATGAATTTCCTTATTGGCTGCTAGCTTCTACGGGCTCATTGGCTGCTGTTAATGGCTGCTAGCTTCAGCCTGGTTCGGCCGTAACGTGTAATTTCATGCGAACTCCTCCAAATCGTCTTTCTGGCCATCCTCGTTTTCAGAAACATCACTCAAATATAAATGCGAAGGCCTGGTTTGTCGTCGTCAGGTACTTTCCGTTTTTTGTCTCGATTTTGTAGTTCACAGACAGAGGATGTCAGAGATACAGTATTTCTTAGCATCTCTTTCATCATGGCGATGATGTTGGTTTTGCAATTTGCATACCCTCCTCCTTTTCCCTATTATATGATGTTATTAGTACTCATACTGATACATTGTTTATATATATTTAGTTTTAGATGTTACATCTATACGAAAAAACAGCGTATATACGCCAATGTGATATCAGATTTTTTCTACTTTATCCATGATGTTCACTCAAATTATCGTAATTAAAACATACAAAATTAACAACACTGATATCATTAATCCAAAACGAATAATGCGAATTTACACTTATGTCTAGCTGCAGCAGAACCGCGCTCCAGAGCCAAAATATCTATATGAACTACGCAGTTTTAAGAGACAGAGGTTCCAATAGGGAAGAACAAATGATACGTCTTGATTTCAACCGCACTTGGTATTCAAAATCATTTAAATTTGTTGCTACTTGAATATTTCTGTTTTTGATTTTGGATAAAATTTTACTGATGGGGGATTTATTACCTGCAGATGTTTTGTTGTAGAAAAAATTCTAATTTCCAATTCGATATTTCACAAAAAACGGTGTTTTAAACTCAGTCACAAGCCTTACATTTTCTTTATAATTATTTTTTTAAACCCTGATAAAAAAAAATGATTTAAATATCGCATTCCTCTAGTAATTTTGACAAAATAAAATCCCCAATGTCCCTCACGCTATGGAGGGAACTAAAACGTAACATGAGATTCCATACTGACAAAAAGTCTACACACCTTGCTGTGTCATCCGTCATTTAAAAAATATCTATTAAGGATGGGTGTAAAGGGTGTGTAAAGAAATCGGTAAAAGACCAGTAATCTTAAAATAAAACCAGGTAAGATTTTTGACTTCAGAAGGGTCATGTAAAGGATCGACCTATGCGAAGTCAAAGGACCTTAGTCCATCCTAATTATTCTTAGTCGATAACATGAAACAAAATGAAGTCTTAGTTCAGTAATACGTACCTATGATAACAAATATTGTCTTATTTGTTTTTATTCCTATTTTAGGAATAATGCTGACGAATTATTATTCATGCAGATGTTAATTTATGTTTTAACATAATTAATATATTGCATTCATTGTATGATTTCAACTGAAATGACGATATTTAGATATTTAACATTTATTTTATACGTGAATTACATCATTTATTCAGAAAAATTTAAAAACCTATAGTTTATACCTCTAGAATATTTGAAATGCACTACATGTTGGTAGAGACTCATTAAGTATGTGCAAGAATTATCTTTAGATGACAAACATGTAACGTTTAACAGGTTATTTCAGTATTCAAACTGGAAGTGATCTAGAATACATGTATTTTCATATCGACATTCGAAGAAATGATCAGTTAAGTAAATAGCTAAACTTACACATTAACATTGATGACTGTTGAGTAGTTATGTGTTGATGTTTCGTACATTTAAATTAACACCGACACTATTAAATTTAGCTGGGTAATTCGAAATACCCCAAATTTCTTTCTTTCAGTTTCGGGTAAACTAATGGCAAACTTAAAATGACCTCGATAAGTAATCCAGCGAAGGGGTAAGGCAATTAAGATATATCATACTTAGTTAGGTTCATTATAAGTAAACGAGGGAGAGTGTATCAACATCGCCAGTATAATAAATATACGATAACATAGGTGTGCCTGCCCTTTCATACCATATATTCCTCTTATCCAAAATACTGAAATTACTGAAATGTTTTTGTTATTTACAAGGAGCCAAATTTCTCATCATCCTTTGTGGAAAATGATCAACAATTTGATATTCTGTTCTTATAATAATTGCTAAACACCGGAAACAAAGGGAGACGTAGTTAAGTTTTTTCCCCCTTTACTCTTCCCATCGCAGGACATATATTCTGATAGCCATTTATCGAAGTACAAGCAATACATAGCGATACATAGACTACTTAGCTGCAGCGGTTTTTTGTCGCCAGATTTCTAAACCTACTTCCACTTTCGTTTTCGCGTTTCCTATATATCGCCACCTACTGACGGATGCTGAAGTCGTAACATGGAGAAGTCGTACTCTGGAAAAATAATAACTATGCAATTGGGAGACATTAATTATCTTCAAGTTATCCTGCATGCACATGTATTTCTTCTACCAGTATTAAATTAACAATAAATTTCATTTAAATGCCATTATTATATATCAGATACGGGTGCTCCAAAAGCCATATCATGATGATTTATTTCGAGAAAAAAATGGATGTTACATGCATTAAGTTGCGTTTTAGGTGTTTAGTAATAATGGAATAATTCTACAATATCAATAGGTTTTGAGTATTTTTAAATGTAATATGTTACAGTTATGAACACCATGTTTTATATAAACATGCAGAATTTTAATATACAAAATTTTTCGATTAACACCGGGCCCTTTCCACGATAATTTGTGGTGCTTTTTATAAACATTATTTTAGGCTTCGTGTCCTGTATGCAATATTTCAGAAATATTTTTCTTTCAATTTGCATTGATATGTAATTTTATAATTATCCAAAACCAATGATTTGATTATTATTTATGAAAAAATATAACTGTCGAGTTACTTGAAATACTACAGTAAATATATGTAACAATCTTTATAAAATGATACCAGCTAACCTCGTTTAATTTGCATATATGATTTTATTAATGATTTAATTTATGTGCAGTATGGACAAATTACGCAGTAATAAAAACACTTACTAACAATAAAAATTGAAAGTGATGTGTAAGATTCAACATTGCTATGAATTAAATATAACTTTTAGATATTTAAATGAATTCGCGTATTATGTGATAACTGTACCCATTATATTGGTATATATGAAATAAAACTTCTTGCCAATTTAATATTGCTTGATAACGTCGAAAATATACTAAAAGTTTTCTATATGAGTTCAAATTTTCTAAAAGAACCCGTACCCTATTACTTGGCTACGGGTTTTCTTTAATACGACCTCTGTTACGCTGGTGAAAACAGTTCTTCCATCCAATGGCACCTTCTCGGGCCTTTCCGGCAGACCTTATATGTATTGCAGGTGTCACTACAGTATTCAAGTTTACTATATATCCCTACCATAAATGCGCATCTTTAGACACAGGTTATAAATTCAAAACAAACATCTGCGAAAATCCTTTTGATATTTTTTAAAACAACACTTCTTCTCCAATTTAGTATCAAAAACATAAGCAGGGCACAAGATTTTTTTTTACGTCGAAGTTACACGTGTGCTTGAAAAGCACAAGACCAAAAGCCAAAAACTTATCACACCTCTTCCAATAAATACAACACACATCACTAAAATGACTTAGCTCGCATTATTACAAAACGTGAATAGCCAGACATCTTACACAATTTTTTTTCATCCATAAAAAGGTAGCCCCTGTCGCAGGCGGAAACGGCCCAATTTTGAAGGAGAATTCGGGAATGGTTTTTTGACGTGAACCTAGTACGGTGAAATACTGTTGTGACATCTGCATAGGCGTCTATGACAACTTCCTTTTAATAAAACTTGTTAAAAACACGATACTTTTTACGTCTGATGAGATGTGAGCTAGACTCAAATTCAGTGATATACCCTAAAATATACCCAGAAGAGACCGTCTAGTTGATGCTTAAATGAAAAAAAGCGACTCCTTTTTTATATTCTAACATCAGTATATGTGTATACATTAGGGGTCTTTGCATGGTGTATTGTAAAATAAGGCTGGAAATATTGTTCAAATACCGAAGTTTATATATATATATATATATATATATATATAAAATATATATATTTTGAAGAATAAGTAGCATTCCCTGCAAGGCAGATCTGTAATGCGGTTAGTATTATATTCCTTTTGTCATAACTTTTTGGCTTTTTATGATAATACTGGTATCGTCATTTGCCACTTTTTTTAGTGTTCATTAATTTTTTTTTCATTTTTTGATTTGGAAGTTGTCAAGTGTAAAAACAAAGAAATGATGAAAATTAGCAAGTAATTTAAACATAAATATGTATTAATCATCATTTGATCGTTGTTATTGGCGACAATCTTATTTTACTTAATTGTCTTCACAAGAAGCATGTACTCTGCAGGTCTGCTAAACAGTTGCGAAATATGTTTAAAACTAACAAGCAATATCATTCCAAAATGACCACAAATTTTTTCAACATGCTTTAAGGCAGATTGTTATACTGTAAATTGTAAATTTTGACCTTACAGTCAAATGGATAAATCATTCTATGCTTCGAAAATAAAGATACACTGACATTTATTGCGAAATGCTTTTAGTATGATATTTAAAAAGTCATCAGCATTTTATTTTCACGTAACACGACAGCTTGCATTAATCATTAAAAACAATTATGCATTCTATAACTGAGACATATTCAAATTCTACATCATTTCTGAATTCTGAGTAAGTGCATTTTTCTTAATAACGAACAATATGATTCTTAACATGTATTTTCATATCAATCGATATATTTTGAACACTTTCTTCTCGACTTAGCGCTTTTCAGTACTTTCAGTACTTTGATATCAGAATTATGATATTCTTGGCTTCTTAAGGAAACCAAATCCAAATTGTTACAAGGTAAAAACTTAAATATCTTATATTATATAACTGTGAAACATTTGAGTTTTTTCTCTTTACAGGATGAGTTTTTTCTCTTTACAGGATGCAACCCTTAGTGTTGGCGGCTATAGTTCTACTACATGTTAGCTACACTCAATCACAGTCAGATTGCCCCAGCACAGTGCCAGCATGTACTTGTGAGGATGTAACCGGCCAGAGCAGGAGAAACATCAGGTGTGTTGGTCTGACACAGATCCCAGCCTTCACTTCCTCTCCAGAAATTTTTCAGAAATTGGACATGGATAATCCAAACAATAATATACAAGTTATTCAAGCCAATGCATTCAGTGGAATAAAAGTGGAAGAAGTTGATATGAGTGGCCAAAATATCAAATTACAAAGCATTCACCCAATGGCCTTTTCTGGTTTTGAGCAACATCTGACAATATTGAAACTCCAGGGTGATACCCTACTTACCCCTCCTTTTGAACAACTTAAAAACATCACCAATCTTCAAGTGCTTGAATTACAATTTTTTAACATGCCTACTATTGAAGAAAGTACAGAATTCAATTACTTTCCTTATCTGAGAACTTTAAGGTTAAGAAATATGAACACACACTTTGTTTCATCTGAATCTTTTAAAAATCAGTTACAGGAACTGACCGTTTTTGAATTTGCAAACAACCAAGTGCCTACATTTCCAAAGCCTGCTATAAACAGAATTCGTAAGCTAAAACACCTTTCTTGGCTACACAATGGAATGACAATCATCTCCTACAGCTCGTTTGATTCTCTGGGTTCTCTTACTGAACTGGATCTGAGGGGTAATGATATAGGGGAGATGAACAACGGGAGTTTCATAGGCATCACCGATAGGCTTGAGTTTTTGAGTCTTCAACTGAACAGAATTACAAAAGAAGCCATTGTACCATTAGGCAATCATAATTGGCCTGAACTGGAACAGCTTAATTTAGGTCATATGATGGCTGATTTTACAGACATTCCCAATGGTTTATTCAGAAACATGCCAAAGCTAGCTAACCTTATGATACCTGGTAATAAATTGAGAGTGATTAAAAGCAACGATTTTCAAGGCCTTGGAAATATGCATTCTTTGGACTTGTCTGAAAATTGGATCCACACAATTCAAAAAGGAGCACTGTCTCCAATGACTAGGCTGGATACATTAGATCTACGAAGTCAGTATGACTCAAATGTTAACAACCCAATGAATTTTAGTCTATATGCCTTAGAAGGAGCAGAGCTTGCCCTGAAAACCCTACATATACAGAACAACCATTTAATTGATCATTATGCTTGGAAGGCTATTGGTGCTATGAAAAACCTTGTCAATCTAGACATATCTGGAACTGGACTTTCTGACATTCCATCCTTGCTCTTCTACAGTCACAACAATCTGGGGAGTCTTACTATGAGAAACAACAACATGACAGTTCTGAGACAAGAATCTCTTTATGGGTTAAAATATTCACTGGAGGTCATTGATATCTCTAACAACCAAATATATACTATTGAAAAATGTGTTTTTGAAGGATTTAACAAACTCAATTTCTTTTTTGCCTCGCAGAACTCTTTTGTGTGTGATTGCAATCTTTATGGACTTTATGAGATTTTAAAGGAAATAACCTTTGCTCTTTTGGCATGTAAAAATCCAGCAAATTTAGCAGGCAAGTCTTTACTTACTTTGAATACTGGGCAGTTCTGCTTCAATCCGCCGATCTCTTCTACTTGTTTAGTCTTTACAACAACTACAACATCCACCTCAACAACTGAAACAACTTTACTTTTAACAACAACTACAAAATCGAACTCAACCGTTGAAACAACCCCAGACTTTACAGCATCTAAAATACATGTATCTAATTCAACGATTGGAACACCTCCACCATTTAATACAACTACAACACCCAAATCAACAACTGAAACAACCCCCGACTTTACAAAATCTACTAAATATAATTTAACAACTGAAACTACCCAAGACGATACAACAACTACAATATCCAATCCAACCACTGGAACTACCACTGTCTTAACAACAATTACAACACTCAAGTCAACCATAGAAACAACCCCTGACTTAACAACAACTACAACACTCAACTCAACCATTGAAACAACCCCTGACTTAAAACCAACTACAACACTCAACTCAGCCATTGAAACAACTCCTGACTTAACAACAACTACAATAACTAACTTAACAACTGAAACTACACAAGACGATACAACAACTACAATATCCAACCCAACCATTGGAACTACCACTGTCCTAACACCAACTGCAACACTCAACTCAACCGTTGAAACAACCCCTGACTTAACAACAACTACAACACTCAACTCAACCATTGAAACAACCCCTGACTTAACAACAACTACAACACTCAACTCAACCATAGAAACAACCCCTGACACAACAACAACTACAACACTCAACTCAACCATTGAAACAACCCCTGACTTAACAACTACAACACTCAACTCAACCATTGAAACAACCCCTGACTTAACAACAACTACAACACTCAACTCAACCATTGAAACAACCCCTGACTTAACACCAACTACAACACTCAACTCAACCATTGAAACAATCCCTGACTTAACAACAACTACAATAACTAACTCAGCAACTGAAACTACCCAAGACGATACAACAACGACAATATCCAACTTAACAACTAAAACAACCAACGACTTATTAACACCTACAATATATAAATCAATATTTGAAACAATCTTAGATTCTACAACAGCTGCAATATTCAACCCAACAATTGGAATAACCCCAATCTTAACAACAACTACAATATCCAACTCATCAATTGCAACAACATCAATTTTAACCACAACTGCAACATCTAACTCAATTATTGGAACAGCCTCAGTTTTTACAACAACTACAACATCCAACCCAACCAATGATACAATCCTGGGCTTTACACCAACTCCAACATTCAACCCAACAACTGAAACAACGTCATTCTTTTCATTAACCACAACATCCAATTCAACAATCGGAACAACCCCTGTCTTAACACCTACTCCAACATCCGCTCCAACAATTGGAACAACAGCAGTCTTTACAACAACTACAATAACTACTTCAACAATTGGAACAACCTCTGTTGTCCCCTTACCAGATATTCGGTTTGGAATTTCAAGTGAAACAAAAAATACAATAGTGATATCTTGGACAGTCAATGGAGATATGACTTATCTAAAGAACTTTGTGGTGCAATATAAACAGTTAGAAATAAACAATCCCCATAAGAAAATTTTTAGTTTGGACAAAATCAAAAGGGATCATCAAATAACTGGACTTAACCCTGTGTCTCGCTATGAGATTTGTTTCCTTGTTGAACTGACGGAATTATCAAAACAAATCCCGGTATCATGTCTCACAGGCACTACAAAAGGTACAACAACTCCAGCCATTAGTGGTTCAGATAAAACCGTTGCAATGGCAGGGGGAGTTCTTGGAGTTGTGATGTGCGTCTGGTGTCGTTTTGTAATTGTATCTTAGTCCTCCTAATTAGGCCAGTGACGTTATAACGATGACATTCCAGTGCAAAGGAACCTCGACACCCCGTGACGTTTACATTTTATGACAGTGTGGGACAACGAGCGATTTTAACCCTCTAGCTGTGAAACTGTTAACATTGCCGAAATATTGCGTTAAGCTCTGTAGTGCAGTGGGTACAGATTTGGTCTATTGACCCGGGGTCACCAAGTTTGAATACAGCAGGACTTGCCACATATAATTAACATATAGCCACATTATTATCTGGCCGCCGCCAGAAAATTAAATATTGACCGCCAAATAATTTTGTATCTTATGTACTGTGGTTTCATCAACATTCGTTGAATACCAATTTTCATTGATTTCGTTTTTAAGTTTATCCTTGAAATTAAATATTCATTTAACTGCAATTTCTACTGATATTTTGTAATGATAAGGTCATTGGCCACGAATTTACGTATCCTTGAAACTGTGATTTTCACTTTATCAACGAAAATTGATACCCTTGAATATTAATGAAACCACAGTTTTTCAGATGATTATTATTGAATCGCAATTTTATTCATGGGACTTAAGTCTGTTCTAAGATATTTTTGACGCATATTTTCCTAAATTATTCGATATTTATAAATACTTCTTGATTCAGACGATGTTCATTCAATAGTATAAAAAAAAACCTTTTGAATCGCCTCCTCTAGCTTGTCAGGTTTCAATACACGGCTAAATATAGAAAGTCTACGTGGATTTTGCATTGCATCAGCCATAATTAAGCCCGGATGTTACGTTGAAAAATTGTGCTAGATATTCCTAATAACTTCCAAATAGAAGAAATGATGTAAACATTCCCCATTGAATCTCAGTAGGAAATCTGTTATCGTTCCTGTGAATTTTTACGAGGAAAGACTGATAAAAAGCGAATGAAGTTATCTTGGAAATTTTCCCTTTCATCGATTTTTAATTGCACTTCTTTCACAGGTATATGTATTTTTAATAAAAAGTCGTCCAAATGTGCAGCGAAAATATCTTGCGACAGACTTTAGATAACATTAAGGATTCAAAAGGCAAAAAAAGCTGTATTAAATTACCGTCGGGCAATTTAAGCCATAAGTCCTTTATTATAAAAAGAAACTGTGTTTGGAAACAATAAGCCGTTTTCACTTAACTCTTGGAGCACTGTCCAGTATTCCTTAATGATGTTATGCAACCAGGTGCAGAATGCGAGCAAATAATTTCCAAATTGGGAGTTTATGAATAAGTTGTCATATTTGGCGATTCTGTGTCTGCAGCGATAGCTCTGGTACTCTATACTGAGTCATGTATTGCTTATTGTATATAATCTTTGTAACCTTTTAAATCAAGAACTCATGTTTACTTTTATATATGACCTTTTAAAACTGTACGTAAGCGATGCGTCATACTCAGGCGGGAGACTCAAAGCCTGCATCCCAATAAAATTATTCTTAAATGAGGTTATTTAATCAGGTTCGGAATTAGGGCACAGTAAAATCCAACTTGAAAATATATAAACAAGTTATCAACAAACAAGTTATAACTCTGGAATTTAATCACTAAATGTTCACTCATGACCGTCGTAGATGGGCCGAACTAGTGGGAACTGTCAGTCATAAGTAAAATGTTATATAATCCCCTGTAGAATTATGTAAGACATGCAGAATTTTATTTCGATCTAAATCAAACATCTTTAATTTTTGAACTTTAAATTTTGACTGGAGACCTTTAGTTTTTCGGCTTATAATTTTGATTTTGGATTTTGATTCAGATTGATACTTGGGCTGTTATATTTGATTTTGTAACTTTGACAAACCTATACGATCACGCTTTTTAATAAACTGCTTGTCAAACAACTATGGGACTTACTGGTTCCTAAGTTTGGGTGCTACTCAAAGAGATTAAGATAACGGACCTCTTGCAAGTGACAAACTATTTCAGGCAAGATATCGATCCGTTGCCGTTGCAGAATACCATGCATTTTCTGGCCAAATACTTTATCGGATGAAGAACGAACATCACCCATCTTTCCCAGATACCAGTAATACGTTAGAGAAGGTGACAGTGGATATGATACATGTGTAAAATGCACCCTACATGTGTACCTCTATCCAAATCGTAGCAGCAATGAGATGGACACAAACCTGCAATAGAGGAAGACTGAAAGAGACCCGAAGAAGTGCAGTAGATCTAGAGAAAGAAGTAAAGAAAAAACAACTGAACGGGATACAGGTCTAGAGATGGACACAAGATAGACCAACATAGAAGTCCCTGGTGACGCCTTTGTGTGATTATCAACATGACGAAAACTATAAGTAAGTTGACTGCGACTGGGATACATTCTGGTCTGTCGAGAAAGTTAAGGTAAATTGCTTTCCGGTCGAGGCGTTCAGGTTGTTTGGACTTCTAAATACACCTTTCAAAGACTTCGTAAAAAATATAAAAATAGGGAGAAAAAAGTAATCCCTTTATCTAAAGACAAAACCTTTTTTTAAGAATCAAAAATGATAATTTAATATTTAAAACATGACGATAAACTTTTTCATATATACAAAAAAATAATATGTTTTACGGTGCTACCGTTCTGGCGAGCGCAGCTAGAATTTCAAATACCTTGCATCATTGTCAACCTAGTGTTATTTAGGTATCAACGAACGTTTAAGAATTTTTGAGAGAGTATTGCTCTACAATAAGTATGGTTAAGGTATTAATTTTAATGGTTATGATACATACAGCGCAACCCCCTACAGGGAGAGAGAGAGAGAGAGAGAGAGAGAGAGAGAGAGAGAGAGAGAGAGAGAGAGAGAGAGAGAGAGAGAGAAAGAGAGAGAGAGAGAGAGCGCCTGATCCATGTTTGTAGGTGTGTAATTTCCCACTTTTAAAAATGGCCAGACTATATGCAATATCTACATAAATTTTTTAACTGTTTATTATTATTTTTTCCATTTGTTCCTTTTTATTTAGTTCAAAATGTCCTTTTGTTTATTTCCTCCCTACTCATATACTTGTATACCTGCCTACTGTACATGCATGTACAATTAGCTTAAAAATGGATCGATATGACAGTAAAGTGTGGCTCTTGCTAGTATTTATTTATAAATTCTCTATATTAAAAAAAAATTAAAAACAAATCATATGTCAATGAGGCAGTTATCGCAGTCTTTACTGAAATAGCTAGTACACTCATTACAGATGTTTGATCCACCTCTAAATTTATCGCGGGAAATATAGCGCGAGTGCACTGTGACGTCATCCATGATTTTGTTCGTCTTTGTTTACGTTTCTAGACTCAATACGAAGGTATGGAAGCATGTGACAAATCTTTTGAGTCTAGCCAAAGCATATGCAGCACTCAAAACGTGTCTTTAAACTTTAAGTCACCGTACATTACGAGTTAAAAGTCGGCCATTTTTGGCATAGCACCACGGGTGAAAACATTTGAGAGCATTATGGGACAGACAAAAAAATTTGTTTGATGAACTGTAGGTTTAGCTCGTTCTTTTTCCCGCGCACACTGGTTCTTAGAGCTCGCTTCGCTCACTATAAAAAACATATACCTTTAAATACTTTTACAAAAAAAATTTGTGACCCTGAAAGTCAAAGATCGACTAAATGCAATTTTTTGAGAAAATAGATTTATCGGCACACAACAAAAAACAAAACAAAACTTGGTTTTGCAAGAATTGCAGAGTTATCCACGAACGATGGTATTGTCATAGTTTGTAGAATAAAGTGAAAGGGGGCATGGTGCGTATTTTTAAAATCCACGTCAGCTTTAAGGTTGAATCACTTTTAAAATAATTATAAGTTGACTTAATAACCTATATCAATATTTATTTCCGTAGTTCTAACCATATAATCCGTTTTACAGCAATCATATTAAGATACAACACAACCAAATTATTTGGACACACAGGTGAATGATCTGATGATAAATAAATTGGTAATAAAAACTGCATCGTTTTAGAATAGAAACTCAAAAGAAAATTCAGTATTGAAAAATCTGCACGCATCCTTTCAAAGAATTCATAAAATGCCTTAAAAATGAAGTTTAAAAAATGTTTTCAGATACTTAGAGTAATGTGACTTGTACAAACCAACTCCAAACTTGAAATACCATTAAGTGAATAGAGGCTTGAAAAAATCAGATTTTTATCGTATGGTTTTGGAAAAGATACTCAGTATATGAGAGACCGATGGGCATATATGTTTCGACTATGGATGTGTTACTTCCTACTGTGGTTTCATCAATATTCGTTGAATCCAATTTTCGTTGATTTCGTTATTGAGTTGATCAACGAAAAGTGTCCACTGAAGTGCAATTTCCATTAACATTTTGTATTGATAGGGTCATTGGCCACGAATTGACGTATCCTTGAAACTGTGATATTTACTTTATCCACGAAAATTGATACCCTTGAATAATAATGAAACGATAGTATTTGAACGAACTTCAATGTATAGTGTTGTATGTGAAAATTACTCACTTTGAGAAAAAAGTGAGTTAATTTTGGGACCAAGTCAACGCACTTTGAAAACAATTAAAAACGCGTTTCCTACAGGAAATATGATATAATTATTAAAATCTCAGATAAAAGCATGTTTTGAAAAAAAAAAAACCTGGGGGGGGGGGGTCATCCCAATTAAACTTCGCCGTTTTACGCTTATATTATTTATCCATATAGACGTAGAACACAATCCGTTCATTGTTTACAAATTAAGTTTTCAAGTTTATTAATCTGTTGTGGTTTAAAAATGTATGCAATGAAAAGACGCTAATGTATGCATATTTATTTGCACATTTTAAATTCAAAGTATCTGCCCGATGGCTTACTCGCCCTACAATTTCCGCCATGAAGTTATTAAGCCAATCCGTTTCTGGGCACCCCTATCTGGAAAGTTCTTTGCAACAAAACTGTTCCATTTTATTTATTAACCTTTTTGAATTTATCAAGGTCCGATCCAGTACGCGAGTCTGGTGAACAAAGAGGGGGTTTTACACCTCTAGACTGGTAAATTGATTTGTGTATAATTAGCTACTCAATTGTTATCAAATAAAACAAAAAAAAATTAAATAAATAAGTGTGAAATCAAGCATTCTTAAGCTTAACGTCTGTATAGTCCGTTAATCAGTGGTTAAAGGTCGTACGCAAGGAAATAGCCAATCGAAGTTCCATATATAGAGAGATAAATTCTTTTCTTTCTCCCTTTTTGGAACCTTATTTTAGGCCTGCAGTATTGATTATAGACTCAGTAGCTAGGAGAATTATAACTTGAGTGGAATTGTCACACTAAATTCAATAGAACTTTTTTTTTAATGCAATTGATGCAACTTCCTGAATGGTGCTGAGTCTGTTTGTCAACATGTGAAACCCACGTGTATTGGGGGGGGGGGGGGGGGGGCAGGTATGTTTACTCTCAATTATCTTTCTTAGAAGCCGCACAAGGCGTTTTTTTCGATCTAAAATTTTTCTTGAAGTATTTAACTATAATTTCTTTTTCCTGAATTATATGCTGAGAGTATAGGTAATCAATGAACTTAATTAAAGCTATATATATTGTTACATTAAGTGAAATTAATTCCCTGTGCGAGACCTTAAAGTATCATGTTACATGTACTTTTAAAAAGTAACTAATGTTAAAAATAAATGCCTTTATTGTTACTTATCTAATCATTTAAATAATGACAAAATTTACAATTCAGCAATTAAAACTTTTTTTAAATATGTAATCAAGTAATTACTTTGGAGGTGATTACGCTGGTCCTAATTTCTTATTTAATAAAGTGCAACTTTCTTACGAGCACTATGGTCAGCAATTTAACTCTTTCACTCCAACTTCCTATTTTGTTGATCATAAAAAAGATTATGAAATCTGAAACATTTTGACAAAGGATGCAAATAATTGTAAAATTAAATTCCATCATCGTATTTAAAAAAAAAATACGAAACAGACTTCATCATGCAGCCATTTTGGGAGTTCGGCTTGATCCGTTTATAATCCCGTGATTGTTTTTTAAAATATGAATGCTATTTTGATTGTTATATTCAATCAATATTCAAGAATAATCGAGCGACATCAGTTGTAATTTTATGCCATAAGTATACGAGAAATAGACCCGCATTACCTTTTACAAATTATGCATTATAAATATTATAAATAATGTCATGGAAAATCTTCCGAATAAATGACAATGTTAACAAAATATGTTCTTATAACAATAGTACTTTGATTGATTTTCGTTTTGCTTCATACAATGATGTGCATTTATATGCAAAATGTGTTAAACATTCGACTTTGTTCACGAAGCAAACAATTTTCCGAATTGGGCATTTTTGTTGGATAAAATACGGGTATAAACTCAAACAACAGTGTTTTAGTCATCCAGGGTTGATAAGGAAATATAACGACAGAAAAAATGTCTTTATATCGATAAAACAATGCAAGAAAACAAACAGTTTTAATACGATATTCTTGTTTCTCATATGACGGCGTTGACCCCGTGACGTCACAATTCATATCGCACCAAATTCACAGGTGTGAAATCGGGTTTTTCCCAAATATCTCGAAAACTAACTATGCGATCGCAGTATAATTACCAGGATGATGTTTTACACATAGATCCCCATAATATAGAATATATATATATATATATATATATATATATATATATATATATATATATATATATATATATATATATATATGCTTTAACCGGCACTGCATGCACCCTTTTAATATGAACAAAATGCACAACATTTAGATTTCATGCACAACATTTAGAATTCATTCCCCCCTGTTGTCTCAATATATTAAGTAACACACTACACTTGAACAAATTTGATTTCAACTGTAATTCATTTGTTCCTGTACGAACAATCATCAATCATTTTCATATAAAACTAATCAGATTTGGTACAAAGAGTTTGAAATGTATTTGGTTTTTATTTTGGGAATATTCAGCAAATTTTATCTGATGATAAAAATGTGTCTTACTGAATGTATTCTAATTTATTGTGCTCTAGTTTCATAAGAATTAAAGCAGCTGATTTAAGGTTATTATATATTGAATAAAATTTCCAATAATATCTGTGTTTCATGTTATGAAAAAAAAGCAAATTGATTTTTGACTTGATCATAAATTAAAATCGTTTTTTTTTCTGGTAATTTAAATATCAATTTTGAAATACAAAATACTGGTATTATTTTAATTGCTTATGAAATCTCTTGGCTATACTAGGCGGAATTTTGAACAGAGATAGAAGTATAATCCACAGACAGTTATAATTTAAAACATTTTTAACCCATTATAGTTGATACTCGTATGTACTGGTTTAATTGAGGTTTAAAATTAATTGACCTCCATTTGTTTAGTATCCATCCACAACCACTGGAATATCAATAATCAGATTAATTATTAGAATATATTGTTACACACACAGCTCCATATGAAAATAGCACACATTTTGAAAAACTCCATTTCTTAATGTAATTCATTTCACACCACTGTTCCAATATTTTCTTTAAATTGTGGTGCTCCTACATTTTATTGACTTTATGGTGCTCCAATATTAGAGAGGTTGAGATTTATAACTACACGTACACGATTTTGTAATTTATCAGTTGAGATTTCATTACCAGTAGGATATAAACGTGTACGTAAATCTACACAGTTTTATTACATGAATTTATTTAATTTATTCCAAATCAATTGCACAATTCTTATCAATTTGCATGCACTTCTATACAATGTATCACGAGGATATATTACCTCAACTCAATTAGATTATTTTGTTTTAAAAACTAAAAGTTTGTTATTACATGTAGACGACACTCTATATGTTTAGAGGACGTGTGGAAACTCTGTTTTCACAAAAACCGATGATGTAATACGCAAAGAATTTAGGTGATATGTGACACGGTCGCATACTCGAACTCGTTTGAAATCTCAACCTCCCTATTATCTAGAATCTCAATGTACATTTCGTCTATGAGACTTGATGAAAATCCATGATTTGGGAAGCCATCCCTAGAGGAATGGGACATTGAGTCTCTGTTGGGGGTCTGTGGGATGGGTCGAGTCTCCACGGCGCTGGTGTAGTGATCTGCTTGAGACATCTTTCTTTTTTCATATTTAGGTTCGAGAGCAGTAGGCATAACTCTGTCTCGAAACCTACCCTCAGGCATATGTTCCGGAGGAAGCTCTACGGTATGTTGTTTGAGGTCTCTACCTCTTCCCCTTCCTGTGGCCCCTTTTGTTGGATGGGGGTCGTTATTTACTGTTGTTTTTTGACATTCACTGAGTGTGATATGACCATTAGCGGACTGCAGTGATTTGTCGAAATTTTTCTTCCTACAGATGACGAAAACAAATAACAAAACAACGACAAGGACTATAAATGAAACTCCTCCTCCGAGAATGCCCCCCACTATTTTAGGTGTTTTATCATCTGAACCAGGGTTGACTGCTGTTGTGGCAACATCTGTAAAGGAACCTTGGGTAGTGCCTGTTTGACAGGATATCAGGATTTGATTTGATGGTCCTGTCAATTCAATGAAGAAACAGATCTCATAGCGAGACCCGGGGTTAAGTCCGGTTATTGGATGATCCCTTTTGGATTTTTCCAATAAAAAACTTTTTTCTTGGGTATTGTTTATGCCTAATTGTTTACATTGCACTATAAAGTTCTTTAGATAAGCCATTTCTCCACCGACTGTCCAAGAAATCACTATTGTATTTTTTGTTTCACTTAAAATTCCAAATCGAATATCTGGTAAGAGAACAACAGAGGTTGTTCCAATTGTTGAGTTGGTCGTTGTAGTAGGTGTAAAGTCTGGACAAGAAGTAGAACTTGGTGGATTGGAGCAGAACTGACCAGTTTCCAGATAAAGTAAAGACTTGCCTGCTAAATTTGTTGGATTTCTACATGTCAAAATAACCAAACCAGAAGAAGGTATTGCTTTAAAAAACTGGTGAAGTCCATAAAGATTACAATCACACGCAAAAGAGTTCTGCGAGGCAAAAAAGAAATTGAGTTTGTTAAATCCTTCAAAAACACATTTGTCAATAGTATATATTTGGTTGTTAGAGATATCAATGACCTCCAATGAATATTTTAACCCATAAAGAGATTCTTGTCTCAATACTGTCACGCTGTTGTTTCTCATGGTAAGACTCTTAAGCATTTCGTGATTGTAGAAAAGCAAGGATGGAATGTCAGAAAGTCTAGTTCCAGATATGTCTAGATTGACAAGATTTTTCATAGCACCAATAGCCTCCCAAGCATACTGATCAATTAAATGGTTGCCCTGTATATGTAGGGTTTTCAGGGCATGCTCTGCTCCTTTTAAGGCATCCAGGCTAAAGTTCAGTGGGTTGGTAACACTTGAGTCATACTGCCTTCGTAGATCTAATGTTTCCAGCCTAGTCATGGGAGACAGTGCTCCTTTTTCAATTGTGTGGATCCAATTTTCAGACAAGTCTAACGCATGCATATTTCCAAGGCCATGGAAATCGTTGCTTTTAATCACTCTCAATTTATTACCAGCCATAAAAAGGCTGGCTAGTTTTGGCATGTTTCCGAATAAACCATTGGGAATATCTGTAAAATCAGCCATCATATCACCTAAATTAAGCTGTTTCAGTTCATGCCAGTTGTGATTGCCTAATGGTACAATGGATTCTTTTGTTAGCCTATTCAGTCGAAGACTCAGAACCTGGAGTTTTTCAGTGATGCCTATGAAACTCCCATTGTACATATACCTTATATCATTATCCCTCAGATCCAGTTCAGTAAGAGAACTTAGAGAATCAAACGAGTTGCTTGAAATGTTTGTCATTCTGTTGTGTACCCATGAGAGATGTTGTAGCTGACGAAGTCTGTTTATAGCAGACTTTGGAAAAGTTGGCACTTGGTTGTTTGCAAATTCCAAAACAGTCAGTTCCTGTAACTGATTTTTGAAAGATTCAGACGAAACAAAGTATGTGTTCATTTTTCTTAACCTTAAAATTCTCAAATAAGGAAAATAATTGAATTTTGTACTCTCTTCAATTGTAGACATGTTAAAAAATTGTAACACAAGCTCTTGAAGATTGGTGATGTTTTTCAGTTGTTCAAATGGAGGGTATAGTACATTATCACCCTGGAGTTTCACTATTGTCAGATGTTGCTCCAAATCTGCAAAAGCATTTGGGTGAATGCTGTGTAATTTGATATTTGGGCCACTCATATCAATTTCTTCAAATTTTATCGCATTAAACGCATTGGCTTGAATAACTTCTATGTTGTTGTTTGGAGACTTCATGTCTAATTTCTGGAAAATTTCTGCAGAGGAATTGAAAACTGGGATCTGTGTCAGACCAACACACCTGATGTTTCTCTTGCTTTGGCCGGTTACAGTCTCACAAGTACATGTTGGCACTGTGCTGGGGCACTGTGATAAGGAGTAGCCAACATGTAGTAGAACAATAGTCACCAACACTAAGTGTTTCATCCTGTAAAGAGTATAATAACCGTAAAATAACATTAATCAGAAGCAGTCTATGTAGTTCAACGATAGCTTTTAAGTTTATCGTTGAATTATGATCAGAAGATTTGTTATGTGACGGAAAGAGTAAAGGGAAAAGAAAAGGTATCTAGGATTCGATTCCTAAACTTTTGATAAATATTCTAATTCAACCTTGAGTTCCAAGAACCGCACGAAACACCAAATGTATCAAAAAGAAAAATTCCCCCATACCAAGCTATATTGACCTCAGATTTTCTAAATTTTAAGCTAATATATGAACCAAGCTTTTTTTCCCTCTGGAGTAGTCAGTCCCGTTTTAGATAAAATGCCGCATGATTTCAAGTCAAATAATGTTAACTAGTACTTTAAAGGTGTTGATTTTTTTTTCAGCGGATAGTTTAATATATGGTTTATCAGTTTTGAAGAGGATAACTAAGTCCTTTTGAATTAAGATTTCATTTATATAATAAGTCACAAGTTCACTTCGAATCTATCAACTTTTTTTAACAGGAGGGAAGCTAGGAATAATTGTACTATGTTTTCACCCCTTATCAATCACTTTGTCCTTTCTGACGAGTAAGTTTACAATATAAGTTGCAGGGAATGGAGTAATAATTGTAAACCTGAACAGATATTTTAGGCACAAGTACCTTCAGAATAACATCCTTTTTTAAGTCTGTTGATACAATAATCAGATATAAATAGTATTTCAGAATTTGTAATATTTATTGACAGACAACCATTTTAGCGGATATTCAATATACTGACGCGGTCAATCGGCTGTTTCTGGTCTAGTTATTGAATATTTGGCTTAACTGAATATAATATCTATATTGCTTTATCCCTTCTCTGAATTTTTTTCGATGTAATTTTAAGTTGTAAACTATTATATAAAATTGGTTTCTGTCATTTAAACGGCATACAGCCACGTTCGATCACATAAGAAAAAAACTCGTAACTGGAAATTGGGATATTCCGAATCACCCAGCGATTCGTGTTTCTCAAAAGTTTAAAGGTACGCTCCATCAACAAATGAAACTACTTAACAGTCTTCATGAGCAATATATGTTATTTATTTACAAAGTTAATCATTTCTTCCATTATAATAATCTAATTCAGTTCCATTTCGAGCATAAAAATCGACTACTAATATTACATTTTCGTCATCTGTGGATATTTTTTGAATCTCTTATTCTCTCATACTAAATAAATTTCTACTGCTGTCTTTTAATTAAATCTGGAGGTTTGTACTTGTCTATAATTCCAATTAATAAGTTTTTGAATTCATGGAAGATGAAATAACAGTCACAAACATCAAATTAAAAACAAAATAAAGACGAATATTAGAAAACAAATGGGTAACTTCTATTAGAAATGTGCAAAACAAAAGAGATATTAATTGTATCTGGGCGCATTGATAGTAGTCTAAATGAGAGGTTAATATGCAGAAGTTCAAGCACTGTATATTGCGTCATATGCAATTATTATATTTATAAATAGATGCCGAATGTGAGAGTACTAAAACAAATTAAACTATGTTCTTATGTTCATGCACCTGTTGTATTGTTTTGTATTGTATTGTATTTAGATTTACAAAAAATGCAAATGTAGCCGAGACACAATCGAAGGTTGATCGTGTACAAAAAATCTAACATTTCCTTTTAATAGAAACAAAAATAATTAATATGCACAATCTTTTGCTATTAGACAACTGTGGAAAAAATTTAAACTAAAGGATCCTTCTAAAGAACAAATTTATGTGCAATCTTGATTTCAAATAACTTGTTCAACTTTTGTTATTGTAAGGTATTAGAAACGCGGTAAATACCATAAAAGATGTTATTCATGAAATTATTGAACACTTAGATACAATTTATAAAGACGCAGCTAAAATTGCAGTACAAGTTTTGATAGTGGAACAAAAATCAAGTAAAAAATCATATTAATTCTAACCCTTTGTTTACAAAAGTCGTCCAAAAGACTCGTACAACTCATTACCGTGATAGAAAACTTTATTATCATAAAAAGCGTACATAAAATGCATATAAAAATATAAAGAAATTAATGAGATATGTTTGAATAATCCTCGATCAAGAGGAGCTAAAGAACATATTAAAATTAATAAATTTTTGAAGGGGATATATAAAATAATTAAAACAAAAATAATATAACGCCCAGATCAATTGATGTCAATGAACTACATGTATATAAATATTTTAGAGATTGAAACAGGTCTCTTGAAAGAAGCGATAAAAGAAACCACATGGTATAACGATATAATTGCTAATTTATGGTGTGAATGTGTGGTGTGAATGAATCAAGGTCTAAGTGATTACATAAATCAAGATACAATACAGCAATCTATTAAAAAAATAAAGCTACTGGATAAGATGGGATAATGAATGAGTATATCAAAGCAACACAGCAGCAAATAATGCTGGTTTATGAAAAATTATTTAATTAAAGTTTTTCATCTGGTAAGATTCTTTCTATTTGGTAAAATAAATGAAGGTAAACAAAACCAAGGACTTAAAAACCTTTCCACAAAATAGACTTATCACTATTTTAAATTGTATTTGAAAAATCTTTTTTATATTACAAACGAATGATTATTGCATTTTCGGATGAAATTGGAGTATGACATTAGAGCCAAACAGGTTATGGAAAAACATACTCAATTATTCACAACGTATTTTTTATTAAAACATTGATATTTAAATCGAACTTATAAGAATGGAGAACAAAAGCCTTAATGAAAATTTTGAAAAAGTAATTGATAACATATAAGGCGAAAGCATTGTGGTTTAAACTATTACAGTGTATCTCATATTATCTGTAGCATATAATATAATTGTATAATATCAATTAAATATGTACAGCCAGATCAAATTGAGATATGTGTATACATGTACCTTAAGTATTTACATTATAGTTTAAACGCATCCGATTTTCAAGGTTTATCGATTCTGTCTGAAATGTTTGAATTTTGTACATCCAAATGACCCTCTATTTCTTGTGGAATCTCCTGATCTCTAAAAGAATTGCAATTTTATAGTTATAGCAGATATAAATAAATTCACTCGTTTAAATATGTGATATCTCCATTCGGATTGAAGATATCACGAAATGACAATACAAACATAGTGCCTTCCAAGGTGTAATTGCCAGATTTGTTATTTCAATACAACTATTTCTCACAATAATTTTAATCATTGTATGCTTTCAACCTTTTATTTCTTCTGTAGGTGAATTACATCATTTGTTCAGAAAGATTTTTAATAGATAGCACCAAGGAAGTGTTTAGTCGATGACATAGCTAGACTTGTTGTCTTCGTGAAATCATGTTACAAGGTCCGGTTGAAGTCCTCCCATAGCGTGATGGGGATTAAATGTTTCAAAAATCCTATCATATAGGCCGGATTTTGATATTTGAATCGTTTAAAATTATGTCATAAAGACGATGCGATGCAATGCTTGAGACTGAATTTAACTATCAAATTTAACAATAGAACAATTGTTTATACAACGAAATATATGCGTGTAACTATTTCCCCTTCAATAAAGTTTTATCCAAAATAAAAAAAACTGGAATGTTCTAGTAGCAAAACATTTTCATTGAAATAGTATTCCAAATACGTTAAAACCAATTTCTAGGAAGTCACACGTATTGGCAGTCTTAGATTTGAGTGAATTTACATTTATGGAATATATACATAATATAAAAGTCCTAATTAAGTAAGTCTTAGCACACGTTATCATTGTAGAGTTAACGTTCATTTTTTCCCGAATAATTAGTTATCGATGTATATTGCCCCTGACTAATTGAAACTAGTTTGTTAAATTAGCCTCATTGTATATAGAGTCATTGTTGCAAGCTCACCTGTCTTATCTAGTTTCGCTAGTGTGTTAAACTTCCAGTAAAAATCACATTAAGCTAAGATCGCAGCTTTACCTTATCTTCCTTTGTTTCCAACATAAATGAATCATTATTGGAACCAAATGTTGATCTATTTTCACAGAGGATAATGTTAAATACGGCTTTTAGTTAAAAGCCGAAAACGTGTCATAACCTCTGTTTAATTTTTGCGTTTACTTAACCTTTAATACGAGCATGCGCAGATCTAAAAGAGGGGGGTTGGGTTCGGGAAGACCTAGCTGGAAAATTAATATAGTAAATTTAACGAAAATATGCCCCAGACCCCCCCCCCCCCCCCCCAAAAAAAAAAGTTATCCATCAGACCCCCCCCCCTTTCCTGGAAAATTCTGGAACTGCACATGATGAGTACCACCATTTAAAATACTTAAGTTAAGATTTATTGAATCATTCATTATAACGAGTGTGGGATAGTGAAATTCCAATGAGGGCACAATAATCACGGTCCAGGACGAGACTCTGCCGAGTCCTAGACCGTGAATCTTGGCCCCGAGGTTGAATTCCACTATCCTAGACGAGTATGAAATGAATGATTAAATTTCCTGCATTTTTTTTTTACACAAATAACGATGTTTGACATTTTCTTTTCTTTTTTGACGTTTAAAAGTGAACTTTGGTTTATTTGTAACCGAGCAGTCAAGGAAAAATGAAGATGTGTATCTGATGACTTTATTTGAATAATGAATATAGAGGCATTGACCTACAAAAAATATTCATCATATGAGAAAACTGACAAAATTAAAGAAAATACATTAGCTACAAGTTACTACAAATAAATCCAGGTGGATTAATTGGAGAAGTATTCAATGCCCAATGCCAGTCAGGTAAAAATAAAGCTATGGATAGCTTCCATAACAATGGGAAAGCAATCAACCTCAGGAAAATTTTCATTATTGCAATGACAGTACTTTGGAAAGAGGGAAAATGATCAGTTATGATTGTTATGCAAATTGTGAAATAGACGCCTTAAAAAGAGATACTAGTATTTACTCGATATGGCGGACCATGCACATAGCCCTCGAGGGGCGGGGGGGGGGGGTGACCCCCCCCCTCCCACTTTTTCTCGCACCAAACATTTTATCTTAAATTTATTTCTAGAAAATTGAATTATGAAAACTTTGCCCCACCCACCCCTACCACTTTTTTGGAGCGTATAAGAAATAAGAAATTGAAGTGAAATTAAAGAAATTAACTTTCAATTTGAGGTTTTAGGTACTACGCAGCCCCTCCTTACAGATTATGATTTTGAAGAGTCATTCCCCTTCCCACATGCAAAAACGATGCTAGGTGCCTGGGGATGTATGTTTCCGATGCGTGCGTATTGACGTTAATAGTCCCGTCTATTAAAATTCTAATTCAAATTATTTGAATCCATAGACATTATCCCGTAACTTGATATAAAATACGTATAATTTTTGGACGCCAATGTACATTTAGCTTCTATCCTATTTACTCCACGTTACCTGCACTAGTTCTTATTCAAATGCTAAAACATTTGTACTTGAGAGAGAGAGAGAGAGAGAGAGAGAGAGAGAGAGAGAGAGAGAGAGAGAGATTCTTAGGCTCAAACACTCATAAACGGGTGGTCAGTTTTTAAACTTTGTCGCAGTCACCCGTTCGTTTGTATAGTTACGTGTATAAACTTCGGAGGCTTTTCTTAATATCGACAGGCAACAGATTTGTATCAGTATATAGACATGCACAAAAGAGGAAAAAGTACACCATCTTTAATAAAAATGACTTTTTAGCGTTGACTTCCAATCAGTAAGAAGACAATCACTTAACAATGAATTTCAAATTATTGTGAATCCATAGACATTATCCCGTAACTTGATATAAAAATATGTATAATTTTTGGACGCCAATGTACATTTAGCTTCTATCCAATTTACTCCACGTTACCTGTACTAGTTCTTATTCAAATGCTAAAACATTTTTTCTTGAGAGAGAGAGAGAGAGAGAGAGAGAGAGATTACATAGCGTTTTATAATGTTCAGGAAATCAATATAAAAGCAACCTTAGTCAATAAACGCATGTATACATGCATGTGTGTATCTATATATGGGATTAAATACTAAGCAGTCCTCCTTTTTAAGCCGAGTAGAATAACGTGGGTGCATTGCTAAATGTTGTGTGCATACAGTCATTGAGATGGCGGCATTTCTTTGATGCCGGCAAAGCGACCCAGCGAACTCTAATGCGGTCGAACTGCAGGGGCACTTCGGCGGCATGTCTTTGATGTCGGCGATGCGACGAGCGTCGGAATTTAGAGAGCTGCTGACAGAAAAGAGCTCTATATTTGTACTAAAAAAAGCCGCTATCTTTTTTTACTTATGACAAAATAAAACGGAAAACATTCAAATCCATCATTTTAAAGATAAACCCATTAATCAAAACACAAATGAGAGAGAAAAAAGATTCGGCACTCAGGGACTGAACCCGGGTCGCCTGGGCACAAGTCCAACACTCTAACGACTGAGTTACGCGGACATTTCACTTCAGAACTTTGGAGTCCAAAATCTCAAGAATGCGTGGATTGATTTTTAAAACGAATTTCATATTCTGAAGTTTTGAGAGCGTCTCTATCGAATGAAAAACTAAAAAAAATTCGAACCAAAAAATTAAAAAATTAAGGTTTTTCATTTCCTTCCGGTGACGACCGGAAGTGACGGCGAACGTTCGGATATGCAAAGGGCACTGCGGCCGTTCACTCTCTACCATCTCTGAAAATTTGAAAGTCCTATCTTGAATACTTTTTGAGAAAAATTGTGAACAAGCAAAAACATAAAATCTTTAATATCTCGGTACCAGAAGTGACGACCAAAAAAATCTCGTGTAATTTTCTTACAAATTTTGTCATGAATAAGATCTGAAAGTTTCACGAAAATCGGCTGAAGCGTTTTTGAGAAAACGTGACAGAAAAAAATAATAATAATAACTAGACACGATCTCGTTGCGAGCAACGAGGAGGTCTTCCGTCTGATTTTAGAATTTGAGATATATGTTCGATCTTGATTTTGCTATTCAACAGCTAAACAGGATTTAGAATAAAAAAAACAGGGTCTACATTCTAAGGGCCAGATATTATTTTGTTTCAGGTATAAGAGCTTTGTTCAATAAATGTTTTGAAATTCGTCACCGTTCTTGAGATATCTGAGAAAAAAAAGTTTATGGGGCCAGTCCCTCATCTCCTTATTGGAGCCGCCGAACCAAATTTTGAAGGTTGCATTTTGTAAAGTACATCATTTTGAGCATCTTTTCTTCTATACTGCATTTCAAAAAATTTTACTTTTTGAGATATAGGTGGTCATAGTTTATGGACTCTTGACCCCTAAAATATCATTATTACATAACACATGAATGAATCATTACATTACTTGGATACAGAACTGTAAAATAAGCATATTTGCCTTTATAGCCTTTCATTAAATTTCCCTCAGTAAAGAGCTACAAATGAAAGATTTTAGAGTCCTTAAGTTCCCTAATTTGAGGGACCAGCCCCCTTTATTGATATCAAATAAAAGGTCATTTAAATCTGAACACATTCTGTTCAACAACTGTTTAGAAATTCGTTACCGTTCTTGAGATATATGGGAAAGAACATTTTAGGGGCCGATCCCTTAACTCCTTATAGGGGCCGTTTAACGAAATTTTGAAAATTGCATATGATTTAATACATCATTTTGAGCATCTTTTCTTCAATACTGCATTTCAAAATATTTTTCCTTTCTGAGATATATGTGATCAAAATTCTGGACTTTTGGCCCCTAAAAACCCCTAATTACGTAACACATGATACAATCATTACATTGCTTGGATACATAACTGTGAGATAAACATATTTGCTTCTATATCCGTTCACAAAATATCCCTCAGTAAAGGGCTACAAATAAAAGATTTTAGAGTCCTTTGGATCCCTAATTTTAGGGGCCAGCCCCTTTTTCTTGATATCAAATAAAAGTTCATTTAAATGTGAACACATTTTGATCAACAACTGTTTAGAGATTCGTTACCGTTCTTGAGATATATGGGAAAGAACATTTTAGGGGCCACTCCCTTAACTCCTTATAGGGGCCGTTTAACGAAATTTTGAAATTTGCATATGATTTAATACATCATTTTGAGCATCTTTTCTTCAATACTGCATTTCAAAATATTTTTCCTTTCTGAGATATATATGATCAAAATTCTGGACTTTTGGCCCTTAAAAACCCCTAATTACGTAACACATGATACAATCATTACATTGCTTGGATACATAACTGTGAGATAAACATATTTGCTTCTATATCCGTTCACAAAATATCCCTCAGTAAAGGGCTACAGATGAAAGACTTTAGAGCCCTTTGGTCCCCTAATTTTAGGGGCCAGCTCCTTTTTCTCGATATCAAATGAAAGGTCTTGTAAATATAAACTTTTTTTGCATTACATGTGTTAACAAAATAATTTTCAGAAAAGAGATAAACCAAGAAAACCATTAAAAATTACGACGTTTTTTTAGTCTCAATTTTCGGGACCAGGCGAGCTTTAACGCCTTTTGAGCATGACAAATTTGAATGCAAAATTGCACATCCACAATCTCTTGTCTACAATCCCTGAAAGTTTGAACTCAATATCTTTTACCGTTTAGGAGTAGATCCCTGGACAAGCCGACCCTCTGAAAATCACTAAAACGTCATTTTCTCAAGAACAGAAATGACGTCATCAAAATTAAAAAATATATATTAAGATCGGTCTAATATCTATTAGATCTGAAAGTTTCACGAAAATCGGTTCAGCCATTTCCGAGAAATCGCCTGCACAAATTTTGTAAGAAAAAAAAAAAATAATAGGGAAAAAGAAACCGAACGAAAACAATAAGGTCTTCCGTTGGAAAACGGAAGACCTTAACTAGACACGATCTCGTTGCGAGCAACGAGGAGGTCTTCCGTCCGATTTTTAGAAGAGGAAATGACCTTGCCTTTTATCTTCATCAACGAAACATATCACGAAATGCAGATGTGATCTTAAAGTGCGATGGATGAAAGATTATACACCCCGTTGGATCCCTTATTTAAAGAACCAACCCCATATATTTCATATTAAATAAGAAGTCTTTTGACCTAATAACAGATCTAATGACCTGTAATAAAAAGAAACCGAAGAAAAAAAAGATGGTCTGCCTTTGTAAACGGAAGACCCTAATAACAATAAGAATAGAAGGGTCAACGGAAGACCCTAATTATAAAAGACTGTTTTTGTCTAAATCTTAATTGAAGAGTGTTTTTCAACTTGAACTACAGTCCAACAACCCTTTTATGTTGAATATTTTAGTTAGAAAATTAAATAAAAAGGAGAGAAAGAAATAGAGAGAAAGAACAAATCTTGGCTCCGGCGAGATAAGAACACACAGCCTTTGCAGGTGTCTCAAAACATGTTTGACGCGAAATAATTCCCGAATTTGTCTTTTAATTTGGGGCGTTTCCGCCCGGGAGAGGAGCTGAGTTTTTGTATGAGATGAAAAACAACGTGTAAGATGTCTGACTATTTAGGTTTGGTAACAGTGCGAGGTCATTTGAAATATTGATGCTTGTTTGTGTCTGGAGGGGGGGGGGGGGGGGGTTGAAAAGACCCGAGCTTGATTTTCGTCGTAAATAAATCGAAAATAGAATTTTGAGGTGTGAATCTCGGATTCGGTTAACAACAATTAGGGCAAATCCTAAAACAATGACTGATGCATTTTACCCATGTATTTCAGTATTGAGAATTTTTTTTTGTGACGTTTACTATTATGTTTGACTGTTTTATTTCAACATAAAAGGTAGAAATAACGAAATCAGTAACACGTAAATTTATTCGGTAAAAATTTGATGACAGTAATTTCCACAGTTTTAACATTCATAAGTAGTTCACACGCTATCGTAGATACAGACAAAATGGAAAACAAGAAATATACATGCAACACAAATATTACGCGGCTGCTTACATCCCTTGTACTCTGAAAATTTTAAGTCCCCGTACAGGCTATACTCGCCGTTTGATCTCAGGAATATCTTCTTAATTGTTCAATCCGCTGCATATTTGGCAGACAATAAGAATGGGGTCCGAGATACATTTACACAAAATTTCATTAGGATTGAGTAAGGGGCTTGGGAGTTAGAATTTTTTTCTACAGTACATGTCAAGCACGCCAATCGAAACTCAAATGCCCAAAAAATCATAACACTCTCTTAAAAATGAACGAATAGGTCTGGTCATTAGAACAGTAATCTAGAATTGAACTAGGTTGAAAATAAAGGTTCAAGATGAAAGATCCAGTTAAATCAGGCCAGAAAAACTAAATGATTTTGTGAATAGGAAGGAGGAGAGGGGGGGTGTCGGTGCGTGTACTGTGTAAATTGAATTTCCACGTATAGGCAATAAGCGTCGTTTAATCCCAGGAATTTCGTCCTTATTCTTCAATCCGCTGCATATTTAACAGACGATAAGAATGTGGTCCGAGGTTCATTTTCACGATTTTTCATTAGGATTGAGTGAAGGGCTTGGGAGTAAGAATTTTTTTTTTACAGTACATGTCAAACACGACAATTGAAACTCAAATGCCAAAAGCTTCATAACTCTGTTATTAATACAAGTAAAATCTGGCCAGAAAAACTAAATGATTTTATGAATGGGGGGGGGGGGGGGGGGGGCTCGGTCGGTCGGTGACTTCTATATTAAACGTAGATTATCAAATTCTAAATATCACATGTTACACATGTATAATTTCTAAATAAAATAAATATGTTAGAACAATGTATAAGCGTTGTTTGAAAGATGTAACTATTTTTTTTTTTTTTTTACATCTGTTTATTCTTAGGCTCAAACACTCATAAACGGGTGGTCAATTTTTAAACCTTGTCGCAGTCACCCGTTCGTTTGTATAGTTACGTGTATAAACTTCGGAGGTTTTTCTTAATCCCAGACAGGCAACAGATTTGTATCAGTATATAGACATGCACAAAAAAAAAGAAAGAAAAAAGTACACCATCTGTAATAAAGATGACTTTTTAGCGTTGACTTCCAATCAGTAAGAAGACAATCATTAAACAATGGATTTCAAATTATTTGAATCCATAGACATTATCCCGTAACTTAAAATAAATACATGTATAATTTTTGTACGCAATGTACATTTAGCCTCTATCCAATTTACTGCATGTTACTTGTATTAGTTCTTATTCAAATGCTAAAACAGTTGTACTTTAGAGAGAGAGAGAGAGAGAGAGAGAGAGAGAGAGAGAGAGAGAGAGAGATTTCATAGTGTTTTATAGTGTTCAGGAAATCATATTATATGCAACCTATGTCAATAAACGCATGTATTCATGCATGCGTTTATCTATATAATTATGTAAATAAATACTAATCAGTCCTCATTTTAAAGTCATGTAGAATAACGTTTGTGCATTGTTAAGTAAATGTTGTGTGCATACAGTCAAGGAGATGGTGACATTTCTTTGATGCCGGCAAAGGACCCAGTGAACTCTAATGCAGTCGTACTGCAAGGGAGCTTTGGCGGCATGTCTTTGATGCTGGCGATGCGACGAGCGTCTGAATTAAGCAAACTGCTGACAGAAACGAGCTCTATATTTGTACTAAAAAAGCTGTTATCTTTATTTATTATGAAAATAAAACGGAAAACAATAAAAACCATCATTTTAAAGATAAAATCATTAAACAAAACAAAATTAGGGAAGAAATATAATCAGCACTTGGGGACGGAACCCGGGTCGCCTGGGCACAAGTCCAACACTCTAACGACTGAGCTACGCGGACCCTCGCTTCAGAACTTTTGAGCTCAAAATCTCGGGAATGCGTGGATCGATTTAAAAACGAATTTCATATTCTGAAGTGTTTTAATTGTCTCTATCGAATAAAAACATAAAAAAAAATCAAGTTTAAAAAATTGAAAAATTAAGGTTTTTCATTTCCTTCCGGTGACGACCGGAAGTGACGGCGGACGTTCGGATATGCAAAGGGCACTGCGGCCGTTCACTCTCTACCATCTCTGAAAATTTGAAGGTTCTATCTTAAATACTTTTTGAGAAAAATCGTGAACAAGCAAAAACGTAAAATCTTTAATATCTCGGTACCGGAAGTGACAACCAAAAGAAGCTCGTGTAATTTTCTTACAAATTCTGTCATTAAATAAGATCTGAAAATTTCATGAAAATCGGCTGAAGCATTTTTGAGAAAACGTGGGAGAAAAAAAAAAGAATAATAATAATAATAGAGGAAAAGAATCAAAGCAATAACAATAAGGTCTTCCGTTGGAAACGGAAGACCTTAACTAGACACGATCTCGTTGCGAGCAACGAGGAGGTCTTCCGTCCGATTTTTAGAAGAGGAAATGACCTTGCCTTTTATCTTCATCAACAAAACATATCAGGAAATGCAGATGTGATCTCCCAAAGAGCGATGGATGAAGAATTATACACCCCGTTGGATCCCTAATTTTAAGGACCAGCCCCATTTTATTTCATATTAAATGAGAGGTCTTTTGACCTAATAACACGTCTAATAACCTGTAATAAAAAGAAACCGAAGAAAAAAAAGAGGATCTTCTTTTGTAAACGGAAGACCCTAATTACAATAAGAATAGAAGGGTCTTCCGCTGAAGACGGAAGACCCTAATAATAAAAGACTGTTTTTGTCTAGATCTTAATTGAAGAGTGTTTTTCAACTTGAACTTTAGCCCAACAACCCTTTTATGTTGAATATTTTAGTTAGAAAATTAAATATTGGTAACAGTGCGAGGTCATTTGAAATATTGATGCGTGTTTCTGTCTGGAGGGGGGTGAAAAGACTTGAGCTTGATTTTCGTCGTAAATAAATCGAAAATAGAATTTTGAGGTGTGGATCTCGAATTCGGTCATTAAATGTACAGTAATCTAGAATTGAACTAGGTTGAAAATAAAGGTTCAAGATGAAAGATCCAGTAAAATCAGGCCAGAAAAACTAAATGATTTTGTAAATGGGGGGGGGGGGGGGGGGGGTCGGTGCGTGTACTGTGTAAATTTAATTTCCGGGTATAGGCAGACATATTTGGCAGACAATAAGAATGGTGTCCGAGGTTCATTTTTACGAATTTTCATTAGGATTGAGTGAAGAGCTTGGGGGTTATGATTTTTTTTACAGTACATGTCAATCACGACAATTGAAACTCAAATGCCAAAAACTTCATAACTCTATTAATAATGAACTAATTGGTCTGGTAATAAGTACAGTAATCTAGAATGGTACTTAGTTGAAATTAAAGGCCCAAGATCAAAGATCAAGGAAAATCGGGCCAGAGAAACTAAATGATTTTATGAATGGGGGGGGGGGGGGGGGTCGGTCGGTGACTTCTATAATTAAACGTAGAATATCAAATTCTAAATATCACATATTACACAATTTCTAAACAAAATACGTATGTTAGAACAATGTATAAGCGTTGTTTGAAAGATGTAACTATTGATTTTTTAACATCTGTTTATCTTAGGCTCAAACACTCATAAACGGCTGGTCAGTTTTCAAACCTTGTCGCAGTCACCCGTTCGTTTGTATAGTTACGTGTATAAACTTTGGAGGTTTTTCTTAATCCCAGACAGGCAACATATTTGTATCAGTATATAGAATAGAAGGGTCTTCCGCTGAAGACGTTTCCGCTCGGCAGAGGAGCTGAGATTTTGTATGAGACGAAAAACAACGTGTAAGATGTCTGACTATTCAGGTTTGGTAACATTGCGAGGTCATTTGAAATATTGATGCGTGTTTGTGTCGGGGGGGGGGTGAAAAGACCCGAAGTTGATTTTCGTCTTTAAAAAATCGAAAATAGAATTTTGAGGTGTGGATCTCGGATTCGGTTAACAACAATAAGGGGAAGTTCTAAAACAATAACTGATGCATTTTACCCATGTATTTCAGTGTTGAGAATGTTTTTTCGTGTCGTTTACTATTATGTTTTACTGTTTTATTTCAGCAGGATTGATAAAATCTTTATAAAGGTAGAAATAATGAAATCAGTAACACGTAAATTAATTCGGTAAAAATTTGATGACAGTAATTTCCACAGTTCTAACATTTATAAATAGTTCACACGCTATCGTAGATACAGACTAAACAGAAACCAAGAAATATACATGCAACAGAAATAATACGCGGCTGCTTACATCCCTTGTACTGTGTAAATTTTAAGTCCCCGTACAGGCTATACTCGCCGTTTGATCTCAGGAATTTCTTCTTAATTGTTCGATCCACTGCATATTTGGCAGACAATAAGAGTGGGGTCCGAGGTACATTTACACAAAATTTCATTAGGATTGAGTAAGGGGCTCGGGAATTAGAATTTTTTTCTACAGTACATGTCAAGCACGCCAATCGAAACTCAAATGCCCAAAAATCCATAACTCTCTTATAAATGAACGAATAGGTCTGGGCATTAGTACTGTAGTCTAGAATTGAACTAGGTTGAAAAAAAGGGTTCAAGATGAAAGATCCAGTAAAATCAGGCCACAAAAACTAAATGATTTTGTGAATAAGAGGGGGGGGGGGTCGGTGCGTGTACTGTGTAAATTTAATTTCCAGGTATTAGCAATAAGCGCCGTTTAATCTCAGGAATTTCGTCTTGATTGTTCAATTCGCTGCATAATTGACAGACAATAAGAATGGGGTCCGAGGTTCATTTTAATGAATTATATTTAGGATTGAGTGAAGGGCTTGGGAGTTAGATTTTTTTACAGTACATATCAAACACGACAATTGAAACTCAAATGCCAAAAACTTCATAACTCTGTTAATAATGAACGAATTGGTCTGGTAATTAGTACAGTAATCTAGAATAGTACTTAGTTGAAATTAAAGGCCCAAGATCAATTTCTAAATAAAATACATATGTTAGAACAATGTATAAGCGTTGTTTGAAAGATGTAACTATTGATTTTTTTTTTTACATCTGTTTATTCTTAGGCTAAAACACTCATAAACGGGTGGTCAGTTTTCAAACATTGTCGCAGTCACCCGTTCGTTTGTGTAGTTACGTGTATAAATTTCGGAGGTTTTTCTTAATCCCAGACAGGCAACAGATTTGTATCAGTATATAGACATGCACAAAAAAGGAAAAAGTACACTGTCTTAAATAAAAATGACTTTTTAGCGTTGACTTCCAATCAGTAAGAAGACAATCACTTAACAATGAATTTCAAATTATTTGAATCCATAGACATTATCCAGTAACTTGAAATAAAAACATGTATAATTTTTGGATGCCAATGTACATTTAGCCACTATCCAATTGACTACATGTTACCTGAACTAGTTCTTATTCAAATGCTAAAACATTTGTACTTTAGAGAGAAGAGAGAGAGAGAGAGAGAGAGAGAGAGAGAAAGAGAGAGAAAGAGAGAGAGAGAGAGAGAGTTATTTTCTAGTTTTTTATAGTGTTTAGGGAATCAGTATATCAGCAACGTATGTCAAAAAACACATTTATATACATGCATGCGTGTATCTATATATGTGAATAAATACTAATCAGTTCTCCTTTTAAGGTCATGTAAAATACTGACTTAAACGTGGGTGCATTGCTAAATATTGTGTGTGTCATTGAGATGGCGGCATTTCTTTGATGCCGACAAAGCAATCCAGCGTACTGCAGGGGTACTTCGGCGGCACGTCTTTGATGCCTGCGATGCGACGTGCATTTGAATTTAGCGAACTGCTGACAGAAACAAGCCATCTATTTGTAATGAAAAAACAAGCTGCTGTCCTTTAAAAAAGGACTACAATACGTGGACCATTTGCATGTGTTTCCAATGAAAACGTGAAATCCTTAAAATTATCAGAGATTCCACCGACTCTAGCCCTCTGCTTTAACCACTAAATTTGTACGTTGTATAACGTATATATATATGTATATATAGCCCTGACTTTTTATCTCAAAAGTTAAAGGGTTCATACTTCTAAAATAATTATGATCTATCTATCAGTTTGCATGTATAGTATCAGGCATTCGGTGAATTCTACTATTTGCGCACACATTACGATTCGCACTACTTCGTTAACTATGCAGTGACAGCTTTGTGTAAATTAAAAATTTCATATTTTGATGCATTTTTCTTGAGATTTAAACATTTATACAGTGACATAATTATTCAATCATACTTAAATGCTTAAACAAATTTAATTGGGAAGTTCTCTAGCCTCACCTACTATAAAAATAAAGTTAAGTTGTACATGTGTATTCAGAAAACAACAAAACATTGCAAATTATGCTATTTAATGCATGTTGTAGTTTCGGCATAACATTAACTTATTTCATAATACTGATAGGTCATATCACATGCCAATCATTTTTTTTAAGGAATACTTTGTTTCTGTACTGTTTACCTACAACTTTACAATTACAGCGCCTTTGAACTTAAGTGTGGATATGGCACGGAATCCCGATCCCGATTCAGATAAACGTGTGCTAGCCTGGTTCCCTGAGCTACCCATTACGCACAGGAACCAGGCTAGCTCATGCGCAGGCTGAATTTTCCCCATAGCATCCGGTTTAACCTCGCTTATATATTTTCTGCGTGGACCTCAGGGTCCACGCAAAAAGCTGGTATTATTCTTATTTACAATAAATATAAAACGGAAAACATTAAAATCAATTATTTTAAAGATAAAATCTTTAAACAAACCTAGAAAAAACGTTCGACACTCGGGAACTGAACCCGGGTCGCCTGGGCACAAGTCCAACACTTTAGCGACTGAGCTACGCGGACTCTCGCTTCAAAACTTTGAAGCCTAAAATCTCGAGAATGCATGGATCGATTTTAAAACAGATTTCATATTCTGAAGTTATTTATGTGTCTCTATTGAATAGTAACATAAAAATAATTCAAAACAAAAAAGTTAAAAAATGACTTTATTTGTTTCCTTCCGGTGATGACCGGAAGTGACAGCGGACGTTCGGATATGCGTAGTACACTGCGGCTGGACACTTTCTACCATCCCTGAAAATTTAAAAGTTCTATCTTAAATACTTTTGGAGAAAACTCGTGAACAAGCAAAAACATAAAATCTTTATTATCTCGGGACCGGAAGTGACGACCAAAAAAATCCCACGTACTTTTCTTACAAATTTTGTCATAAACAAGATCTGAAAGTTTGATTAAAATCGGCTGAAGCGTTTTTGAGAAAACGTGGGAGAAAAAAAAAGAATAATAACTAGACACGATCTCGTTGCGAGCAACGAGGAGGTCTTCCGTCCGATTTTTAGAAGAGGAAATGACCTTGCCTTTTATGGTGGCTCTATACACCACTTTTTGATGACGCAGTACGCAAAAAAGTAAATCTGGAAACATGCATTTCCGGTACTGGCTGATTTAAACTGAGGTGAATTGTATGGGAACCGCTATTTTGAAAAATTTGTTAAATGGATAGATTTAATTTGATAATTGGAATATTCATTACTTACAAGTAATGTGGTATGTGACACCTTCGCGTTGTGTGGTATTATTTATCGAAATAAACAATAAAATCAAGTATAAATTTTTAAGAGTTTCTTTAGCATCATCGATATGTTACACCGTAGCGCAGTGGGTTAGTGGGTTCACTACAAACCAGTAGGTCATGAGTTCGAATCCTGTTGAAAACAATAAATTTTTTAACTTTCCAAAAATTTCTAAAACGTATTTTTTGGTTGAATACCGTGAAAGAAAATTCTAAACAGGTGAAAATATTTCAATTATAATATACTTTAATGCACATTAATATCGACACCTAACGGGGGTGAGAGGGTTGCTTTGAATTTCTCTCAGGTTGGGATACATAAATCCTATTAGCCTAGTCAATGTTCCCCTTTATTTATTTGACTTTAGTTTTGCACTAATGCGAAAACATTCACTTATACAGGGCAAAGTCTATAATGTAATATGCATGTATTTATCATTCCAACATTATATTTAGGAAATTTTCTTCAACTCAGAAATGAAAAGTCCCCAAGGTGTTTGGGCCTTGGGACTTAGGAACGATAACCCTTACATGAGGAACTTTCATACCAAATAAAATTTAAAATATTTTTTGTGTTTATTTGCAATTGTTTTTATTCAATTTTTTTATTTCACATTTATTAAAATACTTTTTCTTATAACATCAAGTAACTTTTTCAGATGATTTGTCAACAGAGTAAGAAAATATGAAAAAATATGTTTTGGGGAAATACTAAAAAAAATTGCAATAATAACATTTTTGAATGTTAAGAAGTGTTATATTTTTTTTATGTGTCCGAAGGAAATATCCATCATATAACAAAATAATTTCTCTCAATGTGTTGATAGTTGTCTTTTTAAAAAATATTTTACAAAAACACGAAAAAACATTAAAAAATTCTTTAAAAATACCTATAGTATCCCTATCGTCATTTTAATATTTGATAAGTATATGTTTTGTGGTCCTCTTTTGAAAATTGGATTAAACTGTGGGTGTATAGAGCCACCTTATCTTCATCAACGAATCATATCAGGAAATGCAGATGTGATCTAAAAGAGCGATAGATGAAGGATTATACACCCCGTTTGATCCCTTATTTAAAGGACCAGCCCCATTTTATTTCATATTAAATAAGAGGTCTTTTGACCTAATAACAGGTCTAATGACCTGTAATAAAAAGAAAAAAAGAGGGTCTGCCTTTGTAAACGGAAGACCCTAATAACAATAACAATAGAAGGGTCTTCCGCTGAAGACGGAAGACCCTAATAATAAAAGACTGTATTTGTCTAAATCTTAATTGAAGAGTGTTTTTCAACTTGCACTACAGTCCAACAACCCTTTTATGTTGAATATTTTAGTTTAAAAATTAAATGAAAAGGAGAGAAAGAAATAGAGAGAAAGAACAAATCTTGGCTTCGGCGAGATTAGAACACACATCCTTTCCAGGTGTCTCAAAACCTGGCTGACGCGAAATAATTCCCTAATTTGTCTTTGAATTTGGGGCGTTTCCGCCCAGGAGAGGAGCTGAGTTTTTGTATGAGATGAAAAACAACGTGTAAGATGTCTGACTATTCAGGTTTGGTAACAGTGCGAGGTCATTTGAAATATTGATGCGTGTTTGTGTCTGGAGGGGGGTGAAAAGACCCGAGCTTGATTTTCGTCTTAAATAAATCGAAAATAGAATTTTGAGGTGTGGATCTCGGATTCGGTTATCAACAATTAGGGGAAGTCCTAAAACAATGACTGATACATTTTACCCATGTATTTCAGTGTTGAGAATATTTGTTCGTGTCGTTTACTATTATGTTTGACTGTTTTATTTCAGCAGGATTGATAAAATCTTTATAAATGTAGAAATAACGAAATCAGTAACACGTAAATTTATTCAGTAAAAATTTGATGACGGTAATTTCCACAGTTCTAACATTCATAAGTAGTTCACACGCTATCGTAGATACAGACTAAACGGAAAACAAGAAATATATACATGCAACAGAAATATTACGCGGCTGCTTACATCCCTTGTACTATGTAGATTTTAAGTCCTCGTACAGACTATACTCGTTTTAATAATTTGATCTCAGGAATTTCTTCTTAATTGTTCAATCCTCTGCATATTTGGCAGACAATACGAATGGGGTCCGAGGTACATTAACACAAAATATCATTAGGATTGAGTAAGGGGCTCGGGAATTAGAATTTTTTTCTACAGTACATGTCAAGCACGCCAATCGAAACTCGAATGCCCAAAAATTCATATCTCTTTTAAAAATGAACGAAAAGGTCTGGTCATTAGTACAGTAATCTAGACTTGAACTAGGTTGAAAATAAAGGTTCAAGATTAAAGATCCGGTAAAATCAGGCCAGAAAAACTAAATAATTTTGTGAATAGGAAGGGGGGGGGGGGTCGGTGGGTGTACTGTGTAAATTTAATTTCCACGTATAGGCAAAAGGCGCTGTTTAATCTCAGGAATTTCGTCTTAATTGTTCAATCCGCTGCATATTTCACAGACAATAAGAATGGGGTCCGAGGTTCATTTTCACGAATTTTCATTAGGATTAAGTGAAGGGCTTGGGAGTTAAAATTATTTTATAGTACATGTCAAACACGACAATTGAAACTCAAATGCCAAAAACTTCATAACTCTGTTATTAATGAACGAATTGGTCTGGTAATTAGTACAGTAATCTAGAATGGTAATTAGTTGAAATTAAAGGTCCGAGATCAAAGATCAAGTAAAATCGGGCCAGAAAAACAAAATGATTTTATGAATTGGGGGGGGGGGGTCGGTCGGTGACTTCTATATTAAACGTAGAATATTAAAACAAATATATATGGGAGTAGAGAAGAAGATTTTCTAAGATTTAAAACATTTTCACTAATTGGCCATATTGGGCCCACCCTAGAGCCTGAACCCCTGACCGAGGGGTCATGAATTTCACAATTTAAGTAGAGGGCTTCATGGACGTCATAACCATGCATTTAGTTTTCAAAAATTATATATGGGAGTAGAGAAGAAGATTTTCTAAGATTTATAACATTTTTACTATTTGGCCATATTGGCCCCACCCTAGAGCCTGAACCCCTGACCCAGGGGTCATGAATTTCACAATTTTGATAGAGGGCCTCATGGACATCATAATCATGCATTTAGTTTTTAACAAATATATATGGGAGTAGAGAAGAAGATTTTCTAAGATTTAATACATTTTTACTATATGGCCATATTGGCCCCACCCTAGAGCCTGAACCCCTGACCAAGGGGTCATGAATTTCACAATTAAGGTTGACGGATTCATGGACATCATAACCATGCATTTAGTTTTTAACAAATATGTATGATAGTAGAGAAGAAGATTTTCTAAGATTTAATACATTTTTACTATTTGGCCATATTGGCCCTACCCTAGAGCCTGAACCCTTGACCTAGGGGTCATGAATTTCACAATTTAGGCAGAGGGCTTTATGGACATCATAATCATGCATCTTGTTTTCAAAAAATATGTATGGTAGTAGAGAAGAAGATTTTCCAAGATTTAAAACATTTTTACCATATTGGCCCCACAATCGAGCCAGAACCCCTGACCCAGGGGCCATAAATTTCACAATTTTGGTAGAGGGCTTCATGGATATCATAACCATGCAACCAGTTTTTTCCTCACATGCGTGGGAGTAGAGAAGAAGATTTTTGAAAATTTGGCCTTTTTTGCATATTTGGCCCCGCCCGTGGCACCCCAGGGGTGGTAGAGCCATGAATTTCACAATTTAGATTCTTCTTACCATAGAGATGCTTCACACCAAAAATTGTAACGATTGACCTGGTAGTTTTCAAAAGGAAGATAAAAATGTAAAATTGTTAACGCACGACGCACAACGCACGACGACGGACGAAGACCAATTGCAATAGGTCACCTGAGTGAGTGAAGTTGACTTATAACTTATATTAATAATTATTTCCGTAGTTCTAACCATATAATCCATTTTACAGTAATCATTTATAATAAAGCTTGAAAAAGTCAGATATCTATCGGATGGTTCTGGAAAAGAAACTCGGTATATGAGAGACCGATGAACATTAATATTTTATTTATGGATGTTTTTCTTACAAAGTAAGGATTCATGAGCGTGAGCATGATTTTTTGACACAGAATAAGAAGAGAAACATGCATGTACTTTCAATTATCTGGCATATTTTTAATTATCATATGTTAGGGGGTATCAAATATAATACAGCAATATAACTGTAAATGCAGGGAAGATTTTCACGAGTGTCTGCTTTTTCGTCTTCACTTAGATGGTTTGAAATGATGCAATACCAGTGTCATAACATTAATTTTACTTTTTCCAAATTCAAGTTAGTTTATATATAAAATAAACGTTATTGAAGACAGTTTCTGTCATTTAATGAATTATAAAATTTATCACATATGATACAAATCAATAAAACTGATATGAACATTGCACAATGATTTACAAATCTGGCAAACAAACAACTGTAACAGAACTTCATCATTCATGAACATCACATGATCAGTCAGCTGACTGACAACAACAACAACCATGCATTACATGTTTACATATAAAACGCATTTCTTTTGTAAGGAAAGCCCTGTAGTTATACAACTATGCATCGACTAGTAGACAAGACTCCAACCCTTCTGTACTGTTAACATGAACATTTCTGGGCGAGGGATATTTACCACAGTTTGAAAATAGCATTTGTGTTTGTATGATTTTTGATGTTAGGTAATATGCAAACCACTAGGTTCACAAAACATAAGTAAATATCACTAAAATACAATAGTATCCACAGGTACAATATCATAGGGTGGCAAGCCAGTATTTAACAACACACAAAAATATGAATTACCAGTACTGCATATGTATAAATGAGACTGCGATAAATATAAAGTATCAATTTAACTATAAATCCAAAAGAAGAAGGCATTCTTATTTCATATTATTATATATTCTAAAGAATTGAAAGTGGATACCTCTTACATGTTTTCTTTTTTATTTCTTAAAAATCTTGTCTATGTTATTAACTAATAAAATATCACTTTTTACATTGGAATACAATTACAGAAATGGAAGTCAATAATGCCTGCAATATGTAACTGCTTTACCTCCCTAATTTTTTTGGTTTTTCATTCACAATGTTCTGGGTATTGCATATTGCACATGAAGAGGAAGATATATAGTCACAAGGCTGGATAATACATTTAACAAAGTCAACAGTAACAGTCTTGACTAGTCCCTTAAGTCTGGTTCCCTTTCCACTTCTCTTCATCTTCTTTTCTAGCATCTGGCTGCAGCTGATTCCTCATGCCCCCTAGGACATTGGAGGTGGCCTCAGTGGCTATGATGACAGGGGAGAGAACTGTTGGGGGAACCAGTCTAATGGCCGCCCCCACCGCCCCCGTCATTCCTTTCTGCTGGTGTTCTTTTGTTGCCACCTCCACAATGTTATATGCTGTGTTACTGAAGCCCTGCAAAGAGTTTCAGCGGTTTTAGCAATCACATAGTGAAATACATTAAATTTCCAGCGGTTTTAGAAATCACATAGTGAAATACATTAAATTTCGTTTTTACTTGCATTTTCAGAAAAAAAAATCTCCTGACACATCAACTGTTTCGAAAAGCTACAGAAATTAAAAATAGGTTATGTAATTTGATTTGTTAAATAGTGTATTTAATTACCTCTGTTATGGCGATGTAAGCATTCTCCACACCCTCTCTGACATCAGCTGGAGGACCCCTCAGTCTGCGTCGCTGAACTCGACAGCTGGGTCCAGGCGTCACCATGTCATACGTCACTTCAGCAACGTACTATTAAATTATCAAACAATAGCTTATAAAACTAAGAAAATGATCCTTTGAATTACAAAATCATTCCTTATGAATTATATGTATACCAGTACACATGTACAGAAGCAGAATTGTTTTTGGAGATTAAACTTGGTTGACTTCAGATCTGACATGGTTTTTCCTGAACTGAATATCATTTTTTTATATAACCACATTAAACATGAAACCATAAAGATTTTCATGAGGGATATAATTTTGTTGATAACAAACTTAACTAAATCTAATCTACGAATATTTCTGCTTTCACAGTAAATACCTTTGCAATACAGTGTACCTTTCTCAGATGTGGATTTACCTGAACAGATTGGACGGCTCGGTTGGTCAGTTCTAACATCGCCATGGCAGTGGAGGTGGAGAAGGAGGTCGCCCCTCTCTGCATCCCCCGAACAAATCGGCCATCTCTCTTGTATTGCTCCACAGGCAGCCAAAAGAGATCTCGAATTCCTTGTGCTAAAATTACACAAAGTAGAATCAATTTTAAACATAATAACTTTTATCATTAAGTTTTGTACATTTAACGGAGATTTTTTCTTCCTGATAATTATCTTAAATATTAATATGGTTTTACTTAAAATTGACTGCCCCATTGCTTAGAGGAGGAAGAATTACCGTGCATTATACATGTGCTAGTTTTGATGGACAAGCATACATATAATCATATTTCTAACCTTACAAATTTACAATGAGTACCTATCTTTTATATAGTTTTACCTATTTGTACAAATGAGTGCATTGGTCCTACACCGCCCAGAATGCTGGGAAGCTGTTTCTTCAGGATGTCCGTGATCCACTCATTGATACAGTAAGCCTGAAGCTTATCCATCCCTAGAAGCCTGTAAAGGAAAGATCACTCCATGGAATATTTATAGTAAATTGAGGGGCTCAAACAAATTAAAATACTTGTAGTTATCAGTTTTGGAAGATTGAGTAAATATCACTTTCAAGGATACATGAATTGACAGAAGTTTTAGTGAGAGAATTTGTGTCACATTCAATACTTTGATGGTGTGGATAGACTCATCAAAAAAATCAAATACCGTAATAGATATACAGCAATTATTGATGAAATCACGGCAGAGGCTACCGAAGATTCCTTATTTTACGTGAGTACTTCATTACGCGATTCAACCATCTTTCATCAAATTGTGAATGCCAAACTTTTATCATAGTTTCTTGCCAAACTTTTATCATATATTCTAAAGTTTATATCTGTCCAAAAAATACAAGCGAGATCTTTGAAGTGCCTCTCACGATTTTACATGATATAAGTTCCTTGCATTTAATTAGGAATCTACAGTATCTAAATTTGTCAGTTTTATTGAAACCCTCTGAATTTTTCTCTGAGAGAAATTTTCAAAGTGCTACTGACCCATGTTTATAATTTAGCCTCTTCAACTTCAGCTCAGAACAGTTAAGACTGGCCAGTCCCACCAACACACCCGCCAGGGTCCCCTAAAGTTCAGAGAAATAAGAGAAGTTATATAGATACTGCCTCATATACACAATATTTCAGATTTATTTATTTAAATTTTTTAAAATACAGTTTGTTCTTTGAACCTAGAGCAAATATTGCATTATGTGTACTATCATTATGATAGCGGTAATTTATTTTTGTAAAATTCAGAGTGAATAATGCACCAGTACTTGAGATATTTCAGAACTTACATGTTCTCTGTCGACCCATTTCTTTCCATGGTAGTCAAGTCTGATTGGCACATCAGGAGAAAACATGAAGTTTCTACAATATAACCATATACAAATGTAATAGATATAGAAGTTCAAAACAAGCAATAATGCTTTCTTTATGGCCTTTTTAACAGGATGTATAAAAAAACACTTTATCAGACACAACTGCAAGACAACTGTGTCCATTTAGTACTGACACATTAACTAAATGAATTTCGTACTTGATGAACACTGGTTGAGACTGCTCCGTGCGATCTGAGTCACTACTGGCAACAGAGGCAGATGACATCACCGATCCTTGACTGGCTAAGCTCTGCTGCATCTCATCAAACTTCATCAATAGTTCTTGGGGGGTTCTTTCCTCCCCGGGGCACTCTGGTTGACCAACTGTTATCACAGGGGCTGGAGCTCCACTGGCTCCAGATACTGACCTTGCCCTTTGTTTGGGGTCAGGGTCAGAGGGATTATCTACATTACCACCGGTTATTTCTGTGAAGAATTTCTTCAGGAAGAACAAGGAGTCCTGAATATAAAGAAGACATTTTTTTTAAATGTTATAGATAAATCATACAAAAATTGCAAATAAAAAATTTTGCACCATTAAAATTTTGTTTTTTTTGTCATCATCTCTTTGAATACACTGTATGTAAGAAAAATTGATGTCTTTGTTCTGGATCAAAAATTACATATTGCAAGCAAAAAACTGTGGCCATTTTTAAAAAGCTTTATTTTTCAAAGAGGAACAAAACCTGGCTAGATACCTGGTCAATATTGAGTCTCAGTGGCTGTAGAGAAACTCTCAGTGAGCACTCCTCAGTCTTTACACTGGGATCTGGTCTCTTGTGTAATGCTTTTATGTACACCTGAATGGAAAGCATCAAGTGATGGATATTTTGTATTCTTAAATGTCATAATGACTAAGTTTCAATCAATTTGTTTAGCTATTGTTAAAGACATATATCATGGTTCAGAAATACCTGAGGTATAGGGTGGATACAGGAATTACAGCTAGGACATTATACACAGATTATTCCAAAGTACCGTTATACATATTATAAACTTATCTCATTATAAACTGATTTTTTCAAAGTATAAATATTACCAACTCATATTTCTTGTAGTAAATGTTAATGAATTTTTGTTTGCTAAATCCCATTTTTACATGATTTTAATTATATTTGGCCATGTGATTTACAGAGTGTATAATAGGAGTTATAACCAGAGTTGGATTTTTGATTTACAGACTATTTGATTAGGTTCTAACCATGTTGGAGTTGGTCTGTTTTGGCAAGTTTTCAGAGGAGTACTGGTACAGAAACTTGTTGATCTTGGAGTCAGACAGTCGGTCCCTGATTTCGGCATCACTGATAATCAGCACCTGTCTAGAGGCCTGCTCTGTGTGACCAGGGTACCTCTCGTGCTGAAATCTCACCTAAAAATATATGACATCCATTATTGATGGACAAAGTTATTCTGCTCTGTGTGACCAGGGTACGTCTCATGCTGAAATATCACCTAAAAATATATGACATCCATTATAGATGGACACAGTTATTCAAAGTGTTATTGCTTTTTTGTTGTGTTTCTGAAACTTGTGATTAAACTTTAGCTTAGAAAATCAGTTAAGAACATCAGTAAATCCAATAAATTTTCAATTTAATATGGAAATTGAGAGAAGGACTTGACAGTGTTAATCAGTGGGTAACAATTCATGAATCAACATTACTGGTAGTAAACTATCTGGTGATAATAAAAAAAACTGAAACATACATTTTTATCTGTTTCAAAAAAGCATTACATGTTAACACTACAGCGAGTGAAGACATCTTTCAGAAAGTGAAACAAAACCTGCTTTGATTTGGAAGTGGTAATTCAGTATTCATCTCAACAAAATTTGATCCAGATGTAAAGAAAATTCAGAAGGTTACATGTAGGCGTTGGATGAGATTAGTCTCAGTATTTAGACTAATGCAATAACCAGTAGTTGACCTGTCTTACCTTAGTGAGCTGGAGCTCCATCAGAGTGTCGTGGTCCCTCCCCACCCCTCCATGCTGTGTCCACGGGATACGGTCCACTGACGACCCTTTGGAGGCAAATCGTATGGAAGGCTCTGTTACATATTCTCTGAAATTTAGAAAAGGGAGAGACTTGATATTTTTAAGCCCTTTATGGCAATACAAATTAAATTCTTTTCATGAATGATTTACTTTTATCACAAACAAGAGGCCCAGGGGCCACATCGCTCACCTGAGCAACAATTGCCTTAATTCTGATCAAATTAGCATTACAGTATCAAAATATCTTGACAACTAAGTACAGTAGATCTTGCTAAAAAAATAGAAAATCTGTCAATTTTTATCCACCTCTTTTTTTGGGTAAATACCAAGCCCCTTTTGTTGTTGTACCTGTAAGAAGATTTTTCTCTATTCCAATTTACCCCCCCCCTCCATTTCGTGGCCCCCCTTTTCTCTAGGGAATCATGGTTTCATCAAACTTAAATCTGCATAACCTGTGCTTTCACACTAAGTACTGAGTTTTGGACCGAAAACTTTCCCAGAATATTTTTAAAGATTTTTCTCTATATATTCCTATGTAAAAATTCAAACTGCCGTCACGGCCCAGCCCTATCACTAGGGACTGTGATTTTGCAAACTTGAATTTACACTATCCGAGGATGCCTCTACACAAGTTTAGGCTTTTCTGGCCAAATAGTCTTTAAAAAGAAGATAATAAAGATTTTTTCTATATATTCCTATGTAAAAATTCATCCCCCATTGTGGCCTTACCATACCCCATGACTATTATTTAAACAAACTTGAATCTTTACGATCTTGGGATGCTTCCACTTAAATTTGGGCTTTCCTGGCCTTATAGTTTTGAGAAGAAGATTTTTAAAGATTTTCTCTATATATAAAAATTTATCCCCCATTGTGGCCCCGCCCTACCCCCAGGGACCATGATTTGAACAAACTTGAATCTACATTATCTGAGGATGGTTACAATTTGAGCTTTCTTGGCCATAAAGTTTTGAAAAGAAATGTTTTTAAAGATTTTCTCTATATATTCCTATATAAAAATTCATCCCCTAATTGTGGCCCCACCCTACCCCTGGGGACCATGATTTGAACAAACTTGAATCTACACTATCTGAGGATGCTTCCACTCAAGTTTAAGCTTTTCTGGCCTTATAGTTTTTGAGAAGAAGATTTTAAAAAAAAATTTCGATATATTCCTATGTAAAACATGACCCCCCTCTTGTGGCCCCACCCTACCCCCGGGGACCATAATTTGAACAAACTTGAATCTACACTACCTGAGGATGCTTCCATTTTAATTTGAGCTTTTCTGGCCTGATAGGTTTTTAGAAGAAGATTTTTAAAGATTTTGTCTATATATTTCTATGTAAAACTTGATCCCCTAATTGTGGCCCCACCCTACCCCTGGGGACCATGATTTGAACAAACTTGAATCTACACTATCTGAGGATGCTTCCACTCAAATTTAAGCTTTTCTGACCTTATAGTTTTTGAGAAGAAGATTTTTAAAAAAAAATTCTGTATATTCCTATGTAAAACATGACCCCCCTCTTGTGGCCCCACCCTACCCCCGGGGACTATAATTTGAACAAACTTGAATCTACACTACCTGAGGATGCTTCCATTTTAATTTGAGCTTTTCTGGCCTGATAGTTTTTTAGAAGAAGATTTTTAAAGATTTTGTCTATATATTTCTATGTAAAACTTGATCCCCTAATTGTGGCCCCACCCTACCCCTGGGGACCATGATTTGAACAAACTTGAATCTACACTACCTGAGGAAGCTTCCACTTTTATTTGAGCTTTTCTGGCCTAATAATTTTTTAGAAGAAGATTTTTAAAGATTTTCTCTATATATTCCTATGTAAAACTTGATCCCCCCATTGTGGCCCCACCCTACCCCTGGGGACCATGATTTGAACAAACTTGAATCTACACTACCTGAGGAAGCTTCCACTTTAATTTGAGCTTCTCTGGCCTAATAATGTTTTAGAAGAAGATTTTTAAAGATTTTCTCTATATATTCCTATGTAAAACTTTCTCCCCCCATTGAGGCCCCACCCTACCCCCGGGAACCATGATTTGAACAAACTTGAATCTACACTATCTGAGGAGGCTCCCATTTTAATTTGAGCTTTTCTGGCCTGATAGTTTTTTAGAAGAAGATTTTTAAGGATTTTGTCTATATATTTCTATGTAAAACTTGATCCCCCCATTGTGGCCCCTCCCTACCCCTGGGGACCATAATTTGAACAAACTTGAATCTACACTACCTGAGAATGCCGCCACACAAGTTTGAGCTTTTCAGGCCGAATAGTTTTTGAGAAGAAGATTTTTGAAAAATACCAACAAATTTTCAATAATTCTCAATTATCTCCCCTTTAAAGAGGGCGTGGCCCTTCATTTGAACAAACTTGAATCCCCTTCACCTAGTGGTGCTTTGTGCCAAATTTGGTTGAAATCTGCCCAGTGGTTCTTGAGAAGAAGATGAAAATGTGAAAAGTTTACAACGCCAACGCCGACGACAACGACAACGACGACAGACAACGGACAAATTGTGATCAGAAAAGCTCACTTGAGCCTTTGGCTCAGGTGAGCTAATAAATATTATTAAAGCTCTGCAATTACCCATAATCCTTCATTTTTCTAGACATCACCACTTCTGTTTCCACCGGTTTCTGTTGGACGGGTGTATCGGAGAAGTCGCTCCCTCCATACATATGCCAGACGATGGTCAGCTCCTTTAGGGTGTACCTGTACTCGGCGTTAGGGAAGTGGTCGGGGGCTTTCAGAAGATCCGTTTTACCATGAGGCTGACTGAAGTAGTTGTCTTTGATCTCTATCGGCTCATCGGTGAATATCTTTACCTCTGGCTTTCCATCTCTTGGCTAGTGAATTAGAAGAAAATTTGTTTCCATGTGGATAAAATTTTCCAATATGAAGTGTAAGTTCTGTCTATGATATCAATCAATAGATTTACTGGCCATTGGGCAAAGCAGTATGGGGTACGCTCTTTTTAAAAAAGTATCCAAGTAGAAGAACATTGTCTGTCCTCTTTTCTTTTGACATCTAAGGAAACATGTACATAAAAAAATCAATCATCAAAAAATTTGATTCCACTCTGGAGATACATTCCACATCCTATATGTTTCACAACTTACAATGGTCTTCTCCTCTTATACACCCTATGTACATATCACAACAACTTACAGTGATGCCCAGCCCTGCATCGTCAATGATACAGAAGTCCTCTTCCTCCTCCTCCTCATCGCTGAAGATATCAGTTCTCTCTGACACAGCACTACTGGTTACCGAGTCGGCACTGGCTGTTATCACAATAGGTCGCATCACCCCTGCAGGGGGCACCTGGGCATCCGTCCTCTCCCCCTGGGCCACAAAGAACACTTCTGTTTTGTTAGGACTTTGTTTGGAGCTTTCGATTCCATCTGGAAATAATCCCAAAAATTACTCACAAGGAAAAGATGCACATACCCTGATTGTTCATAACCAAAGTGTGGATGAACAAACACTTTCATACCATAGATAATGGAATTAAACCATAATTTTAGAAATTACCCAAGGAAGCAGTGACTCACCATTATCTGATCCGGATCCAGATTCCTGCATGGCATCCTCCAGATGAGAGGAAAGGTTTTCCAATCTGGACTCGCTCAACTCTTTCTTCTTTGAGTCCTCATCACTAGAGGCCTGTAATTGAAAGATGTGTGAGGTCAGAAGATTTTGCCTTGTTTTTTTTTCTGAGCAATGAATATTGAGATATATGTAGATGTGTATTCTCTAGAATTTTGAGAGTCCTATGAGATAGAAAGATTCAGATGTTTTGCTGCATGAGTTCATTCACACAAACTAATAAAACCTGCAAATCTTATCATCTTAAGAGCCATCTTGAGTAATTACATGTGTTGAAATTACAAGTATATACTATTTTGGAAGAATATTAAATTCTGAACAATCACATATTATATCTCTCTCTCCTTGATTATTTTGTCTGGCCTGTCTGACACTACAATGACTGACTGTTCAACCATAGCATACCTCCTCCTTATTCATCATCTCTAGGTCCAGACTCTGGCGTTTATTGGTGGGCTCCTCCTCATACTCCACGAGGTCGCCATCGTTAGCAAAGTATCGAATCAACTCAAACAGAGCCTTACAAGAGTCGGTACACGTCCTCATGTTGATCTTGTTGGTTCGGAGCCGCAAGTCCATCTTTGGAAACTTTGGATCTTTTCCATCACTTGTACGCAATTCCAATTCAAAACTTTCCACATCAAGCACACATACATAATCTGAAACATTTTAACTATGCTGTCAATCAAATCACTGATTTTGTGTTAAATTATATCCAAAAACTCTTGACAGATTTTTAATGTACAGATAGTATCAAACACACTCCAATATTTCCTGGATGTGTGATACACATGACTGTATAATTATGTAAAAACAAAATCGATCATTAAAATCATTTGTATCAATTTATCGAAAAAATTATCTCATTATCTATGTGTATGTAAATTCAAAAAAAGAAAAACAGACAATCAAATACAACACAAAATTAATATTATAATGATCCACATTACCTTTTTTGAGGTCGACAGTGGATTCTCTCCCTTTCTTTTGAGACAAATACATCCCAGCATCCTCCAAGACAAACCTGCAGAGGGAGTCCAAGAATATGACAATATATTATACGAATGTTTGAAGCTTGGTCATTGGATTACATTGTACAAATAACTCAATACACTGCACTTTGTACCGCAAGTCTAAAAAAAAAGTTAGTTACAAGTTATTAGAACTTAGAACTTATATAGTATTAATATTGTACGAGACTATATTAACTCTGGTGTAGGAATACATGAGACTACAAAAATATCTAAATTGTTCATAGTATATAAAATTTGACTATTTTCAAAGTGTTTATAGATATGTTTCCTTGAAAAACAATGCTTCAGCATACATTACATCGAATTTTTCTCTATTATTTTCAAGAACTTAGTCTTGTCAGTGGTGATGATTTGTGCTTAGGTCCAAACACTGTTTCACTTTCGGTTTGCCAAAGTAACTGCATAGGAGAGTTGATTAAAATCAACTCCCAAAAAGGAAATGTAGCTTTTTAGGACAGTTTTTTCTATGGATGTATGAGTGCACCGTCACACTCTCCAGTGAATGGAGAAATACCTTAGCAGCGATGTCTGGGAGTTGGCCACGATGTTACTGGAGATACTGAAGTAATTGGCTGCTACTACTCCTTTGGTGGGTAGATGCAATGGTCTGCAACAAGATCAAATGCAATAAACAATAATTCAATTTTCTTTGTGTTTATCAGTTTCATCCCATCTCTCACCATTGCACTTTTTCACATTCATTGCTCGATGAATGAGATGATTTTGAAATATTTACATTTTCAAGTGTCTTTGCCTGTGATAACACTACGTATCGATTTTGTACTATAAAACCCATAACATCAAATTGGGGCGCCAGCGGGGTTTGCTTATTTATATTTAAATATTTAATCGTACAATGGCTTAAAATTTTATAAATATAAGTAATAAGGAATCATTCCTTGAATATTATGAGGTGATAATTTCGGTCGGGGCTTGAGCAAATCTTTATTTGATTTGATCACGCCCCGACCGAAATTATCACCTCATAATACTCAAAGAATGATTCCTTATTCCTTATCTACTTTCTGCACAGATGCAATACTAACTCATTGGCTGTGCATCAATACTTAAATGATTTTTAGTTGTATATAACCTTACAAAAAAGAAATACATGTATGAATGGTGCAGAAGATTAACATTAGCTATAGTAGTATATTTTAAATTGTGTATTTTAAACCCCTAAAATTTTAATTTTAACCATCATTCATGACGTGATTTTATACAATTTTATTTATTGGATACAATTAATTAATATATATTCTTAAATTCTTTAATTAGAGACAAATCTAATCAATATAATGAAGAAATATCAAGAACGATAACTCCAAATAACAAACAACATTTGTGTTTGAAATTGAATTATAAGCATTGACAGTATAAATTTTTTTGCTCATCGACAAATGAATCTAAAAACCGCACCGCAAACTTTTTTATGAAAGCCTTCGGCTTTCATAAAGTTTGCGATGCGGTTTTTAGATTCATTTGTCGATGAACAAAAAAATTTATACAGTCATTCCTATAATAATATTTTAAAATTCTTTTAAGAAAATAAACATAATCAACAGAAAATATGCAAGAGTAATGGTCAAACAAACAGTGTGTTCATTAGAATGGAGAATGACCTGTAATCCACGGCGCAGTCCCAGAGATGTACGTGTAGCTCGGTCAGGATTTTTGGAGTAACATATCCAAGGATGTCGTAGTCCTTCACATCCAAAAAGTTCAAAATCTACAAGAAAAGATTCTGCCATTTATAGACCTTATTCTGCTACTTTGATGTTGATTGCATTGAAGTCTTCTATTATACAATGTGTGTATGCTGACATCACAAAATTAATTTGAAAACTATTTTAGGACCATGATCTTGCCAATTTATATGGATTTTGACTTCTTAATGAAAAGAAAAAGGCTTAAGATATACACAAGCAAAAGAAAACTTGAATATGTTTTTCCTTCTTCAATTATTATACAATCTACAATGTATATAATGTAAGAATTTCTTTTATATAATTTAATTAAATAAATGAGATTTGCTGATAACATACTTGAGATATCCAGCTCATATCTGTTTCGGCCATCTTGTGTCTTAGAGTTGCTCCAGTGACACCAACTGCTACTGTAAACTCCTGAGAGACAGAGGATACAAATAATAATAGCTGTTTTTAAAATTCTGAGCTTTTCAAAAGGATTAATACTCTAGCTAGTCCCTTCTCCCCCTTTTTTGTTAATTGCCATGTTAATCTTGACCTTGATAGAATGACCTTGGATCAAGGTAAATAAAAATCCATAAGCCATAAACAATTTACATCATAATACTGGGATGGGCAGATAGACAGATGGACACTGTTCTTATAAATTTAGTTTGTTATGGATTATATCTATCTGAACTTACTGGTATCTGTTGTTTGTAATAAATATAAAATGTAACTAGACATTATTGAGATAGTGACCCTCTCAAAGAGTCACCCTTAAATATTGGACATTAGGATTAAAAGCATTTCAGAACACTTGCTTTGACCTCAACCTAGGACTTAGAAATTTTCCATTTAGTATAGAACTTAAATTCAAACTCACTGCTTACCTTTAATGAAATTGTTTGGTTTTATCTGAGCAAGACTAAAAACTGAATTTTAATGAAAATGGCTATGACCTTAATACTTGATCTAGATATATGGTTAAAGATCACTGCAAACCCTTTAACTAAAGTTCAGTTAATGTGAAGTATGTGCAGAATATATGATACAGAAATTTTTGTTAAAACTAGTCTGATATGACCTTGACCAAAAAACTTTGTTCAAGGTCATTGCACAATCTTTGATCAAGGCACTCTGTTGGTGAAGTATAAGCCAGACTGGATCAAGAGGAAAGAATATATATGATCCAGTCAAGGTTTTTTATATATAATTCTGCTATGACCTTGACCTTAGATCTAGAAACTTGGTTCAAGGTCATTGCACACCCTTTACCCAAAGACACTCAGTGGGTGAAGTATGAGCCAGATTGAGCCAAGGTGAGAGAAAGAAAAAATGCTCCGAACAAGTGATCTCAGATGGACGGACAGCAGGATGGATGGATGGATGGATGGACAGATTGATCACTATAGGGTAGCCGCTGAGTGGTCTCTAATTATTTCTGACTAAATTAACTTCTGAATAACACGACAGAAAATTGGGTGAATTAACTATTCCCTCTATAAAGCAGATAATTTGTAGGTACTAGTAATAGATGAACTTGGCAAAACATCACAAGATTATATGCATGATCAAGTCTCACAAAGATACAATTCAACCAGTAGATCTACTGCTATCATGTTTAAAATGAATGAAAGTTAAATTCTTTGAACCCTTTAGACCTGTACCATTTCCAGCACAACACGTATGTAGCTAATAGTGCTCCTGATAGCTGACCTTGATTTTCTCATCCCGCGTTAGGTCACTGAGGGGGGTGGAGTCGAGCTTGATTCTGACCGCCACTGACACCATGTCCCTGACCGTGGACTCGACATCAGCTGACTGGTGACACAGAACCCCAGGCTCAGATCTATCTATAATACAACTCTTCTCCAGGTGGGCAGGGATTGTCTCAAAGTCCAAATTCTCTATCTCAAATTCTTCCTTTTTATCTGGAACTGCAGCTGAAAAAAAGATCATTACAAATTGAATCTACATGTTTATGTTTTTGGGGAAACAAAACATTTCACAAGCATATGTCTGTGTAAAACTGTGCATACTGCATGTAGAGGTTTAACTTTGTCAAGGAGACCTGATGAGTACTACAACTCTGTGGTACATTTTAGACTTTCCTAAATGACCTAAATCTTGTGCTGTATATCTGTATTCTTGGATACATCTTTAGACCTTCCTAACAACCTTGAAGTTCATGCTGCATACACAATGTATCTGTATTCTTGCTATCATCTGAAATGTCTTCAAAAAGGTTATTTCCTTCATATGTTTATGTTCAATTCTGTTTACTTTTTTCAAATTTTGATATAAAACACAATTGTTTTATGGAATAATGAAAACAACTGGTGGCTGTCAGGGCTTGAAATTTTAGGAGTGATACAGTCAACTTAACAGTCATATCTAGTTAAAAACCCTTTTATTTTACTTGTTTTGGGTGGTAGTTCATGAACTTTGACTGATGAACATTGACTACCTACCATTATGATATAAAGTTGCTTTATTGCAATAGAAGCAGATATACTGAAGCAGTGGGTTTCTTTGGTAACTGGAGGCCACAAACAGATTGGCATCCTTGACCACACCCATAACTTCCCCATGGCAATCCTCAGCCTGAAAAAAACATATACTGGTAAATTAATTGACTGCTTGTACTCCATGCACTGTAGATGAACATACATTAGATCAAAAAATCTGCTGACAGAGCAGACAAAATCAAATTACACTCTTATACTGTTAGCTTTTATTAATATTAGTCTCTTGCAAAGTGAAACAATGAAGATAAAACTGCACTGAAGCCATAGAATATAGAATTATTTTTTGTTATTTTGATTGATAACAATCCTAGGAGCTTATCATATGAACAATATGGCCTTTGTGTATGTGTAACATAAAACAAAGCAGTACACTGTACTATACAGCTATATTTATTTGAACAAACCTTACTTTAAGTAACCTGTTTATTATTTCCCTCATCTAACTTTGGATTAATTGTTGAAATATATAATAAACATGAAGTAGGGAGAAATGAACCTGGGTGATATCTTGTACCACACCTACCAGTACAGTAAAACAGACTCCTTGTGGTCATCACAATCCCTGTGATCATTACTTAGGATTAGTGAGATTAACTCTAGGTAAGTGTAGATCAAAATTATTAAACTTTAGGAGGCCTAGATTGTTGTGGCGATTTTTAGGGTATCTTGATCTCCTTATGAAGATGAGTTCTTTATCAAGATATAGGAAAATTTTCATATTTTAAGCAAAAATTAGGGATGGCAATAGATGGCAGAATTGCTAGTCGGTAATTCGCAATTTAGAGCATCTTACGTTTGAGTCGGTCCGAGCTGTGACTTTCCCTTTGTCTATCTTGAGTGACAGACATATACCTTACCTATGAGTTGGTCCGTGTTGTGACTTTCCCTATGTCTATCTTGAGTGACAGACACATCTTACCTTTGAGTCGGTCCTTGCTGTGATTTTCCCTTTGTCTATCTTGAGTGACAGACACATCTTACCTTTGAGTCGGTCCTTGCTGTGATTTTCCCTTTGTCTATCTTGAGTGACAGACACATCTTACCTTTGAGTCGGTCCTTGCTGTGATTTTCCCTTTGTCTATCTTGAGTGACAGACACATCTTACCTTTGAGTCGGTCCTTGCTGTGATTTTCCCTTTGTCTATCTTGAGTGACAGACACATCTTACTTGGCCTTGACTTCTGGTCAAATGTCCTGCGTGGATGCTTGTTGTCATGAATACTGTAGTAACCAAAACTACTATCTTCCTCCTCATCTGAAGAGTCTGTGAATATATACAGAAGGGACTACAGTGATAACATCGTTATTGTTGACAAGCCAATTGTGTTTAATAGTTCATATTTCATGGGTGACCCTTTCTGTAACGTGTGGGACCATGTGTGTATCAGAAAAATTAGTTTGCGTTTTTTTACCATGTGTGATCGAGCCTGATCATGCAGTTTTTTCGTTTTGTAACTTTTTTTATGGAATGCCAGAGTTTTTGAAATCAGTCTATATCAAGTATTCCTACGATTATGAACACATAATATTAATCATATTATCAAGTGAGACAAGCTGAATAAAAATGGTCAAGCTTACCCATTCCTTGTTCAAAACTTAACAATTATTCTGGGTTTTTTTTTAATGAAATTCGATATGCATTCCTCTCTGTTACATTGTATAAAGATTAATTCGAATTAAAATTTATTGAGACGCTGTAAGAATTAGATTTACAAAAAATAGAATTCAATCAATTATGTACTGTATATAATAAAAATATGGGATGTGTAATATCGAAATTCTTTGAAACAAGGTAACAAATTTACCTGTATCTCTCATAATTACGAATAATTGTATGTAGAGGTATGGAATAAATAAATATCAACTCGCATGTAAATAACTTCATGTAGTAAATATGCATTATCTTCGTTTCTTTACTCTTAATTTTCTTTAACTTATAATAGAAGTTACTATTTGTTGTGGACACAAAACAATTTAATTAAGTATAATGATTAAGTAATTAAGTATATGCATTCTAACATATCGTTTACTCGTAAAAATAAAACAGTGTATGGCTACTGTTCATGCAGCTTTTCAATAAAACATAAACATACTATATTATCGTTCGTGTATCGTGAAAATTCAGTAAGTTAGTGATTATCAGTGTATCATGCTAATTGTTCGTGTATCAGAATCGTGCGTGTCGTTTGTCAACAATAATGTTGGTATCACTGTTATACTCTTTAACATCTTAAAATGCCAGACCAATTCCAGTCATAATACATGGATCAAAGCAATATTTAAATTGAGCTGTATTTTTGAAAATTTAGTTTTGCTGCGAAACCTGCAATCTTGTTTATTTTGCCTGTATCTTAAACCATTGTAATAAATAAGAATAAAATAATCATTATTTTTTTTTTTTAAGACAGATTTCTTTTCTGAGCAAACCAATTATTGTAAATGATAACAATGAAGTAATTTTAATTCAATCAGGGCCTCTAAATTAGTAAATAGCTATTTCCTCAAAACATATAAGAAGTTTGTAAACCATAAACTTTTTTGTCATTTTAGTAGTGAATTGTAATTTGACAATAAAAATATTTCGCCAAGAAAATTGCAGCTCACATTGCTGTAACAATTCAAAGAATAATAAAAAAAGACACAAATAAAAAAATAACTTCCTTATCACTGCATTGTATTTCCTTTCAGAACGGTTCTGACAAACCTTATCTCTTCCTGCATCAGTAACAAAAACTACATGTGCTAATTACACAATTAGTCTAGAATGTGCTGTTTGAATCAAATTTTTCCCAACAGAATCATATTTTATGATTGATCTTAAGAACTATAGATATAACTTGATTATCATTTTAGGATTATTGCCACCCTAGAAGAAAATATATGATTCAGGTAACTGTTGATTCCTTACAATTACATACATATTATGTACACTCTATTTAGTTATTCTGTTCCAATATTATTTCAGCCTGATCACATTTGTAAAAATTTGGCATTGTGTTTTATAAAATTTACTGTTCTAAATTAGTCCTATTCTAAATTGACTCACTGACTCTGAAGGATGATGTGACAAAATTAAAATAGCAGGCAAAACTCTAACATTTCCTCTAAATAGTCCATTGAATTTCAACATCTCATAGTGATATTTCTGTATGTTTGTTTAATAATTGAAAAATGTAAGAAATGTCATGGTATTATGTGCAATATACAAGTTTTCTGCTTGTGTGTTCTTATATTTGTTATTTCAGTAGTTTTTTTTATTCATGTTTGTTTGTCAAACATAATAACAGCCCCAACATAATGACCAGTTTTTTGTCTCCATCAATGTTCTGTCTGTATTCCCTTACCATACTGTATTGCTGACTTTGCCATACTAAAATGTTCTGTCTGTATTCCCTTACCATACTGTATTGCTGACTTTGCCATGCTAAAATGTTCTGTCTGTAATCCCTTACTATACTGTATTGCTGACTTTGCCATGCTAAAATGTTTTGTCTGTAATCCCTTACCATACTGTATTGCTGAGTTTGCCATACTAAAATGTTCTGTCTGTAATCCCTTACCATACTGTATTGCTGACTTTGTCATACTAAAATGTTCTGTCTGTAATCCCTTACCATACTGTATTGCTGACTTTGCCATACTAAAATGTTCTGTCTGTAATCCCTTACCATACTGTATTGCTGACTTTGCCAAACTAAAATGTTCTGTCTGTAATCCCTTACCATACTGTATTGCTGACTTTGCCATACTTAAATGTTCTGTCTGTAATCCCTAACCATACTGTATTGCTGACTTTGCCATACTAAAATGTTCTGTCTGTAATCCCTTACCATACTGTATTGCTGACTTTGCCATACTAAAATTTTCCTGCAGGACATGAGTATAACAGCTAAGATCAAATGGCTGGATAGACCCAGGCCCAACTTCCTGGGTCGGAATTGGAGCAGGTGCCATTGGTTCCCATAGCAACAGATCATTGCTAATCCTACAAATAAAGCACATTTAAATCATACATATAGAATATCACACTGTTGTTTTGATCTCGGCCCTGGTATCAGCCCGAGTGGTTGGTATTGGCCCAAGCCTGAAGGGCGCGGGCTGATACCATCCGAGGGCTCATACCAGGGCCGAGATCAATACAACAGTGTGATGTTGTTTATATCATATATCTAAAATAAAAGACTGTTATTCAAATTCAAATCCCAAAAAAGGAATATAATTTATCATGAAGCTAAAAAAAAATTTCGGATTTACAAAACTCGTTCTTTTTTATTCCTTTTTATATGTGTTAAGAACTGTAAGAGTTGTCTGACTTTGTTGACAAACCATCGTTGTTTGAAATACAGTAGAAGGGAGTCTATCGTCTGAGATGAAGCACTATCTTCTAGAATTCAAAATTATTGAGAGAGAAACTTCCATCCTACGCAACTTCGTAATGAGTCAAATTCTTTCACTGGGATTTCGTAAGTTTCCTGTCAGATTCAATTCATAAAAATCCATACTGTTGTTTGAGCAAGTTGTTTGAAAACGTTTATAAACGCATCCATTCCACCACTTAATTTTTAAACTCTGGTTTTCTAAGATTAAGTCTCGGTCCATCCTTCTCTATACCCTCCATAATTTAAATGGTGAATGATATTAAATAAAGCCTGCTATTGTTCTAAATACACAACCGTTGTGTAGGTTACCTCCCCTTACTTACATACATATCACTCTTTGGCGCTATTTTTGAATTATTATTTTTAATTTTTAGCAATAAATAAAAATATTTAGACGTGTTAGGTGATGCTTTGTATTATTTATTTGTTATTCTATCGTTATTTCACAGGCTAGTCTTAATTTAAAGCAAAGATATTTAGGATTAGCGATTTTAAATTTGAGGGCAATACACCCCCTTGACGACGGGCTGAGACGGAGAAATATCAGCCCCGAGGGCAATACAGCCCTAGCTTTTGGTTGCTGTCTCACCTAGTCCAAAACATGTGTATCAAGGCTGATACACTACTAGGTATATGATATATCAGGTTACATCCTTTAATGTATGAATTTTAATGTTCCAGAAAAACATACATATATTCCAATCCACTACTTTCTAGTCATTCAGGGGAGTAACCAAAACTAGAACAATACACCAGAACAAAGAGTAGGTGCATCTCTGAGGGAAGAAAGTGTGGATTGTTGTACCTATTGTACAGAACTTCATAGAACTTCTGGTCTGGAATGTAGAGGTTGATGAGGGGTAGGACTAGCTGGACCAGGGTCAGGCAGTTGGCCGAGGCTCTCTCCTGGAAGTCGGCCATGTCCTCTCTGTTGCCAGGCATCACCATCTGATGACAAAAAACCAACAGACTCGCAGTTCAAAACAAGAAATCAACAGAACTTCTGTCCTAAACTTTGTTTTTCCATACAAATGCTGCTAAATTTATTACCTCTGACATATGAATTTAAGAAAAGTATCAGCAAAAAGAGGTAATGCATAATAGGATATGAAGAGATTTGTGGCAAACCAATGAGAACGTATTGATACCTTGAACCCATTGCCTCATGTAACAATCAAAGGCTGTATTACATTTAACAAAGAAGTGTTCTTTTAATTACCTCATCACTGACATGCTGAGTAGCTTGGTCAGACATCTCCCCCTTCCCATACATGTGTTTCTTTGTAGAAAAAGGTGACGTGTCTTGTTTGGCAAATTCACAAGCACCATTCAACGAGTCCATAGGAATACTGTTATCGGAGTCTGGATTTTCTTCATCCAGAACGGAGATGGTCTGTTCCGTAAACTTAATTATTATCCTGAAATTTGAACAAGAATGATACTAGTATAATTCATCATAAAAAGAAACTCTTCCCTTTCTTATTTTCTTTCGCTCTTACTGGAATCACTTAGTTTTATTTACAACTGTACTTCATTATAGTGGAAATTTGAAATCCTCTTGGCCATCAATTCTAAAAAAAAAAGGACATTCTTTCTCTTTCTCTCTCCCCTTTCTCTCATTTTTAACTCCTACTTACTGTGGGAAGTTGAAGCCCTCTTGTCCATCAATTCCCTCACAGCTAACAAATGCAAAAGGGACTGCACTCTGGTTTGGATCAATACGGAAAGACCCTATCAATATCAAGCAAAAGTTTTTCATGAACATCATAATCATGAGGTATCTTTAATCTACTGTAAAAGGGAATATTTTTTAATTGTCTTTATTTTATTTCCACCTTACAGCTATTTCCCCTCATTGTCACTATGCTAAGAAACTTAGTATTTCTTTCCTTTCCTGACTTACCTAGCACATTTCTGCTGGAGACCTCGACTTGCTGGATTGGCTGGTTAGACAGGAAGGAAGTCTGGAACCGGGCCTCCTGTAAATCCAGGATCAGCAGCTCGTCCCTCAGGTTCTTCTGCCACCAGGGCAGCTTAGTGACCTCTGACCCATTCCTCAGATCAGGGATTGGAAATCTGTCATTACAAAGGCAAGGTTTGCCAAGATCAAGGTGTTAAAAAGTTTACCTCTACTTTTTTGCAAGAATTTTGATGTGAATTTAGTGATTGATACATGTATATGTTACTTGCATGAAACATGTACATCCAATACCAAACATGTTTAGTACCTTGCTATAATACAGTGCACAGAATGGCAGTGTACCATTTCATGCAGTACATATACCGGTATTTGTAATGTCATCTGCGCTTAACATGGGAATTTGAAACACTACTTTCATTTCACTGATATTTAGAAAGGGGATAAGGGATTAACTTGAATCATTATGAGAGACTGAGGTGCTGACCTGAGTGTCAGTTTGACCTCAGGACAGTTGACACTGAGATCAATCTTTGTCTCGTCTGAAGCAGACTCATCCTCCATCGTCTGGGAGAAACTGTACAATGGACCCTGTAACAGAGTACCAACATATCAACAGGCTATCTCATTGGGTAAAAATTTTGTTCTTTGAAGACCCAAAATTATATTTAGTGAAAAAAGTTTAATGCATGGACCAACTCTGGTTCCCAATGAACTAATACTGTTCTGCGCAGAATTCTCAGCCCCATGAGGTTGTGCTGTTGTATGGCTCATTCTTACCCCCAGTGAGGTTGTTCTGTTGAATGACTTATACAACCCCCTTCCCCATTGAGGTTTGCTGTTAAATAATACCTCATGCTTAATCCACCTGAGGTTGTGCTGTTGAATGACTCATACTTACCCATCCCCTTCATTAAGGTTGGGGCGTTGAATGACTTATATCTACCTCTCTGAGGTGGTGCTGTTAAATGACTTATACTTATTCCCCCCCCCCTTCCTTGAGGTTATGGTGTTGAATGGCTCATACATACTCCCTGTGGGGTTGCGGTGTTGAATGACTTATACTTACTCCCTGTGGGGTTGTGGTGTTGAATGACTCATACTTACTCCCTGTGGAGTAGTGCTGTTGAATAATTTATACCTACCCCCTGTGAGGCTGCAGTGCTGCCATTGTATGGGCGGTGAGGAGAGGGCTTTATCAGGCTTCCTATCCTGTCTATAATTGTCACATCCAATTCACACTCCAGTTTGGCCAAATTGACGCTAATCTCTGTCCTGGGTCCACCTGAAGACCTTTGTGATCTCTATAGTAAAGATTTAAAAGTTGTAATACCGTTGAAATCAGAGAAATAATCTTTTCATATCCAACTTTCATGTTGAAGTTGCCATATCTAATTTTTTTTTTATTGAAGAAGAATCTATTTCCTAAATTTGAACAAGCAGATTGTACATGCATGTGAAAATAAAGAATTCTATGGTGATCCAAATGTATAAGTGACATATAGTGTACATAAGTCTTTCCAAGTCAAACTTTAAAGTTACATACTGTAAGTACTAAATTCTACATTATACGAGACTATAATCAATCAGCTGTTGAGGTGTTGGTGCATTTGATAGCGTTGACTGATTTGGACAGGGAAGCTCCGGGTTTGAGTCCCGTCTGTCGCTATCGCGGTAACATTGTAACCTTGGGCAAGTTACTTTACTCTACTAGTGCACTCTCCACCCAGGGGTTAAAATGGGTACCTGGCACATGAGATGAGCTGATTTTGTGAATGTAAAGCATAAGCGCCCTAATTTGGCAGCTCTGCTTGTATGCTCCCCAGGGAGTTGAGAATGCTATGGATTGTATGGGTCTCGCTGGGGGGTAATATGTAGAAGTCGTGCGAGGCAATTTACTTTGTGAGTAATGCTATAAACCCCTACCTTTCTTCTTATACCTTTTTATGTATAACATTACCTTGTTTTGCTGCACTGACTTGACATGGGCCTTGAGTGCAGGTGCACCTGAGTGCATGCTACTGTACATGTGCCCCTGTTTGGTTGAGACATCTCGGGGGAATACCAGAATCTAAAAATAAAGCACTTTTAAGTCACTTGAAATTCAAAGTCCTGTTTCACTTTCAATACTATAGATATAGGTGTACATGTCAGATGTCAGGAAGAAAAGGTGTATGAATAAGCAATTCTTAATGTTAAACTGATTTTCACATGTTAAAATATCACTTAGACCATGAAGTCACAAAGTAATGATCGATAAACTATTGTTTTTATCATTGTTTGAAGTACAGGCTTTTAATTGTCACATGAAAACAGTCACTTTCTTTAAAAGTGTCATAGATACTGACATGTTCATTATGATATATTTACGGTATTGACAGCCAAGTCAATTTAAGCTTTATACCCCTTAGCTTCCCCCCGTTTTTCATCTAACTGTTAATTAAATTCCATGAAGTTTTGTTCTAGAAATGTGAATTTTTCAAAAGAAATTTTTCAGTTAATACATGCACAAGCCACACCTGCAATTTCATCATAACTTGCAGGGGAAAATTAGACAAAATGGCCTAAATTGCTTTTGAAGGAATAATAGTTGACAATATCATTAGCAATGAGAGTTATCCCTCTTCTCTATGGGATCGGTGAGCCATTAACGGTAATCTAGCTTCCATTTGCAGGAATGACTAGTGGTAATATTAATCAAAGAACCTCAAAAATAAATATTTTTTTTAGGATAATTCATCCCCCCCCCCAAAATAAAAGTCTGAACCAATATGTTGCTGCAATAAGTTAACAATATAATCAATATAAAGTTTTCTTCTCGAAAAATTAAAAAATTGTACCGATCTTATTTAAAAGTTAAAGGTACATGTACAATAATATCCATATTGTTCAGACAGTGTCAAAACAAAATTCCTAAAATTAAGACTGGTAAGTGCTCTAAATTTTCTTTGTTTATTTTGAAATAATTTCTGTTTTATGAATTTTATTGGTTTAAGTTTTATGAAACCTTTTTGATGGCAATAAATTTTATGTCTATTAAATGTACTTGGTTCAACAAATGTAAACAGTCTCCCCCAGACAATCCTATTTATCCTACTTGATCGTTCTTTACGAGATCACTTAGAGGCAACTTTTAATAATTATTAAAAGTTGCTCTAAAAACAAACAGCTGAAACATGAAAAAAACATAGGTAATCACAGATTACAAAGCTCACCGAGACGAGGCATCAACTTTATGAGGCATCACCTTTAAAACCACCTTTATCATATGATATGAAAATCATAGTTAATGATCTTGGATATTCATGGATACTGTTTTGACACAATATCGTATATCATATGTAAAAAAATTGTATGATAATCCTATGTTCATTTCATACATTATTATAAGATACAATGTTTATCAATACAATAATATAAAATATGATATTGCATCCAATGATACTTACAATATATATCATTTAATACAATATAATTCTGTAATAAATATTGATGCAATATGATTTTGTAACATATAATATGACATTGTATCGTGTTATACATTATTGTATTTAATCACATAATACAATATCATAATATCTAATATAAATACAATATAGCATTATTTGATACTATATTATATCACATAATACATCACAATATTGTAACATATGATATTATATTGTATAATATAGTATAATTTTGTATTGTATGATATTGTATCATATTTGATACACAATATTGTATCATATGATACAATATAATTTGATAAAACATTGTTTCATATCATATGATACAATATCATCTGATACAGTACGATATTATATAATACAATATCATTTTATACAATATCATATCATATGATACAATATCATATTATACAATATCATATTATATGATATCTTATAATATCATATAATACAATTTCATGTATTATATAACAATATATTATATAAACCAATATCATATTATACAATATTGTATCATACGATATGCTATAATTATAATATACAATATCGTATCATATGATACAATATTATATATTGCAATATAATATGAAACAATATCATTCGATAAAATAATATATTATACAATATCATATTCTACAATATTTTATAATAATATACAATACTATACATAACAATATCATAATACAATATCATATAATAATGTACAAAAAAATTGATACAATATCATATCATATCATATAACTTTTTACAATATAATGTATGATATTACATTGTATCATATAAAACAATAGTGTATCATATCATAGAATACTATATCATAGGAATCATGTTAAATCATTTAACAACAAACACATCTATCAAGCAGGTTTGAGTGAGGTAGGAGAATTTTTAGCATCCTTGATAATGGAGATCAGGCTCTGCATCTGAAGCTACCTCTGCAATTCATTTATATTATAGTTAAATCAATTATGCAAGCTATTATCTATAAAACATGTAACCTGTTCCAAAAAACTAAACCTCATCCAGCATCCGAAACCTATGGCTCAGATTCAGCATTCAAGCCTGTCAGATGCATCAGTATCATGAGATGCATCATCCCTGCAAGTTTGGTGATGTAAGGACCAGTAATAACTAAGATATAATCATCAGAGGGCACCTGCTCTAAAAACTTTAACCAGCTCTTAAAACCTTAACCTCATCCAGCATCCGAAACCTATGGCTCAGATTCAGCATTCATGCCTGTCAGGTGCATCAGTATCGTAAGACGCACCATCCTTGCAAGTTTGGTGAAGTTAGGACCAGAAATAACTAAGATATATTTTTTAGCATCCTTGATAATGGAGATCAGGCTCTGCATCTGAAGCTACCTCTGCCATTCATTTATATTATAGTTAGATCATATATGCAAGTTTGAAATAGTGCTATTACCTACATATATTAAACATGTGACCTGTTCCAAAAAAACTAAACCTCATCCAGCATCCGAAACCTATGGCTCAGATTCAGCATTCAAGCCTGTCAGGTGCATCAGTATCATAAGACACACCATCCATGTAAGTTTGGTAAAGTTAGGACCAGTAATAACTAAGATATGATCATCAGAGGGCACCTGCTCTAAAAACTTTAACCAGCTCTTAAAACCTTAACCTCATCCAGCATCCGAAACCTATGGCTCAGATTCAGCATTCAAGCCTGTCAGGTGCATCAGTATCATAAGACGCACCATCTATGCAAGTTTGGTGAAGTTGGGACCAGTAGTAACTTAGAAATGGCTATCAAAGGGCACCTGCAACAAAAACTTTAACCTGCTCGAAAAACCTAACTTCATCTAGCATCCGAAACCTTCGGCTCAGATTCAGCATTCAAGCCTGTCAGGTGCAAAAGTATCATAAGACACACCATCCATGCAAGTTTGGTGAAGTAAGGACCAGTAGTAAGTAAGATATAATCATCAGAGGGCACCTGCTCCAAAAACTTTAACCAGCTCTAAAAACCTTAACCTCATCCAGCATCCGAAACCTATGGCTCAGATTCAGCATTCAAGCCTGTCAGGTGCATCAGTATCATAAGACACACCATCTATGCAAGTTTGGTGAAGTTTGGACCAGTAGTAACTTAGAAATGGCTATCAAAGGGCACCTGCAACAAAAACTTTAACCTGCTCCAAACACCTTAACCTCCTCCAGCATCTGAAATTCATGGCCCAGATTCAGCATCCAAGTCTCTCAAGTCCATTAGTAGGTCCAGATGCATCATTCATGCAAGTTTGGTGAAGATAGGACAAGTAATAAGTTAGATACAGGACCTGCAACAAAAACTTTAACCAGGTCCGGACGCCGACGCCGACGCCGAGGGTATAGCATAAGCTCCCCCCGACTTCGTCTCGGTGAGCTAAAAAACCTATGGCTTATCTTATCCATTTCTCACCAAAACTTCAAAATTGAAAATAGTTTTTGCTTTAAGTCACTTTTTAAAATTCCAATTGAATATCAATATGTTTTACCGGTATTATATATTTATATACAGAGGCAAAAGTTTTACAAATGTATTTATATAAGTATCATTCATATATAGAAGTACATTATATTTATAAATTTACATTTCTAATAATTAAATTTAACTATATAACCCTGAATCAAGGGTCATCTAAATTTTCTACATAGTAAGTAAATGTTCAAGTCAAATGCTGGCTAAGAACAAATGATATGTTCAATTTAGGTACAAACTTATAGAATTGTAGATTTTCCATTGATTGGATAGAAGTATTATTACTATTGTTCAATTTTCAGAATACATTGAACAAAATTGTCTTAATTTGCTTTAAGCCCTGGTGACTGAAGTTAAAGCAATTCAGGAAGCGAACACTCGATCTGAGCTTAAGTTTACTTGTCGCGTGCAGTGATAAAGGGTTCTTATATGCTTGTACATATATTATAAACGTGTTCATCTCTCATAAATCTTTGTCATCTAAATTACTGGCCCTGCAGTATCTTACAAGCTGCTCCCCATAACAAAAAGATGATTCACACTTAAAATCAAAAAGGCCACTTGTGAGAAAAACGGAAGTTTACAAACAATAAAAACCAATCATATCCTTACTACAGAGAAAACCATAATCACATTGTACATCGATTGTCCAAATTTAACAATCCTGATAGAAATCAGCTAATAATTATTCAGCAAATCAGGGGATAGTGAAATTCAAGTTTCTGAGAATTCAGTGGATAAAAATCTTTGAGCAATATTATCGACACTTCTGCTGGAGTACCCAATAATGACCATTTTGTCCACCCTAGGGTCCAGGCAGATTGTTATTTACCTGAGGGGGGCAGGTAAGTTCACCTGTGTTTGTTAGATTCCTGATATCATTCAGGTGTATTGATCTTGGTCACTCAGGTATGACCTACAAAACCGCCATGTTGATTACGTAGCCAGGTATATTCTCATGAGTCAGACTTATTTTGCTTTCCACAGCACAGGTGTGTTTTCTTTTTTCATTCTTAAAGACACCTTAAACAATTAGTGGAAAGAGATCTACAATCCCATTTTGATGTGAAAATGATTCATAAAATTATAAGGAAACAAAGGACTTGGTGAAGTTGCTTTAGCTTGGATGTTAACTGTTCTTTGATCAAAGTGAAATTGGAATTTTCATATACTAGTGAAACTATTGCAAAACTAGACGAGACAGGTAAGCTTCGGGCAATGACTGTGTTTTTGTGTGTGTAAACAACAACTGGACTAGGATAATCAATTTGTCAGGGGCATTATAGGTCAATAACCATTATTGTCCAGGATTTCTGTGATAGACATTTATACTTTACTAACTAGTGTATTAACACAGTATCTATAGCTTTTGCCGCATTAATTTAACATCAATGAAAGCTTAAATCTACATTCCTGCATAACTTATGAAGGGTTTTCTGTATATCAATGTATTAGATTTGTCTCCTTGGATATCCCATTAATGTAAGAAAATGAATTATCATCCTTTCTTTTTACATTTCCCAATAAAAAGTTGCATGAATTAAGTTATGTTATTTCAGTCTAACCTATTGCCTTGATAACCCTATTACACATAAAATGTTTAAATTAACACCTAAGAAATTTTGACATTGTGTAGGAATTAAATAACAAGGCCCAACCTCGTAAACAGATATAGGCACTTGAGGGAGGGTGTATATATATACTAAACATAGATACAAGATATGGTCACTCAATCTGTAAACATGTGTGATCTTGTCAACATTTAACTTTCATCACACCATGGAGGAAAATTAAATGGACCATACAACACCTAATCCCTACTGACTACAAGACTGCAGACCCGGAGAGACATGTCATCCACTCAACCATAAACATATAATGCACTTTTAACTGTCATTTTAATGTCATTTATTATTTCATGTGTGCAAGAGATATCAAAGTTAGAGACATTCTTATAGATATTCATAGACCGAAACTAAATATGGCTGCCTATAAAATGAAGTCAGCCACCAAGACTTCTATTTATAACTGCTATTTGCTATGTACGGGTACTAATTTAAAAATGTTTGTTTTTCCTTCTTGGGTGACCGATAACCTGTGTGGTAGTAAACATGCAGTTAAAATGACAATGCAAGACAGAATTTGAGAACTTTGTTTACAACTTATCATAATTGACACTGCTGAGAAATTTAAAGGGAGGGTAACATAGTGGAAGTAATTATAATGTAGCATGCAGACAATTAAGATTTCACACTCACTGGTAAATAGACTCATTATTCAATTAACTAATGCCAAGAACAATTCATGAACACTCATAGATATTACAATTTTTTTGATACAATAAATGTGGCTGGCATTAATCACTTTAAATTCCTCTTATCCTAAATAACTGAAATACATGCATTAACTACCCGTATGTTACTGATTATAGTCACAAAGAATTTAAAGGAGAAATGAGGTCATTCAGGAGGCACCTGTGCCTTCATTTCATGTACAGGTATGAAATAGTTACTTAATTTTCGGCAATATTCCTTATATTTACCTGTAAGGGATACAGGACCTAACAACTTCATAATGTCTCAAATATGTTGTTATCATTAAGTACATTATGTACATGTATGAGTGATATTGTAGGGGAACTTGTCAGAGATGATTAAGTGTTTGGGGGGAGGGGGTGACAACTCTAAATACTAGCATAACTCCTGTCAACTAAAAGTTGAGAAATTTGTGGTAAACTTCTGACTTATCATATAAAGGATTTCATTTCAAAAATATATTACTACTGTCCATGAACAAAGTCTGCTACACCAAAAATTAAAGTGTCCTTTAAAAAATCTGAACATCTATTAATTAGTTTATTGCAATCAGGTGTCATTGTCAAGTTAGATAGGACTAGTTACTCCAACACAATAGAGATCACAATACAGAATAGAGCACTCAATTCAGTCTGCTAGGTCAAATTTTCTCCTTCCCATTACATTTTGGGTTTTGTCCTATCTCTAAAATTTCTGGGATACACTTCCTAGAAGGCCTTTATATGTCAGTGTAAAGCATCCAACTTAAAAACCTAAGGTTTTGGATTCAAATCCTTGTCGTCAATTTTTCTGGGAATCCTGACTTTTCCCAATGAAATAAAAAAAATTCTTCGATTATGGAACATGACAATGTTTCCACACTTCCATTGCATTATACATTGAATGAATAACTTTATTTTAATGACAGTCTAAAGAGTTACCAGTATAAAGCTTAATGATTTCAACTTTTTGACAGTGAAACAGAGTTTTGACTCTTTCTTTTCTTTACAGGATGAAACCCTTACTGTTGGTGACTATTGCTCTGCTACATGTTGGCTACACTTTATCACAGTGCCCCAGCACAGCATGTACTTGTGAGACTGTAACCGGCCAGAGCAGGAGAAACATCAGGTGTGTTGGTCTGACACAGATCCCGGTTTTCAATTCCTCTCCAGAAATTTTCCAGAAATTGGACATGGATAATCCAAACAATAATATACAAGTTATTCAAGCCAATGCATTCAGTGGAATAAAAGTAGAAGAAATTGATATGAGTGGCCAAAATATCAAATTACAAAGCATTCACCCAATGGCTTTTTTTGGTTTGGAGCAACATCTAACAATAGTGAAACTACAGGGTGATACTGTACTTGCCCCTCCCTTTGTACAACTGAAAAACATCACTAATCTTCAAGTGCTTGAGTTACAATTATTTAACATGCCTACTATTGAAGAAAGTACAGAATTCAATTACTTTCCTTATCTGAGAACTTTAAGGTTAAGAAATATGAACACAAACTTTGTTTCATCTGAATCTTTCAAAAATCAGTTACAGGAACTGACCGTTTTTGAATTTGCAAACAACCAAGTGGCAACTTTTCCAAAGCCTGCTATAAACAGACTTCGTAAGCTACAACATCTTTCTTGGGTACACAATGGAATGACAACCATCTCCTACAGCTCGTTTGATTCTCTGAGTTCTCTTATTGAACTGGATCTGAGGGGTAATGATATTAGGGAGATGTTCAATGGGAGTTTCATAGGAATCACCGATAGGCTTGAGTTTTTGAGTCTTCAACTGAACAGAATTACAAAAGAAGCAATTATACCATTAGGCAATCATAATTGGCCTGAACTGGAACAGCTTAATTTAGGTCATATGGTGGCTGATTTTACAGACATTCCCAATGGTTTATTCAGAAACATGCCAAAGCTAGCTAACCTTATGATGCCTGGTAATAAATTGAAAGTGATTAAAAGCAACGATTTTCAAGGCCTTGGAAATATGCATTCTCTGGACTTGTCTGAAAATTGGATCCACACAATTCAAAGAGGAGCACTGTCTCCCATGACTAGGCTGGATACATTAGATCTACGAAGTCAGTATGACTCAAATGTTAACAACCCAATGAATTTTAGCCTAGATGCCTTAGAAGGAGCAGAGCTTGCCCTGAAAACCCTACATATACAGGACAACCATTTAATTGATCAGTATGCTTGGAGGGCTATTGGTGCTATGAAAAATCTTGTCAATCTAGACATATCTGGAACTGGACTTTCTGACATTCCATCCTTGCTTTTCTACAGTCACAACAATCTTGGGAGTCTTACTATGAGAAACAACAACATGACAGTTCTGAGACAAGAATCTCTTTATGGGTTAAAATATTCACTGGAGGTCATTGATATATCTAACAACCAAATATATACTATTGAAAAATGTGTTTTTGAAGGATTTAACAAACTCAAATTCTTTTTTGCCCCACAGAACTCTTTTGTGTGTGATTGTAATCTCTATGGACTTCACCAGATTTTGAAAGCAATACCTTCTCCAGGTTTAGTTATTTTGACATGTAAAAATCCAGCAAATTTAGCAGGCAAGTCTTTACTTACTTTGGAAACTGGTCAGTTCTGCTCTAATCCACCAAATTCTGCTGCTTGTCCAGACTTTACAACCACTACAATGACCACCTCAACAATTGGAACAACCTCTGTTGTCCCATTACCAGATATTCGGTTTGGAATTTCAAGTGAAACAAAAAATACAATAGTGATTTCTTGGACAGTCAGTGGAGATATGACTTATCTAAAGAACTTTTTGGTGCAATATAAACAGTTAGGCATAAACAATCCTCAGGAGAAAAGTTTTCCTTTGGACAAATCCAAAAGGGATCATCCCATAACTGGACTTAACCCCGGGTCTCGCTATGAGATCTGTTTCTTCATTGAATTGACAGGATCATCAAAACAAATCCTGATATCCTGTCCAACAGGCACTACCCAAGGTTCCTTAACAGATGTTGCCACAACAGAAGCCAACACTGGTTCAGATGATAAAACAGTTGAAATAGTGGGGGGTGTTCTTGGAGGTGTTTTATTTATAGCTCTCATCGTTGTTTTGTTATTTGTTTTCGTCATCTGTAGGAAGAAAAAGGAAGACAAACCACCGCTACCTCTACCCAATGGTCATATCACACCCATTGGATATCAAAACCAGCCACGTCCAACCAGTCAACCCAAAGTGTTTGTGAGGAAAGCCAATGGTGAAATGCAAGTTATGACCATATCCAATGGGAACCTTGATTCGTCAAGATTATCAGGGTTATCTGCAGGAAGTTACCAAAACATTGATGACACAGCAGTAAGCAATGATCCCTATCCAACAAAAGGGGCCACAGGTGGGGGAGGAGGAAGAGACCCCAAACAGCTAAGCGTAAAACTTCCTCCAGAACATAAGCCTGAGGGTGGGTCTCGAGATGCAGGTCGATACACTGTAATGCCTACTGCCCCAAAACCTAACTATGTGAATGAAGTCAACAGAATGATGGCTCCAGCAGACCACTACACCAATGCCGTGGAGACTCGACCCCTCCCACAGACCCCAAACAGAGACCCTATGTCCCATTCCTCTGGGGGTGGCTTCCTAAATCATGGATTTTCATCGAGTCCCACAGACAAAGTGTACAGTGAGATTCAAGATAATATTGAAGCACCACAATTTGAAGAAAATATTGGAACAGTGGTGTAAAATCAAATACATTGAGAAATGGAGTTTACCAATATTTGTGCTATTTCCATATGGAGCTGTGTGTGTACCAATGGATTCCTATGGTATTGATATTCCAGTGGTTGTGGATGGATACAAAACAAATGGGGGTCAATTTTAACCCTCCAATAAACTTCTTCCCATCCCTTCCAAGTAAAACATGTACTGGGTACATGGGAGTGTCAACAATAATGAGTTGAAAATGTTTCAAATTATATTATGTCTGTGGATAATACCTTTTTCTCTATTCAAAACTCCACCATAAATAGCTTAAAGGTTTCATAAGCAATTAAGTTAATACCTGTATTTCATATAGTATCATTGATATTCAAATTCTAATGCAGTAATGAAAAAAAAAAGATTTACAATCAAGTCCAAAAATCAATTTGCTTTTTTCATAATATTAATTAAACACATAGAATTATAAGACTTTTTATTCAATATATTAAAACCTTTAATCAGCTGCTTTAATCTTTATTAAACTAGAGCATAATAAATTATTGTCATAAAGACACATTTTTGTCTTCACATAAAAAATGCTGAATATACCAAAAAAAATTACATTTCAAACTGTTTATACCAAAGCTGATCAATTTACTATGAAAATTGCTGATTGCTCTTACATGTACATGCAGGTACAAATATATTACTTTTGAAATTAAATTTGTTCTGGGGCTAGAATGTTACTTAATAGAGACAACAAAATAGGTTGAAATCTAAATGTTGTGCATTTTATTCAACATTTAAAAAAAAGAAAAAATACATGAAGAAGTTGCGATGATAGCAATGAGTGTTATTCAACGGCTAATTACACTTGAATGAACTATAGTTACCAGTATATTATGGTACATAGCTTAATTACACTTTATATTGACTGTTGTAAAACAAGCGAATTGTGGTAATACCCCATTTTAAACTAATTCTTCAACGTCCTATTACCTTATTATACAAGAATCATGGTGCTTATAATGTGTACATATCTTAGAACAGTATGCAAGTTGTGTAAGGATTATATGCAAAAATATTAATGTAAAAATATGTGTGCGAGAGGATCTTAATTTCTAACAACATTTCTCATCTCAAAAACTTCATGCAAATTATGCGATATATTTATATGCATTGAGTATAAAGCAGTGGTGGATCCACGGTTTTACGGGGCCTGGATCTCCCCTTGTTTATTCCTTGATACATGGATGTATCTAAACTAGAATCTGAAAGGCTCCGTTTATGAGGCAATTTCACTTTCACTTCACGTCAAACCCACTTTCATGTCTATATATATTGAGTAGTCTTCTTGACTCTTTTAACATTATCTATGTACATTGTACAACTATACATGTTTATGCAACAATGTCCGAATTATGTCAAGGAAAAGATACCACTTAGCAAATTATGTCCTTGCTAAACCATTGTGACACATTAGAAATCGATCCGTCTTATTCTCATTGCTAATTAGTTCTGATAATTAGATATTCATTCTGTTCATTGGAAAAAATATATATTTCAGAGAAAAAACTGTATTTCGTTAAACCATGAAGAAGGTTCACCATGAAGAATGCCTGGTGTGTTTGTATGTGTGTGTACTGTGAGAGATCGAGAGAGTTTATCTGTGTGTGATTCGTGTATTGTTGGATCTCTGTCCCCCTTTGTGATACTTCAATGTCATTCCAATGTTAACCCTACCTGTCCAGACTGTTATGCACTATATAACTATATATGTATACATATAAAGTCTACAAATGTTGTCAAAGGTAGAGAATTTATTACTCTGTACTTTTTTACAATATTATCAAAGAATTTCATGTTATCTACGTAATATTAAAAGTCTACAAAACCTAGTGCACTGTTTCTGACTTGTAATATCATTGACGGGATCTAGTTACTGTAGCATATACTAGCTGTACAATTTAAATTGACACCCAATTGGACCATCCATGTCCACTAACCACCATCAGTCAAATTTTCAACATATTTGGAATAACTGATCTTCTTTGTGGTTTTGTGACCTACTTAAACCATGAGTACAGGAGCCATATTGGAATTCTATTTTAATTCTATAATTTCATTAAAAAAAAACAGCAGCTTTTAAAACTACAAGAATTGGATGATTTTTTTTAGGCATATAGAATAATTTATTTCTTGGACAACAGGAATCTAGAGAACCTATGGTGTATGTTTGTAACTCTCTGTACAAGCAATTACCAGTGTAGCTATACACATGACAGCTAGCCCTGAATGTGAATATACATGATCCATGTCCTTTGCCAGATAAGCTGACATGTGTCCTCAGATATGTATCAAATTCAAATGTTCCCCGAGGGGACAGGGTAAGACAGAGAGAGAGAGAGAGGGACCAAATATCAGATCATCCAGTACAGGGCCGTTCTGTCCAGACCAGTGTATGCTAAGCCTGACTGGGGGACATGGAATTTATTAGGTGACAAATTACCCAGGGTTGGGTATTGGACAACAGACCTTATGGTATATCTTAGACCATCATCATATGGTGTGTTACAGTTGGCAGACAAAGTCAAAAGTTGTCAACAAACAAAACAAAACACTTGAAGTCGGTATTTATTAGTATCTGTCCTATATATTTTTCTTATCACAAGAGGGTCAATATAAATAAATGCTGCGCATATTGATAAAATTTGCCTTGGAAAATCCAATGAGTCAACATATAGTTTGATGCCTCCCCAAAAATCAATATGCTGGTAATGCTACTGTATCTTATACACCAGTGACAGATTTATGATTAAGCTCAAGGTGGCAAAGCTCCCATGAGTCATCCCAGAATGGGCGTGGTCCCATTCGGAACTACTGACCACTGTCTAACACTTGACCTATTTATGTATGGATAGAAGAGAGGACCATTATGTGAACTTTGCAGATGAGACTCTAACAGTGAGAGATTTCACAGACGTCAACTCGGTTAAACTTGTCACCAGACCCCTGGTGTGCTAGCTGTGCTGTGCCAGCTAAAACGCAACAAAAATCCTATGAAAAACAGTGACCTTCAGTCATTCAAGGGGAAAATTATCAGGTTTCCCTTTTCCCTATAGCCACCATCATTTTATCGCGATGTGCACAATATTTAAAAGCCTCAGATGACAACTGCTATTGAAGCTGTTGGATCAGTTAGTTGGTAGCTAGGACAGACTAGTTTAAATTTGCAAATATTTTATGTGCAGATTTTAACTCAAAGAAGTTTTGATCTTCTTCCAAAGCAATTTTAAAAGCAGTTTCGTCTTAGTTATACACAGTTCAGAATAGCAGTCAAAGTTATGGTAAAGTGAAATTAATATGTGTAATATTATATAACTATCACCGCAATGCTTCGTTTTTTAATACAGCTGATTTATTATAAAAGAGAAATAAATTGCAGTTGGTGTCAAAACAGCAGCTCGGATCTTTGCCATCCAGTCATATTAAATTTGTCACATAAAATGTCTAACATAAAGCTAAGGCCTAGACGTTTACACATGAATAACTCTGATATGTTTGTCAACCATGGATAGAAGATTGTGCAGACTGTACACCGTGTAAAAATACACTGGTGCTGACAACTCAACTTTTTCACTTGAAGTACCCTGAATAAGATGAAGGGATTAACATTACCCAATCTCCATTGGACCTATACACAGAGTATCTTGATAAAACACCTACACAGCCATGTTGATTTAAGATAGGGCTTATCACAGTAAATGTTTCATATATTGTTGATGGCCACTGCAGTTTAAAATCTATTACCAAAGTACTTGGAATATGTGGATATATTTAAAGCAATCTACTTTATCACTGAACAGATTCAAATAATATGTACCATTACTTTGTTTACATACCGGTACATGTATCTTTAACATGTGTCTCTTAATTTTCCGCAATTTTGAGACCCTTGAGAGAACATTTACATAAGTATTGTCTCTGGTATTCATTATCATTGTATATAGTCTTCATAACAGGTAAAAAAAGCAGTTGTTGACAAAAAATTCAATTCTCAGTTAGGCTGTATATATGCTCAAGTATTTGCATTTTGCAATACCTTAAGTTTGCATCTTGTAAATCTAAATATCCTTATCAATTAAAATCTTTTAAAATTATAGCAACGCTTTAAAAAAAAAAGAAAAGAATCTTACAAAACTTAAGAGTTAGCTAGAACTTCATACAAAAGTTTTCTTTATATTCTGCAGAAAGAGTTCCTTTGAAAATTATAGTACTTGTTGTGTATAATTGCATGATTCAATCCAGATAAAAAAAGTTCATGATCTAACAGATAAGATATGTGACTACGGAACTTTCAGAAGCAAGTGCATTTGAACTCCATGGAGGACTCAGGTTTAAATTATTTTTATGACAGTGCTTCCACTCAGGTATTTTGTTTATTCTTCTATTTAAAGAAGTTTTTTATCAGACCACATCATGAAGTGAATATACAACGAGTGAATAAGATAACATCAAAATCCCTTCCCAAATTACGCAATGTTAACGTTAACATTGCAACATTCGAAGGCGCTCTCCTGCTGTTACCTTTATTCAGTATATATACACTAAACTTTCTATCACGACATTCTACACCATTAATTCAGCTATACTCTGCCTGACTTGACATAGAAATCAGAAAATTACCCAGTACACTGTCCAAATTTGTATGGGGAAGGGTTAAGGTGAGGCCTCACAATTTATTCTTTTATGATTCAGAAAAATAACACACATAGCTTAAGGAATTTAGGTATGCATATATTATATTCACCCTGAATAGAATTATATGTGTATATTGAGAGTATAAAATATTATAAAGCTGTGTTGTTGTTCACGTATTAACCCCAGTGCAGCTTTAAGTCTCTTATTCTATGAGAAAAGAAAAAATCACTCAATAGTTTGTTGAATTTTAAGCTTTTGAGAGATACCGTTCTGGTACTCCTGCTAATGACGGCAAAGGGATTTACCTAGATTTAGTCAGCTAAACAAGGTATTGAACAAATGATATCTAGATGTATTACAATTGTCAATATAATATTTATCTAACAATTATCTAGATGCATTACAATATTGTCAAATATTTATCTAACAATTATCTTGATAAATTACAATGGTCTAATTAATAGTCTAACAATTGAACTTCAATTTTTTATCAGCATGGTTGTTCACTGTGAATTCCTGGACCATCATTTCAGGGATCAATGTATAATCCTTTCTTACTCTAAGAGATATTGTAATTTAAGGTTTGCACAAACTTGAATCTACCTTCTCTATCGTTATAAAAAATTGAGAAAAAAAATTTCACCAAGTTTAACCAATTAAGTTCTAAAAAATATTTCTGAAATTTTTCACATATAACTGCATGGGATGAAACTCTATTTCAACAAGGTTCAATGTCCTTTAAAGAAAATTTTGTGGCAATTTTAAGTTTAGTTGAATTGGGTAGCGTGGGATTTGCCAAAATTACAACAATGAAGAACATACTAGTATTGTCAGAGAACATACAGAATTAATCTGTATATACAAGGTTTACAGGAGACAGAATTACTCACTTGGTTGTAGCAAACAGAAACATTGTGTAATCATCAGATTACAAACCTCATCTCAACCATGTCTTTCTTTGAATAAAGGCTTTGTCTCTCATTTTTTCTTTGTCTCAGAAAGTAAAGTCTCAACATGTACTTCATGGGTACTGACCAAGACTTTTTCAAACATTAAAATCAAAAGCTATCAATGCAAAATTTTTGGGGGGTAGGACTTTGCCGCTTATAGTTATACAGATTAAATTCAACATCCAAATCATGACTTTAATATTATTCATTCTTAGATGTATCATCCTTTAAGTTTAGATATGGCCCAAAGACACTTCAAAATAAGACCTCTTTTTGCTCATAAACATTGTTTATAAGTTCAATATCTAAACCAACCTAGTCCGTCATAAGATGCAAGAATTCCAATTCTACTAGTGTCATATAAAAAAATGTATTTATGTTAATGTTATTTACATATCCTTCAGAGTTTAAATGTAGGAATTGAAGCTGACTTTGGATTTCCGAGTTTTGTTTTGTTTGTAATTGTAATTCAGTTATATTTGCTATAAACAAGGAATCATAAAAAGCATGAAATCAACCACTATATAGACGATTTTTTGAGAAAGTTTTTGATGAGAATGTATTTAAAACCATCACAAACAACCAGTGATAGACAAAGAGTGTTAGCACTCGTTGGTTATATGGACCTGAAATGAGTTAGAAAAGGAAAGGAAAACTATAGAGACATTAACGTATATAGAGGTTAATAACTGTTGATTCTTAATTAAACATAATTTAAAATATCAATGTAAAATTGTGAGAAGCACTGTCAACATCTCTGATTAAATCAACTACGGTAAATATTGGCTGTTTGCAATTTTTGTATTTCTCAATCCGATAAGAAATGGCGGATTTATAGAATTTTTAAAATATTTGAGTTAAAAATATAATTACAGTTCTAAAGTGTCATGAATTCATGATGTATCAAATATAAAATAACCTCTTCACTATCCCTGAAGATTAAGCAAGGGTTAGCTCAAATACCCCATGCTGCTCTTCCCTTGACAATACTACAACTTATAAATGGCAGGATACACATTTATATTAAAATACAAAAATAATTTAACATAAGGGACATAACTCCCAAAAGATTCTGCAAATACCTGGTATGCACATCATTCTATACTTTTGTCTTTAACAACAACTAAAGAGCAAAAATTTACAGAAAAATAATTGAAATTTCCTGATAATATTCACATGCACAAACTGCATTCTAAATACATGTACCAACAATGTTTCTCAAATTTCCTGGTTATACAGTAAAACTTGACTAATTCGGCAGAGGGTGGTTCTGAAAAATTTGGCGGGATCAGGCAACATCCGGTTTGGTGGACATTTTTGCATATTAATTGTAGTATTTAATGCAGTAGCTCTTGATCATCTATTCTTGCAACATTTTTAATTCTTCTGAAATATATTAGACCTCCTCGTCGTGAATACCATGCCGATTTTCTTTTTTATTTTTGATTTGGAAAACAATTATTGCATAACGGAAAACGTACAATAGAAATACTTTTTCAATCAAACTATCATAATTATATATTGATAAATTTTCAAACACTTGATTAACCTAAGAAATCAGACACGAGACAAGTGTATGATTCACCGGAAATCGTTAAGGTGGTATGGGACATCCGTTGACATTAATGTGGATTAAAGTACATTATTATAAAAATACTTTCACTGGTTTAGATTTTTTAAATTTCACAATATCTAACCAAAAATATGTTTTAAAAATTTTTTGAAAGTTGAAAATTTTAAAATCCCCAGCAGTATTCAAACTCATGACTTGCAGATTCATTGTGAACCCTCTGACCCACTGCACTAAGCTGTAAGGTGACAATTTTGGGAGAGTAACTATTTTTAAATTACACACGATTTTATTGTTTATTTCAATAAAAATCACAACATAGAGATGTCCCATACCACTTTAAACAAACAATGACCATGCGGCAAGTCAAAGTGTTTACGTAATGGCGAGAACTGTTTTGGTTGTATTTGGCTGTATTATGAACAAAAGGCCAATAGGCCTTAACGGTCACCTGAGTAGCATATAACCCATACACAAACTTGTCAACGAGTCTCATATATTCATTTAATTGGGTTTCATTCTGGAGTAGAAAAATTATAAATTTGTAATGACAACCACCTCCCTGCCTGAAATCTTTAAAAAAGAACTGTGAACCTATAATTTTGGCAAAAAACTTAAAGATCTGGTCTACAAAATCATCAATTCAGTTTTCCTTTCAGTTGTGTGGGAGTAAAGAAGATAATTTTCAAACATTACATGCATTAACACCTATACATTCATTTTGGCCCTGCCCTAGAGTAAAAACCCATACTCCAGGGGACATGAAATTTAAAATTTTAGTTGAGGGCTTCCTGGTAAACATAATTATGAAGTCAGTTTTTCATACAAATGTGTGAGAATAGAGAAGATTTTAAAACATTATATGCATTAACACTATATTGCCATATTCCCTCCCCCCACCCATGTCCTGAACCCCTGACCCAGGGGCTATGAATTTCACAATTTTGGTAGAGGGCTTCATGGACATCATAATCATGCATTTAGTTTTTAACATATATATATAGGAGTAGAGAAGAACATTTTCTAAGATTTAATACATTTTTACTACATGGTCATATTGGCCCCATCCTAGAGCCTGAACCCATGACCCAGGGGCCATGAATTTTAAAATTTTGGTAGAGGGCTTCATGGACATCATAACCATGCATTTAGTTTTTAACAAATATATATGGGAGTAGAGAAGAAGATTTTCTAAGATTTAATACATTTTTACCATATGGCCATATTGACCCAACCCTAGAGCCAGAACCCCTGACCCAGGGGCCATAAATTTGGTAGAGGGCCTCATGGACATCATAACCATGCAACCAGTTTTTTCCTCACACGCGTGGGAGTAGAGAAGAAGATTTTTGAAAATTTGGCTTTTTTTGCATATTTGGCTCTACTTTTGGTGCCCCGGGGGTGGTAGAGCTACGAATTTCACAATTTAGATTCCTCTTACAATAGAAATGCCTCATACCAAAAATGGTAACAATTGGCCTTGTAGTTTTTAAGAAAAGTTTAATAATGAAAATTGTGAACGCACGACGCATGTCGCACCACGACGGACGAAAACGGATAGCAATAGGTCACCTGAGTTTACTCAGCTGACCTTAAAACAGGGAAGAGTTTAATGCAAAGATAGAAACATATATTTATTATAAATTATGAAAATCACAAAAGTACTGAAAAGATCCGTTTAATATGGGTAGGGTTCACAATCGTAATGGCATACACTAAGGAAATCATATGGGTATCACAAGTTAATTGCGACAAGTCAACAGGTGGCTGATTAGATTACGTAATGGCGAGAACTGTTTTGGTGCAGGGAACAATGGATATCCAAATACACAGGAATTAATAAACTTTAAGAATGTGGCATTTTGACAGAATAAAATGTAACTCTGTAAGTGTAACCATACAACGTGCATTACATGTACATACGTTATCGGCAGTGTTACTTCCGCGGTATCCAGAATCATGTTTGGATTTATATTCACTGTTGTTTAAATCAAGTTCAAGTTCAAGTTCTTTGTTCAAAGAGACAAATATCTCATAGGTTATACATGTGAACATATTACATATTAAATACTGTACAATAAGCCATACAAATTTAAGTGTACATGTTATAATCAGTTTTGATTATTCACATTAAGAGTTCGATGCTTGTTTGCATAATATAAATATTTCCCTTAATTACATAGTTATTTAGTATTAGAAGTAGATAGTAACTGTATTACTTTATAGACACTTGGTTTTCGGTCTATGGTTTTCGGGAAAAGTATTTTTTAATATCAAATACATAAATCAATAGCAAGGACTGTAAAATTGATCGATAATTGAGCAGTAATTACCCCACATGATAAGGCTGATCGATAACTGGCTGGATTACGGGAAATAGCTCTCACTAATCATAAGCAGTCAGTTCTTTTCATCGCGACTGGTTTACAGAATAGACAAGATCCGGATTGCACAACACGTTTTAAACATAAAATGATAAGAAAAATTTCAAAGGACTGAATAATTTCGCCAGATTGGACAACATGCCAGAATGTACAACATCCGCATTCAACAAGTTTTACTGTATGCACATCTACACATTGCACACTTAATACATGAACTTTTCTGCAGCAGTTTCAGAGGAGTTGCGCTCTTTCTTTTTATATTCAATATATGGCAAAAATCCCAAGCCTAAAAGGGCCAAATTTCCCAGGAAAATAAGAATCAAAATTTTCTAGCAATATTCACATCTACACATTGGATCCTAAATACCTACAAAGTTTTACAAAATTCTATGCAACAGTCCAAGAGGATCAAGTTACACTGACAAACTGTCCAATACTATACAGTAAAACACGCCAATAATGAAATGGCAGGAAGGGCAGTTTGGCTTTGTTATACATTTGTAATTCATTATATCAGTCAAGTTTACATGAAATAAAGTTACTATAGGGAATGAAAGTCACTTCGCTGTAAGCGTCAATTCATTATATTGTTCGCTATAACAATGTTTTACTGTATTCAATATATGGCTAAAATTTTAAGTTCAAAAGGGCAGAAATTCCCAGAAATATAGAGGAATTGGATTTTCCAGCAATATTCACATCTACACATTGTCCTAACTACCTACAAAGTTTTAAGAAATTCTGTGCAGCAGTCAATGGTAGTTGCACTGACAATAAACAAGACTGACTGACAAACTGATGGGACAAAAAACATTACCAGTATACCCTCCTCACTTGTTGTGTGGGGTTAAAAACCCTGGCATTCAAAGGAATGATGAAGATTTGTGATTTTACATGGGAAATAAATGGTTGAATCTGGCTCAATACAACTCTTACCTCGGTGTAGTCTGGCTCAATAGTCTGAAGAGTTCTGTTGAACAGACATTCTACCACATCTAGAAAACCAGCAGTTACGTCTACCGTCAAACAATGGTGGGTAGGGGCTGTTCTCTCAACAATCTCTATATTCACCGGTTTACCTATCAACCTTTAAAAATCAACGTCCATGCAGTTGCATTTAAAAAGTTTTAATTTAAAAAGCATTGATCACCACTTTGGCAAAGCTCTAAATAATGGAACTCTACACACATTGCATCAGCTTCTCAAATCAGCACAAAGTGTTTTTTAAAAACATGGTTGTCTTGTTTATAAATACAAAATTAAAAATAGCTAAAAAGGGCAAAAACTGTTCCAATCCAGTTTAAATGAGTATAAATACTATGCTATTATATAGTCATTCCTTTTCATACAATTTCTAATATTAAGTATAAAGATTAAACAGAATTGTCATCATCATGTGAAATTCTGCAGTGTAAAAAAATTGCAGAGTCCTTTAAAAAGGGCCATATTTAGGTTCTAAACCTTTCTATATTTTTTATCAACTAGTTCATCAAACATTACATATCATAAATGCGTCGAGGTAACAAACCTGAGATGGTCCTGAGGCAATGCCTCTGCGAAGGCAGCACGTAAGGCCTTCACCTCTCCTCCACTCGCCGCACTGAACGAGTGCATCTTCTTGAAATATTGGGCTGCAATGTCCTTCATCTGATTTTTGTTGTTGGCTTTGGCACTGGAAGATAGGTCCACTTTCTGGGACGGGTTTTCGTGGAGAAGAGCAACAGAGAAGAAGACTGCCCTTAGGTGATACCTACAAAGCTCTGCTGAAGGGTCGTCCAGGAAACGCTGAATAGAATCTAAAAAACAAAATAAATTTAAATCACTTTGTACAATCTGTAATAAATATATATTATCATACCATAACTAAATCCTTGAAAGAGAGTATGGCCCTTCATTTAAACAAGAGGCCCAAAGGCCATGACAGTCACCTGAGTACAATAGCCCTTAGATGGACCTGTCAGGGAGTCTCAAAACGGTTTGGGGGGGGGGGGGGGTGCAAGGGGTCAAAGGATAGGAGGAATATCTATACCTAGCTCCAGGGGCAAATCAAAACCCCCAAAAAAGACTTTCTACAGTACTTCTTGAACCCTGCCTAGAATCATGATATATGTAACACTAATAACATATACCCAGTAACAATTTCATACATCTCTGTTATTCTTTGTAAAGTGTATCTTCTAGTACACTCAAATTAACATATCCTATGATATTAATAGACAAATTTATTTTGACCCTTAAACAACCGAAAGATAAATGCTTCAGATTATGTATGATATTCTAAATACCGGGTAAGCTGCCGTTTACATATACCGGTACATAAAAGAAAATGTTTCAGGTCACTTATCTGCTACTTTGAGAGAAATATATTGTATCTACAATTTAGAAACAGTGCCTGATGTAAGCAATAACAATCTGTGGTCAAATTATGACAGACAATCTTCATATGACCGATCAACAACGAACTTTGTATTTTGAAACTACATGCACGCTATTTATTTGCTCCACCTTTGTAAAATTTACCCGAAACTGAAAGTTCTGGGTTAAGGGACTTGTCAAATAATGAATGTTAAAAAAAATGCATGTAATGTCCAGTAATATTGCTAAGACCTATCTCAGAATCATCTGTCATTTGTAATTGAGCCCACTTTATGTAATGACTGTTTATGTGTGTTGTACCCAAATGTACAATTTTTTTTGGATGGTTGTAGGAAGGAGGTCAAATGGTGAAAGTTGATTATAATGTTCTTTCATCCACTCCAGAATCGACAAGTGTCCCATACCACCTTAATAAGAAAAGGACGTAAAGGACATTATGAACATCATAATATTAATCAATTAGTTTATCTCCCACGATTGTGATAATACAGAAGAAAATATTAAATCAATATATTTTTAATATGTGGCCATCTTGTAACCAAGAGTCCTGAACCCTGTTCAAGGATTTATAATTTTCACATTTTAGGTAGAAAGCTTCATGAAAATCATAACCATGCATTAAGTTTATCTTCCACTATTATGGATGTGAAAAGAAGATTTTCTAAGATTTAATTAATTTTTTATTGCTTGGCCATATTCCCCCAACCCTGGGGCCTGAACCCTTGACCCTGAGGAGTCTGGAATTTCACATTTATGGAATAGGGCTTTATGGACATCATAACCATGAATTCATTTATTTTTTCAAATATTTATGGGAGTAAAGAAAAAGATTTCTTAAGATTTAATTTACTGTAAACAGAGAAATATTCCCCCTTGTTTTATTTTTGCCACTTCTGCTCTCGTTGTAGGTGAGCAAATTTAAGACTGGGCAAATTCAAATGGTTCAAATTAATTTTCAGGTAACCTAAAAACTTGAAAAGCATTGGTTAAGAAGATAGCATAGACTACAGAATGGTAAGTTTCTGAGATGGAAATCTTCGACATGCATGTGGTACATAATTACTTATCTCTACACTTTAGCATTGCATGCAAAGGAGAGAAGTACCATAAAATTTAACTGCGAGGGAGCTCATACCGGTAGTCGTAAATGAGCATGGTGTATAATTTGCTGACAAAAGATTCTACCATTTTCTGGCCGCTAATGCAACTTTTCCTCATTAAGGGTTTTGTCTCTTTACATGATGGTAAGTATATTGCTGTGCAAGTTTGCTTTTTTAATTCATTACTCCAATATGAAAGGAGAGGATCTGGATTGCTTTCATGTATAAAGAAAATAAATAAACCATTAACCTTAAGTAGTTCTTATAAATATGGAAAAAAAGTATCATTAGCAGATACTAAAAAGAGTTATCAACGATAAAAGAATCTCCAGTTTATGAAATTACATTATATTGACATGCACTTGTGACCAACTTACTGGTATAAATAACAATGTCTCTAACTAACGAGCACAAAGGAATTCAAACTGTGAAGAACATCATGGGTCAAAATGCTTCTGTAGTGACGCATCCCGAGATTGTCAAAGAAAGGATGAATCGCCTGCCTTTGGGGATATTCATTCTATTTCTATGTGTTGTAGGAATAGTAGGAAATTCTTTAGTCCTGAACATTTTTCGTAAAATTCAATACGATTCTACGTACAAAATCTTTGTCTTTATTTTGGCTTATTTTGATCTAAGCACCTCTTTTGCGCATCTCATGAAAGAGGTAGAACAGCTGTGGTTTCCATCATACGATACCAGTGACATAGAATGCAGAGTTACCTACTTCACCGCTTACATTGTGAGCACTACATCTTACTGCATCATTTTCGTCATTGCAATCGAGAGATACCGGAAGATATGCCATCCATTGAAGTCCCAGATGTCCGTTTCTTTCGCAAAACGCATCTGTCTTGCTTGTTTTGGTTTTGCATGCATGTCTGGTCTCCCATTTCCATTTATGGTTGGCAACTGGTACACGAAAATGGAAGGACGTACCATTTCCCAATGTATGATTGGAAACGTAGGTGAACGCAAGGTTTGGCCATTTATTTACAACCTTTCCAACCTCACAACATCTGTTCTCTTAGCCATTATTGTAGTATGCCTCCAGGTAATCATTTGGAAGACAATTCTGGCTCAAAAAGCGGCAAGAAAAAAATTAAGAGATGGTCAAAATTTTGGTAATAAGAATCAGGATGCAACTTCAAAAGAAGGCAAAGCTGCTCGGCGAGCTGCGAAAGATGACAACGTCAAAATAACACTTACGTTCTGCATCATAACGGTTCTTCTCATTGTCAGCTACTTCCCTCTTGTCACGATAAACACATTGGTTGCGTATAAGAATTATTACGACCCTTACATTGCTATTGATAGATCCACCTATGTTTTGTTTGGTGTGCTTGCACATTTTGGTGCAATTAATAGCATTCTGAATCCTTTTGTCTACTTCTTTAGTGACAATAGGTTTAGAGATTTGTTTAAAGAAATGCTTTGTTAAAATTTAGATTGCTAATATTGGTGTCAATTTGGGTATTGCTATTTTATCTCCCATGTAATTTGTCATGCATTTGTATCAATTTCTTGTTAATTTTTGTGTTGTACACATGTCATATTTGTTTATTCTGATAATAATCTTCATGAGAAGACAAAACACTTTTGATTTAAGTGCTTAATAAGCACATATTTCTATTCTATAAGGAAGCACTGTTGAAAAGTACATATACAAAGTATATGAATTTTTTATTGAATTGTTTACATGTATTTTATTTATAGGCAAATGAAAAGGCAAAAGATCATGCAATTAACCATGAGTGGAATTACTTCATTGTTAAGTTACAGATTACTACTAAGTATATGTTTTCTTATAATGTCAAGTTATCTTGTATGCAAGGTTTGATATTAATAAGTTTTGTAAATGTGATTTAATCATCTGTAAATAAATATTAACCTTCTCCTCCCAAATAAAATATTAATCAAATACAATAACAATGAAACGATGCAGTGTTTAAAGTAGATTATTTTTTATCATCTAATGTATTATATCAGCTACTGTAAATATTTTGATTAATGCAGAACTTTTTCAAAGAGTTTTTTGCAATGTTTCCTTTGCCATGTTCCTTGAAATGAAAGGGCCATAGACTGATGCCTGTTGTCTGTCATTTGTAAGTGATTTTGTTGTACAGATAGACTGTTGATTTAATAAATGTATGTGAACTGCAAGTTTGCTTAAAGTATTTTTTGGTAAATGTAAAATGTAATCCTTTCTCATGAGAAGGCTAAAGATTGAAACATTTCAAGTGCCATATACAGAGAGAGAGAGAGAGAGAGAGAGAGAGAGAGAGAGAGAGAGAGAGAGAGAGAGAGAGAGAGAGAGAGAGAGAGACAGACAGACAGACAGACAGACAGACTGACAGAGCAGGCAGTGCAATAAAAAATGTCATCTTGTGAAAGATTTTTTGCTGTTTAAAAACAGTGTAACATCGTGTAGTTTACGATTTCATTCTAACCCACCAAATCTTGCAAGATCCTAGAATGGCATGAATAGTGCACATCTTGGGATCTATTGAGTGTACATAAGGACCTACTGACTACTGTAAAAGTATTATATTTGGCTTTGTATTCTATTTAATGTTTTTGGTGGAAAACAGATTCCGCTAAATCAAGTACAGCAAAAAATGTAAAATATGTAATAGATTCTTGTTTTTCTTGTTTATTTCGATAAACAATAAGTCACAATATGGAAGTGTCCTATACAACCTTAAATTATTATCAGCTAAAAATTACGCATTAGGTTATGTTTTGTTTTCTTGCAATGATATTCTAAAAGATCATATTGTGTTTGATAAACATAAATAGCATACACTTTTTCACATCATGTTTGTTTATAAGCAAAAGCAATTGAAGCCAACTGAAATGTTATTATAATACATGTACATTGTCCTCCATTTTATAAATCATTTTCATTCCTAGCTGGTACATCTTAATGCATTGAACCAGATTAGAGATCATTCTAAAGAAGTATTTTTGCTGCATACACAATGTAAAACAATGAAAAAAAAGGAAGGATGCAGTTTATGTCATATTTGGATAATTAAAATCTTCATTTGTACTTAATGAGTAAATTGTCAAAAGGAAAAAATTTAATTGAAAGCATTTCAAACAAACCCTGCACAATATTTTTTTAAAAAGTGTGTAAATATCAATGATATTAACACACTTTGAAAAAAATTTCAAAGTGTGTTGACATGGTCCCACTTTTATTTGACTTTTGCAAACATCAATTCATTAATAGGAATGTGGAGCCTCCGAGGAGGGTGTATATAGCATGAGTCAGAAGAATCTAGAGTTATCTGTACCCTACCTCTAGATACCCCTCTAGGGGCTAAAAATTGTGAACTTTTGGTAAAAAGAGACCTGCAGACCTTTTATAACAAGAAATCTGTGAGCCAATGCTCACTAGTAATACCCCCACTCTGACGTGAATATACAAAAATAAGTAAAATTGACATCTGTTGAAACAGATAATTTGAAATCTGATTGGTTCAGAATAAAACCCATCAAAAAGCATGACTAAACAAAGAGTGTGTTAAAATTTTAAGCATCTGCAATGAATAGTTGCTAAGAAATCTTTGACGAATATCTGTTTGAAAATTTAGGCCAAAAAATAAACAGTCATCATTTAATAGGAAGTTGATGTTTGATTGGTACAAAAATGGATCCCACCATATGCCAAGTCTTAACAAACAGTGTGTTAAAATTTCAAGCACCTGTGATAAATAGTTGCTCAGAAAAATGTGATGGAAATTTTTGTTACGGACAGACAGACAAGGGTAACACAGTATACACCCCTCTCCTGTAGAGTGGGACTATAATTATTCAGTTTCATTTATAATGCACACTGACACAACATGCATGCGGTTTATTGCTACTAGTATACAATGCAAAGAATGGTCATAACCATAATCAGCTAGCAGCAGTGTTTCGAATCAAAGCCAAATTATCCAGTCTGATAAAACATTATTACCGGCATTTTGGTTCTGGAGAAGAAAATTTCTGAATTTCCTCACCGAATCTTTACTCCCTTTTAATTATCTCCCCTTTGAAGGGGAACTGGCCCTTGATTTGAGCAAGCTTGAAAGTTCACCCCAAGGATACTTTGTGCCAAGTGTGGTTGAAACTGATCCAATGGTTCTAGGGAAGAAAAATTTTTAAACACCGAACAATTTTCAGTATTACCTGATTATCTCCCCTTTGAAGAGCAAATGGTCCTTTATTTGAACAAACTTCAAAGTCCTTCCCCTATGAGTGATTTTAATTAATAAGTTGAAGTTCATATTGGATCAGTGGTTCTGAAGAAAATTTTTGAAATATTCCCCAAGGGTGTTTTTTGCCAAGTTTGGATAAAATTGGCACAATTGGTCTGGAGAAGTGGATGAAAAAAGCAAAGCGTATGGTGCCAATGATGATGACAACAATGACAACGATGACAGACATCGGGTAAATTTTGATTAGAAAAGCTCACTTGAGCCTTTGGCTCAGATGAGCTAAAAGGAATTGCTCTACAGTGTATTATATATTGAATTTGTAAAATTTCAGTTCCATTGTACAACATGTATAATTAAGTTGGAGTCATAAAATAAAAGCAAAAATTCATACATTTATAAATGGATATTGGATGTTGAGTCAGTTGTACTCACCTTTTGCAGCTTTCCCATCTTTTCTTGGCCCTGATCGTGTGGCTGCGATAAATAAAATCATTATTAAAACAGATCGAAAAAATAGTGAAGAACCCAAAGTAAAATTTCATTTAATCAGATCCTTTGATCTACTTCTATAGATTGATCACTACACAAGATTCTTAAGTCACCCAAAAGAAGGTCACTTTCAAATGTACTTCAGATATCAACCTCAAAAAAGTTAATACCACAATAGAATATCAATTTCAAACAAGAGGCCCATATGCCACATCGCTTGTCTGAGCAACAATAACCATAATAAACAATAACTGGATGATTTTAAAGTCACATCAAATATTGAGCAATGCATTTCTCAAGAAGATCTTAAACAAATGTTCATAACAATATAACCCTACATCAAACCATGAACCCCTTGTGTGTCGCAAAATTGCAGGTGCCACAGTATAAACACCTGAGAATCAACAAATGTCAAGATGCTAACGTATGAATAATACCATAAATCGTAACATTTGAGTTTTTGAGAATCATCAAATTCATTTTTTATGTTATAATTCACCAACCCCCTTCCCATTGTGTCCTCATTCTATCCCTGGGGATCATGATTTGAACAAACTTGAATCAATATTACCTGAGAATGCTTCCACACAAGTTACAGCTTTTCTAAACAATTGGTTTTTGAGAAAATGATTTAAAGATTTTTAAAGATATTTCTCTATATATTCCTATGTAATAATTTGACCCCTATTGTGGCCCCCTAGCTTCTGGGATCTTGATTTAAATAAACTTAAATATAAATTACCTATACATGCTTCCACACACGTTACAGCTTGTCTGGCCTATTTGTTTTTAAAGAGAAGCTTCTTAAAGATTTTTCCCAATATATTCCTATGTAAAAATTTGACTCTCCATTGTGGCCAAACCCTACCCGAGGGAACATGATTTGAACAAACTTGAATCTACTTTATCTGAGGATGCTTCCATACAAATTACAGCTTTTCTGGCAAGTAAATTTTTTGAGAAGATTTTCAAAAAATACCAACAATTTTTTTTTAATTCTTAATCATCTCTCCTTCAAAAGGAGCATAGCCCTTTATTTTTAACCAAACCTTCACCTCAATAATGTTTTGTGCCAAGTTTGGTTAAAATTGGCCCAGTGGTTCTGGAGAAGAAGTCATAAAAGTAAAAAGTTTACAGACGGACAGATGCCCCAGGTGAGCTAAAAACTACTACATTATCCAGATAATATCTTGGTTTACTGGTAGCTGCCCGAGATATGGATAATATTCACTGAGGGAAAAAGGTAAGGTAAAGATATGGATAATATTCACAGAGGGAAAAAGGTAAAGTAAAGATATGTATAATATTCACAGAGGGAAAAAGGTAAGGTAAAGATATTGATAATATTCACAGAGGGAAAAAGGTAAGGTAAAGGTATGGATAATATTCACAGAGGGAAAAAGGTAAGGTAAAGATATTGATAATATTCACAGAGGGAAAAAGGTAAGGTAAAGGTATGGATAATATTCACAGAGGGAAAAAGGTAAGGTAAAGATATTGATAATATTCACAGAGGGAAAAAGGTAAAGTAAAGATATGTATAATATTCACAGAGGGAAAAAGGTAAGGTAAAGATATTGATAATATTCACAGAGGGTAAAAGACATGGTGAATATTGCTCTTCTCGAGAAGCTTATCTTTTTCATTACCATCGCTACAACCAATTAACAAAATGTGTGTGTTAAGGGGAGTGGATATTTCTTTACTTACTGGTTACAGTGCTTCCAGATCTGCCTGAAGCCAAGCTAAAGTTACTGTTGACTGATGATTCCATTGGGTCAGGAGCCAGTGAAAAATACTGCTCATCCCCTACAAAAAGAAATGTGATGTCAATGTTAAATCAAATGATCAACATCATTAAAAATGATCAGCTAAAAGAAATGATATGTAAATAATGAATCAGATGACATGAAGCTTAGATTGCTCAGTTAAAATTCCCACTTGAGAGTCACTAATAAATCCCTGAGTGGTTCTTGGTTAAAGATCTCACCGAATCTTTCTCTATTAAGAAATTGACTATTTTACATTGAAAATCTGCCTCTACAAGACTCCTTTATCAGAGAAGAGTTGACAGTTTCACAATGACAAATTACCAATGGAATGTGTCATGATGTCTTGGAGATCCGTGGCAGTCAGTGTGTCCATGTGGCTGGGGTGGAAGCGGTCTGAGTGGAGCTGTCTCTGTAACTCCGTCTCCACCTTCCTGTAATCCTCCTCACTCATTGGCTTACTTTTACTCCTCGCCCGCTCCCTGCCCTCGTTGCTGGATTCTAAACAGAAGAAAACTTATCAACATGGTTCCATTATATAGGTACAAAGTGAGCCACACTATACATGTAACATGTATATATACTAATAAAAATTGTGTATATTTACTTATTAAGTTGTTTTAATTTCATGCCCAGTACATCTAATATGTCAAATTTTAGGTCGATTAACATTAAATTCAAAATAGCAAGGTTAACCCCATTGGGCCTGTAATATATGATACTTGATATTGTTTGATCCCTAGTTTGGCACATACCGGTACACTGTGTTAAGGAATCCCCCACTATTAAGTATCAGCCTACATTTTTTTTTTTTAACTATTTCCACAAACAATGTAAACATGTGCATGACAATAGGCGTTTTCTGGTATTCAGTTCCTTACTTGGCGACAGGAAGCCATTGACAAGGTCAAGGACAGCGTGGAACTGTGTGGGACTCAGCAACAAATGGAGTCCTCCAACTTCCAGCTCAATTTCCACCTAGAACATACAAAACTATAGCTAGGACCCTTAAAATGGTTTTATTCAAGATAAGACATCTGCACATTACTGTAACTTTTTCCCCAGGAAAGCCCCATGTGTTTTGGGTATGCCCAGTTACTCAACTTTTAATATTATTATGAAGCTGTTCATGTCATGACACTTTTGAATTTTCAGCATATTTATTCAACAAACTTATTTTTTTTAAGGTTAAATAATTTATATAAAACTGCCTTTTTACATCACTACGGTTTACACATGTTTGCTATTTACTGTAAAGGAAATAAAATGCCAGTTTTCTATAACTTAAAATATCTTACTGTGGCACAAGCAGACAAGAGGCCCATGGGCCACAAATCGCTCACCTGAACAATAGTCCTTGTATCATTTTATTTCGAAAGCGTTTATTATGAAGTGGACTCTGAATACATATTGTAAAACTAATATATTTCAAGATTTTGCCATATATCAAACAATACATAAAAAGAAGAAACAATTTTATCTTTGGCATGTTTTTATTTATAGTTATTTTACACATCAAATGACACTGAATTTTAGCTCTAAAATACCCATTTGCAGTAAAAAGAATCCCAATTTCACTGAAAAAAATGAAAAATATTCGTTAAATAATTAAAAGATGATATTGGCATCTGTTTTATATTTCAATCATTAAAAGCTTCTTTATCGATTCAACAAATAAAAATATTGCAGGTGTGATGAGGATATTCGGCATGTTAGATTTTGCATTCTCATCGATCATCTGTCCTATAGACTAAACTCAAAAAACATGGAAATTCTATATCTAGTTGATAAAGTCTATTAATGATTCCTAATTTTTTTCCATAACCATTTCTTATCTTTTATTCCAACTGTGTGTTTGTGTATCAAAACTTCGTAAAAACTAAGATCCACACCTTTTTGAAGTTGTTTGAATTTATGATCTTTGATCCCGATCACTTGGATCCCGATATGTGAGTAATTGATGTCGGGATCGAAATTCCAAAAAACAAAAAACTAGTCGATAAACATATACATGTGTTTCCAGAAACTTATCATGGATATGTCTTTTTTCTTTATTTTTTTTTGAATACTTCTATTTATAAAAAAATGATTTAAACAATTTAGAATCTGCACTATCTTGGAATGATTGCATAGTAATCTCACAAACTGTAGCACTGAAATTCTTAAAAAGAAGAGTTTAAAAACATTTTCCCCATTATACATGTATAAGTCTATGTTAAACTTTGAACATATTTTGGAGCCGTACGTAGTATTAGTCCGGGGATCCCGGTTTTCACAATTTAGAATCTACACTATCTTAGGGTACTTGTACAGTAATCTCACTCATTTTAGCACTGTAGTCCTTGAGAATACATTTTTAAAAACATTTCCCCCCATATATTTCTATGTTAAATTTGTCATTTTAAATCAACTTTGAACCCCTCTTGGGACCCCAGTATTGATCCGGGGATCGCGATTTTTACAATTTAGAATCTTCACTATATATACAAGCTTTGGTGTAAATATTGGCATATCTGGTGCAGTGGTTCTTAAGAAGAAGATTTTTTAAGACAGCTACCCAATTTTCGCAGTTTCGCAATTATCTCCCTTTTAAAAAGGGTTGTACATTTTATTTTAACAATTTAGAATCCCCTTCCCATAAGGATGCTTTGTACCAAGTTTGGTTAAATTTGGCTCAGTGGTTCTAGAGAAGAAGTCAAAAATGTGAAAAGTTTACAGACGGACGGACGACGGACAACAGGTGATCAGAAAAGCTCACTTGAACCTTCGGTTCAGGTGAGCTAAAAACTACAATTTAAGAAATTTACATTTTTTGTCCTAATAACAGGAATACTTACTATAACAATATACATATATATGTATATGGTATGTAATAACATATACAATTATGGACATCTTTAAAGGAAGTGAACATGAAAAAATTATCAAGGGCTAAAATTTGTCTGTTTGATGTGTATAATGATATCTGAAAACCATTTAGACAGAGCTTTCCTCAGTAAAAAGATATACCACTTTGAATAACTAATTCTTGCAATCCATGAGCGCTGCCATATTGTTAAAATCATTACCTCCCTGCTGGGTTATCTCTAAGCATCTAAGAGAGGGCAGCTTTGATGCTGCCGTCAGTAAGACACATTGCATTTTTACACACTGAGGTTCATTTATAGATATGTACTAAATCCTTGTCTTCTCATGACAATACACAAAAGATTTCTTCACATCAAGGCATATTTTTTCTTCTTAACTTTTATCAACTCTGTACATAAACACTGGCCTAGTTCCAACATTGACCCAGTCACCAGCAGCAATGTGGCTTATCTACGTCAGAGAACAAATGCATGCTGGGGAATAATGGATTACCTCCATAAACCTTTCACTGAGAGTGTTAAATTAATAAAATCTCTTGATAGAAATAAACAAAAAGGTAACAGACCTCATTTTTAAGTTTCAAAAGGCTTTTAAAATTTATCAAGCAACAATTATTTTTTTCATGTTCACTTCCTTTAAATAAATAAATTCTTGTTCAGTTTTTCATGATTATTTATCCCCGATTTCATTTTAGAGCCATATACATGTAATACTTGTGGACCCTAATAATGTGCATTATATTACCAGGTATTTTGAATATGTGCAAAACTTGTGCACTTCTTGTAATCAGTTGACAGTAAAAAAGGCTTACTGACAACCTTGAATGTGATATAGAGCTAGGATATTAACTAGAGAGTTAGGACAATTTGCTGACTGACTGATATACCTTTGGCCCCTGCACGCCTTCCTCCTGTTTGAGTTTGACTTTCAGACTGGACTTTCCTGTGAATCCAGCAATCTGTACCGGGTCAGAGAAGACCTCGGATACCGGGACTGTCCCACCTTGATTGTCCAGTGGAGAGGGTGGGGAACTTGTAGTGGACATGAACGTCTGAAAAAAGTTAAACAACACATAGAGATAGAAAGAATGGTTTGTATGAGTGATGGAAAAATGATATAATGAACCAATACAGTTTTTCTTAATTTTTGTACTTTTTCTGTATACTGATAAACTGTTAAAGTAAACTGTACAACCAAATGTATCATCACATGAAACATTATATACTAGATAATACGCATCCATTAAAATCTGCGCAAAAACTGACACAGGTAGAGTGTGCTTTACAATTTCTTTGATGTTGTATTAAACAAGCTTAAAAAATATATGAAATCCTTTAATTACCAGTGTTATAATTAAAGAATAATGATATGAAGAAGAACACACTTTTATAATAGGATACATGGTCATCATAACCTCAAAGATTCTTTATCTAAATTTTCCTTTACAGAGAAATACATGAACTTTAAATTAAAAGATTATTTCATAAGCTTTCCTCATTTAGAATTTTAGCAAAGCATAAACTATAGATATACATCCAACATCAGATACATAACCATGGTAGATCAGACCTGTTGGTACGAGTCAGACGAGAACATTCTGGAGGGGGTCTGATGAGTGGGGCGACTGAACTCGTCACACAGAATCTGCATGCCGTCTATCAGCAGGTTCTTGTGGGCGATGGCTGCTGGCTCCCACGTGGTTCTGGAGGAATCATCCACGGGACTGCCCTCCTCCTTCGCCATGTCGTCAAAGTACTCTATTCTGTAGTGGAAAGAAAACTGTTTGTCCGTATTGAGAGATATGTACCTACATGTATTAGTATAGCAACAAAATCAATTCATAAACTTTAAATGAATGGTTTTATTTTTTCATTTGTTCCAAGATTTTTTTCAGGGAACAGATCCGAAGTATTTATCCATTTCATAAATAAGTATATCCAAAGGATTAAATTAGAAAGAAGTTCATTTTGTGGAGATCTCAATGAAACAAATTGCAGTTTCTTTTATCTATCTATACACAAGTTTCCACTTGTACAATATCAAATAATCACCGTTTGATTTTGATTTCAAGTGCCACGCCCTTCTCTGCTGAGTCAGGGAGGTGCTCCACCCTCACAACTGTGTCAATCAAGGTGACCTTAACCCTGCACAGCACTATAAATAGATATGTCCAATCAGAATGAAATAGCAAGCACTTATACTAATTGTAAGAGATTGAAATCAATCACGGAAACGTAAATTATTTGATCAAATCTTATTCAAATCAATTCAGCAATGTTTCCTTGTATTGAATTTTAATTTCATACACCAACCAGGAATTTCTGGTTATTTCTTCTCATGTTTTAGAAGAATGTTTGTAATGTGTACAGATGTGTGTTGCTATCTTGCCGTCCAAAAGAATAAAATGCAAAATAAAATTTAAAATACCAGTAATCATTTACGTTATTCCTATCTTGCATTCCACTCTTTTTTAATGAAAGATTTTTTCTCTGTTTAGATTTTACAATTTTCAAAAATATGCTAAGAGAAAAAAATGTAAAACTTGATCAACAAAGAAGGGTATTTCCTTGTTTAATTTTTATACATGTGTTCTTATCTTTTGTGATTTTGTCAAGTAATTTGAAAATAACATCTTATCTTTTAATGCACAATGTACAGTTTGTATGCAATGAACATTAAACATATCGGTACATCACCAAACATTAAAAGGTTAAACTTTTAATAACTGTAATAATTTAACTTTGATAGTCACAAAGCACACAAAATGTCCTTTATAAAGCAGATTAATTAAAATTCTGTCTAAGCTAATTATGGTTATTTTACACAAATACCAACAATTAATAGACATGCAGGTAGGCCAAACACCCTGACAACAATAAATCATTAAAAGTTTGATGTATGGTTGGTATATATCTACAGACAGTTCTCCATTTCACCATAGGTCTTACTCACCAGAATCAATGGTCTGGGCAAACTTCTGCACACCCTCAAAAGGTGTGCCCAGGTCCTGGCCCTGGTCTGCGTCTGATGTGGACTTGAGGCAGTCCTCTGCTATCTGTAGACTGCTGGTCATGCTGCACATGCTGTTGAACATGGTCTCCAGGCCTCCCACTGAAAACACAGAAATAATAATTATACACAAATATTAGCTGGTATATAAGTATTTTTAAAAAACAGAGATTTTATATGAAGCACAGTGTTCATAGTAAATTACAACATGTATCAAAGTTTTTCAGATCATGCCGAAATTCATTTTGTCTATATTGAAAATTTGCAAATATTCACATGAAACTTTTCATCGATGACACTTATTTCAAATAGTCTAGAATAAATTGTCACAATAACTAATAGAAAGAAATGAAGGGAAAAAAATATATTTCCACAGTAAAGTGAATATGATATGTGTATTTATTTTGTGAGTTTTGCCCACCATTTTCCATGCGCTGTTTGGGCTGTACTGTGATCTCTAGTCCCTGGATCTCCATCTCTGTGCTGCTCTGGATCAGATTGGTCCAGGGAACAGACACGGAGATTTGGTTAATGAAGCCATCCACGATCTCTAGTGGTACACTGCTGGAATCCAAGGCTTCATTCAAAGCCTGAAAGAAGCATAGTGTTAAATATGTTCAAGCACTTCACCACCAAACTTCATGAACACATTGCATTGGTGACTGTTCATATGATCCAATATGATTCGACACAACATTATTATAGACCGACTTGCATGTCTACGGGACAAAAAAACCCCACAGTCTTAAAATGATGGTTTAACATGGGTGGCCTCGAATGAAATTTAATTGCACATGTGAAAACTTATTATATTTTTTTAATTCATCTGATCTTTGAGTAAATTATTGTCTCTGCTCTTTTAAGTTCCCTTTCTTAACTATAACTGTAAAATGCAAGACCCCATGTCCATGTCTTGCCCGAGATTACCCATGACACATTCAAATTGAATAAAGCTCCGACAACTCAAAATATAAACGGTACCTCCACATCCAGCTCCAAATCTTTGATCGAGCCTCTTCCATTGTACAGATCAACACTCAGTTGATCTAGAGACAGTTTCTCTTTCAAAAACTGTCCCAAATAATGTTGTAAAAGGTATCGACATGCTCTTTTCTTCAAAAATTCTGTCCATGGAAATGTCCAAGGCATTTTCTTACATTTGAATATAAAAGTGTATCAAATATCACAGAATTACATTGCTCAGAAAACGTAAACATTGACAGTAAGTGAGCAATACATTTCTCTTTATTTACAGTTCTGACGTAGTTTGATGTTTTCCTGAAGAGTTCACTAAGGGAGGTCACTCTAAGCATTGATTTGCGTATTTGTCAAACAATGCCGTTTTTTAGAGGCGGATCCTTGACTTTGATTGCCATCGGGCAAAATTTAGTTTACTTAAAAGAAAACAACGTTTTTTTGCATCGTGTGAACAATCGAACTGCCTTGTGACTGTCTAAAAATACAGGCCTAAGACCAAAGGATAACTCTACAGTAGGCCTAACATAGACCAATTTAATATGACTCTAAAAAAAGTTTAGCATTTGTTTTTAATTTTCGTATTTATCTTTGAACAGCTGTTTAAGACAAATAAATATTGGTCCAAATCACACATCTGAAGCCAAATGGGAAATTATGTTTACCGAGAGTTTACTTGACCTTGACCTTTGAAAAATTGTGGTTTGACCCTGACCTTTGAAAATTGTGGTTTAAAGTGGTTTAACGAGGCCGGGTCTAATTTGTTCTGCCCTAGATTTTTGGATGAAACTTTTTACATGAATTTCTACTGATATAATTATTATTTTAAGATTAAAAAATAAGACATTTACCACACCGTTTGTTTAGGGGGTCATCTCAAAGTGTGTTAATCTTTAACATAGGACCCTATGGGATTTTGCTTGAAATGTATCAATTTTGCATATTTTTTACATTTTTTCAAAACTTCTGCCCTAGGGATTTCTTTTTCTGTTCTACATATTAAAGTTATTGCTAAAAGGCATCTAATGGTCAAATAAAAAAAACCTTTTACCTCCTGGTTTGTTCCAGGGGTCTTATCAAAGTTGCATTTTGTATGCCCAATTTCAGATAATGGCTATTTTTTATTTGATAAAAGCGGAAAAGGTGATCTAAATAGTATTATTAAAACATTCAGACATATTTAAGTAATAAAAAAATATATAACATCACATATTAAGGATAATTATTATAAAATACATGGTTACTGTCTGAAATATATGAATTTAGCTATATTTAGGCGGGTTAAGAAAACGTGACAGAAGGCTAGGCTTGCTGAACCCTCTTCACGTTTTCGACCCGAGCCCAAATATAGCTTATACTTCGAGACATTTATGTTTATTCCACAATATAACATTATTTTTACGCATCAAACGAGATATTTTCAACAATTTTCGCTGAATATCTGCAGTTGAAACTATCACGCCATGGCGTCAACCAAGCAAAAAGATGACGTCACAATACAAATGAAACGCTGCGCGAAAGCGTGCGTACTCGTTCTGTACTCGGCCTCGTTAAGGTCACTGCACTGTTTGGGTTGAAGTTTCAAGTCCAACTGGACCCAGAGAGAGAAAATATGCTTTTAAATTAAAAAGAAAGAATTTTACATGTAGGGTTTCCTTTTTACCTTGACCTGTTAGTCCAGAAAATTGATTTAGAGATACTCTTATCGTAGGCATTGTATCGACAGAGTTTGAGTACAAATAGGCAAAAGAGAATATAACTGTGCTTCTTACAAATGATATCGTATGGACAGATGCAGACTGATCACAAAAGGGCACAAGCATCATGAACAGTTCTACAGGAAGATGGGGGATCTTTGGTGTATTCACATCACTGAAGATGTCTCATTTTTTTCCAGACCTTAATGACCATTGAGGATGAGAAAGGGGCAAATATGAGTTCAAAAAATAAAAATACACAACACAGAAAATGATAAATTATATATTTTTATAACATAGGGATAAACTCTGCATCATGTACTATTGGAAAGGTGTTATTACAACTGTCTTTTTCATTCCGATCAGTATAAGTGAATAAATGAAGTCTGAAAAAAATCTGGAGCAGTTAAGGTAGAATATGTGGCAACCATAGCATATCCTTGTCTTCCTCACCAATATGACATGGAGAGTTGATTCTGTGATAAACAACCAAACAATAAATCAAGATCAACTTATTTTAATATGTCCGACAGTTACACAACCTATACATAACAAACTTGTGCAGATCAACAGATTGTAGTATAATAAAGTAAACAAATAAGTGTTTATTACAAATACTGGTACTATAGTAAACAGTCTGATTAAAACCAACCCCCCTTGAGGGCCCTTTCTTCTTACCCTTGTCAGTGACAGGGGTGGTTTTAATCAGACTCTATTGTGGACTAATGAAAAAAAAAAAAGCACTACATACAGTAACTGAAAAATCTTAACTCACCAAAAATGCAATTGGATCTATTTGTTTGCATAAAATAAGAAGAATACTTTATGAGTTAAATTCTATTAACCAGTGAATATGTTTTTTTGCCAGTGAAACAACCAAGTTCTTCACAAAAGAATATACTCACTTGTATATTTAAATTAAAACTGGACTAAACATGCACCAATTCATCACAAATTCACAAATTTTAACAGCATTATGTGTATACATATAACATATAAACATAGAACCTGATACATGTAACAAAATAAAATCATGTTTTATAAACATTTCGTTATGTTAATATAAATTAAGCCAAGATATTTGGGGGAAAAAAGGTAATTCTAGACTAGAAACTCGCACAGTATGTCTTCTAGATTGAGGTAAAAGTTCAGGAATATGTTTATTCAGCATAAAGAGATGAGAAAAGATTCTTTAAAGCAGCAGTGTCAGTTGTAAAACTCTCTCTTGCTCTTATCTACCAGCAAATGCATATGCTCGAACTTTAATATAAATGTACTTACTGCATTGTATCATACATTAACATCTGTAATTTTAACATAAGATACATAAATATTGTTTTAAATTTCAAAACGGATTACACAAAAAGCAAATATAGGTATAATAATAATGTGGTATACCAGCAGATTGTATGTATATTAATAATTGTTTTATCATCTTTAGATAGTATTCCATTTAAATGTAACAACTGATTACAAAAACAGCTGAGAATATGAACATGCATGTATCCAAAGCAGATATATATTGCATTAAAACCCGTCATAAATGCCTAAAAAATATGGAGCAATTTATCATGCGGTGTTTATAACATCAAACAGTCAGCTGCTCAAATGCATGAAAATATGAATATACCTGTAGTCTATATATGTGACCAATTTATCATTCACATGCCATGAATCATGTTAAAAAAATAAAAGAAAACAAATTGAACAAGTTGTAAACTGGGTGACACTGGGAGGTGTATGTAAAGTATAATAAATTGTCATGGTCAAAGCAGTTTTCTGTAAACGATCAACTGGTTTAGATAATAACATAAAAAGGCACAATACACATTGGTTAAATTGCTATTTTTGTGTAAGTCTGAATCAAAATATGCATCTTTAAAATTAATATATTCATGTAGAATATAAAAGGGAAATTAAGATAATACCGGCATATACCTCTATATCAGTTCTCAAAAGAGAAAAAAAAAACAACACTTATAATTTCTTTCTTTGAAACACTCAAAGTGAAAAATTCAAAAGGTAGCGGTAAAACAAACATGAATTTAAAGAGAAAACAAACTAATTATTTTGTCATAACAAAAAAAATCTGGGTATGTCCTTCTCAGTACTCAGTAAAATTTCATCCAGTCAATGCATGCCATTTGTTGTCTCGCAGGGCGATCCCCATTTACAGAGATATAAACTATAAATCCTTTCCCAGCCTGTCAATCTCGTTAACTACAAAGTCCATGTCAGATTTCAGGATCTCCAGGTTTGTAATGATCATCCTGAAGAAATTGACGTGCTCCTCGTCCGGCTGGTACCCAATCAACATGGTGCCTGCCTTGGTCATCCCCTCCTTGATTTTTGGAGCCACCTTTAATGTAAAAGTAGGAATGAAAAGAAAGAAGTTGTCATTTGATAGCTAGTGCTTAAAACATTTCTACATTCATTATACAACATTTCAGTAACAAGTAAAGATTTGCAGATACATGATAAATATTTTAAATTATCATTGCTCTTATAAGATGACCATGCTAAGTTTTGTTGTAAATCAGGACAAGCTTTATATACTTGGTCTCATTTACCACCACCATTTTTATCTGTAGTTTTATAACCTACTGCATAACAGCATATCATTTCTATTTATCCTTGCTGCTACCAGAAGACTGAGTACAATCTATATTATGAGTAATATTGAGAGAGGTTTTCCTCTTGACCAAACTCTGCTAAGTACTACAAGAGATCATTACCGATACAAGCTACGTTTTGAGTTATATTAAGGGTGTGTTTATACATGTACCTTTCCCAGTCTCTCCCACCAATCAGCATCTCTGGTCTGGTCCCTCATGCTGGCCGGTATGTACCAGAAACAAACATTGGTACACTCAGGCTGAAAAAAAAGAAACCCAAACCAACTCAATTATTAAAAAAAAACCAGCATTTTAAAAAAAACTATCACAATGTACATGTACTAACAATCACATAAAATTTAATCATGATAGCTTAACTTCAAGTTTTAAGTTATCAATAAGTATCCATTGACCATTATTCTTATATCTCTCTAAAAATCAACATCATCTTACTTCAATGACCAATTCAAATCCATCTCTTTCCTTGACCAAATTGGCTAAATACCTGAAAACAAATGTTGAAAACAAATGAACAGAATAGACAGCTGACATCATACTAAAACTGCATTTACTGTAGACTTCTTGACAAATTGAATTATTTCAGAAATATCATAGAACTATACATAGAATCAGTAGTTATGGTATCAAATACATGTGATAAGTTTCAGACCCAAATACAGACAGGGGCCATGAAAACATATAATAAAAATTTAATAAAAATTTAAATTTTTAATTTAAGGTAATGGGTAATTTATGATTTTAAATTTAAGGGCAATACACCCCCTTGACAAAAGTATCGTTTTGAAAGCGATATAACCCAAGCTTTCCGTTGGTGTCTCACTTAGTCCAAAACACTTGTATCAGGGCTGATACACTGCTAGGTATATGATACATACTATGATTCCTTACTAGTATTTTACGCGAGTACTCAATTCTGCGATTCAATTGTATTTATTCCAATTGAGAACGCTGAATTTTTATCATGATTTCTTATAGTTAACTTGCGTCTAAAAAATTAAAGTGAGATTTTTAAAATCTGTGAGATCTGCTTCTCTCGGATATCAATTCCTGACTTTTAATCAAATTATCAAACAAGAAAAATTAAGGCAAAAATTTTTAACTATCGTCAATCTCACTATATTTTACCTTGAACATTCAAAGAGATTATCAATGTCCCTTTCAAAGCCCTGATCTCCCTTGGCCTTCCACATCAGCCAAAGTTTGAGGGAATCGTTTTTGCGGCCACACTGTATGGACTTGTCGCCTGTGTCGTAAGAGACGTCGTAGAACTTGTCCTGTTGGAACAGGTAGGCAGCATTGGCCGAGTGGCAGGGAGGGAGGAGATTCTGTCAACACAATCCGTGAGCAATGTCAAATATAAGGCAGGTAGTAAGTTCAAAGTTATAGGACTGACATAATAACCGAGTAAATCAGAATGAATACACCTTTGTTTTATTTGGACAAAAAATTTGAATGACTATAGATTTTTCACAGTGTAGTAACTAATGTAAAACATTTAGTGGTTTAAGTTTCTGTATTCAATTCTGGATTATTGACATTTTTAATATACAACTACCGGTACAAAATATTTTGAAACTTTATTGTCTTTGGAGAGATTCTAAGAAAATCTACACTCTACAGCATTTGAATTGTAACAAACCTTGTGTCTTGTAAAGAAAGCTGCAGTTTGGAGGGGAGAGCCCATCATTTTGTGGGGATTCCATGTCATTGAGTCAACTCTGAAAAATGTCTCATCCAGATTCAAGTGTGAACTTATTTACCGTTATAATAATGATTTCTGACTGTAGACAAAGTTATTTTCATGAATAGGTACATGTATTACGGTATTTTACGAAAACCAATGAGAAAGCAAAATTTTTCCTTTTGAAGGTATGAAAAATAAAGATCAGGTTCTGAATGTTAGCAGTTGTTCATAGATGCATGTGTAAATTTTACGTGAATCAATTGTGAGAATTCTTCACAAAGGTGTAAAGAGGCACGGTAAACAGAATAGGATGTTGACATAAAATACAGTACCGATCAGACCCAACCTAACAGAAGGTAAACCCCAACTAAACCATGGGTTTACTTTCTGGGTTTACTAGAGTGGACCCAGAGTAAACCCAAAGTAAACTCAGAGTGGACACAGCAAATAAACCCGGTAAAAAATATACCCCTGAAAGCAGAAGCTAACTGTGTATTCGAAATATACAAGGGGAAGGAATTACAGGCAGTAGGGTGGTAAGATAAAAGACAAATCTGTTTTACACTTCATTGCGTACAGTTGTCCTCAAGAGCAATTTCCAAGTAAACCCAAAGTATACCACAAGTGGACCCAAATTTTCAAAAAGTAAACCAAGAGTAAACCCCTAATAAACCCCAAAAGTAAACTCTGGTGTTAGGTTGGGTCTAATCGGTACTGTATATAAGAGATGAGAAAATTGAGCAACTTGGCCCACAGTCAGCAAATATATCTGTCCTTAAGTTTCTGGCTATGAGAAAGCTAATGGTTAAAATGATTTTTAACTTCTTTATTACATGTAAATGTAATGTAAAGTAGATGTAATGTAAATGTACTGTAAACGTACCATAAATGTAACATAAATGCATAGGTAATATAGTCTCTTTAGTACCTCACCTATCAATGCCTTTCATCAGGGCCCGGTATTTCTTGGACAACAAGGCACTGCCTCCCCAAGCCCCATCCACATGCATCCAGAGACCATACTTCTGACAGATGTCAGCTATCTTATCCAGTGGGTCGTACGCCCCATACACAGTGGTTCCAGATGTGGCATTCACAAAGTAGGGAACCTTGGACTGGAAAATTCATCAGCAAGCAGAAAATTGTACTGAGCTCAACTGTGGTGTTTGTTTCACATGCAATTTTGCAATTAACAAACAGTTTATTCTATTCTATTGTAAATCTTATGTCTTTGATTGTGAAGCAAAATTAAATTACTACCCATTTACATGTAGTTTTCATCAACCTGGACAATGAATTTACAAATTATAATGTTCAAGCTTAATTTTCCAAACCTTGTTGAAAACATGTGAAAGGAAAATGAGACCTTAAAATAGCTACAGCACAGAACACGTTTGAATATCATATCTTACCTCACTCTGTAGTTGAAGAATTTTGTCCTCCAAGTCCTGGACATCCATCTTTCCCTTACTGTCAGCCTTGACATTAACTAAGTTATCCAAACCAAGTCCTAGGAAAGCCATTCCTTTCTTAATGGAGTAGTGACCCTGACAAAAGAATTTGTTGAGCCATTTATAGCATAGTGAATTTACATCCCAGGTAAATTTAAAGAAAAAATGCTTTATTTGATAATGAAGTTGTTTAATGATTTTCAAATTGACATCTAATAAAAGTTTTCATCATGAATGTGTAAAAAAATATTTTTTAACAAATAAAATATAACGTAAAAGTGTTTCAGCTATAAAATGATAATTATCAAACCTTTTCAGAAGTAAGCACACAAAGTTTGGGCAAACCATACACCCCCGTTTTCTTAACATCTGGGAACCTTTTGAATCTAGCAACGTTCAAAGCATACATGTTGGCCAAGGAACCACCTACAGCACATAAAACATGACATAAGAATATTATAAACTGATATATATAGCATACTGGTACCAGTAGAAGTTAATCCATTTTCTCTACATGAAAGTATATCAAATTTTGGTAAGATGTTGGACTTAAAACATGAAGACCATTTACAAACCTGGAGTAAAAATGGCATCCCCATCTTTGAAGCCAATGAGATTCAACATTTTTTCTATCAGTGTCTTCTCCATTAATGTAAACACAGGTGACACTTCATATGTATATCTGAGAAGAAAACAAGGTACAAACATCACTGGAATGTCTTTATTTATGTTTACCGATAAATGTAATTAAGAAATGTGTGTTTCACAGTGGACATCTCTGTACTCAGTGCTTCTACAGACTACACTTGAGATATCTGTACCGGTACTTATAATAATTCAAATTCAGTGCCTCTACAGACTACTGCTGTAGACATCTCTGTAATTATTGCCTCTACAAACCTCACTTAAGGATACTTAATATGTGCAAGACTTACACTTGAGAATATGTCTGTACTAAATGCTTCTATAGACAATGGTACACTTGAGGATATCTCTGTAATTAGTGCTTCTAGAGACATTACTTGAGGACATCTCTCTTTTTAGTGTGTCTACAGACTACATTTGAGGACATTGCTGTACTTCTTGCTTCTGAAGACTACACTTGAGTACATCTCTCTACTTAGTACTTCTTTAATTCAGTTCGAGTCATTTCTGTACTGAGGACCCTGCTTTTCAAGGTAGGACATACACTTGAACATACATTTTTACCTACAAACTGCACCCATTACATACACTTGTACATACTGGTACACTTGTACTTACACTTGCACCTAAATTTGTACACAGACTTGTACTTACACACTAGTACATAGACTTACACACTTGTATTCAGGACCTCAGTGAGCCAGGCCCCTCCCAAACTGTAATCATCCAGTCCACTCCATAACTGGTTAAAGAAGTGGGGATTCCCTAAAATGATTTAATAATTCTAACCTAATACAATGTACTAACATGTACCAGTTTATTTTTCATTTTCAATTTTTCTAAACACTTTATATTTCTTTATTACTCAGTTTACAATTTATTATTTTAGCATATAAAATGATTTCTGTATAATGTCAAGTATGCACTGGTAATACACAATATGTACTTATAATTGCTTCAAAAATTTCAGAAAACAAATCACCTGTTTTGACACTATATTTGATGATGTCCTGACAGATTTTCAGTAGATTATCATCTGATGTCTCCTTATTAAGCCCTAGATCCATCAAGGCCTCTAACTCTTTGGGATGTTTGAATTCCACCACTTTCGAGTCCCGGTTTCTCCCTCCGTCATAAACGTCTTTAACCATCATTTTGTACAGCTCGTCTAGGAAGTGGTGATGGGTCTCAACCACCAACGAACCATTGGAGGAGTAACCATTCGATTTATTATTGGACATATCTAAATACAAGCAGGAAAATATTTATAGCTGTTTGGTTTGACTAAATATAATATATATTAATGATCCTAAAAAAAAACGGAAATGATTTTTTTTTTTTTAATGTGAATGATATAAGTAATGCAATAATTTCCAGATCTAAACAGAATTATTTCTGTCAGAAGGTTTTCAAAGGCGTGTTTAGCAGAGCAGGTGCTTGCAACTAAAAATTTGTTTTTTGGGAATTTTGGCAAGCATTTGCAAGCATCCACTCTGCTTAAATGCCACTGAGTCAGGTTTTTGACTGGAAAAGGAAGAGAATGGGTAAAATAAATTCAGTCAGGAGATCTGCTCTGGTCTCAAGAATGATCATTTTGACTTTCAAGTCCATGGATTCCCTGTTGAGAATTGTTTTTTCACCTCCTGTTAAACTATCAATAACTTGTTATCTGGCCCCCAACATTAAACCATGCATGATTGCCTTTAGTCTTAAAAGTGTTTCTTGGAAATTGTGCATTAAATAATTCATGCACAATTACTAGTAAGATAAAAACCATTAAAGCACAGATTCATCTGTTAGTTAGTCATCGATGACATTCTGTCATTTCCCGTCAGGCGTCTTGAGTTAATGTGTATATCGGTATGCCTGTTCAACAGCCTTAACATGATGTTTCTCACATTGTCACGTTTCAATAACAAACAAAATATATAACAGTTACAAATATACTCTCTCAATGACATCTGACATTCCGTCCCCTGAATATGGAAAGTATTATGTATGGTAATTACAGCTTATCCTAAATTAACTTGACATTTGAAATTAAAATACAAAAGATCAGCCCCCCCCCCCACTCCCTATGCCCCATTTTGGGATACAGGTAAATTTATTATAAGAATATTAAGAAAAATAACCTAAAATAGAAGTGAGTGTTCTCCCATCATATCCCAAGGATTAGATTTTTTTAGGATTGGAAAAAAGGCGTTTTTTTCCCTTGTGTCTGCCCCCCCCCCCCCCCTATTCTCTTTTGAGAAGTGGACAGGCATAGCCTACATCCACATGGATGTAGGCTATGCCTGTCCACTTCTCAAAAGAGAATACCCCCCCCCCCCTTTTCAAAATGCTCTGTCCACATGATCTATAATCATCAGTTTTAGAAATAAAAATACGAAAAGAATACAATTTTTTAAAAAAATATCCTTTATCTTTTAACATCACCAGATTCTTTTCTTTTTTTATAGAAAGTGCATATCAATGGTTATACAGTGAACATGTGACTGCTTTATAAATGCAGGTAACATGCATGTGCGTGGTTTAATAAAGTAATGAAACTACATGCTCTAACGCCGTAAAACCTTAAATTTTAATTACATTGCGTTATTAAAATGTTAACAAAAATAAATGTTACCGGTTGACTTTAATACATGTACTGATGGTGTTGTACAGTTGCAAGAAAATACACCGGTCGGCCGTGTTACGTAAGAAGGGATTCCGTCACCTTTAAAATAGCCTACATCGGATAAAATTGGAAAAAAAATTGCAAATCACGAGGAAGGCATACTCTTGGAATACTTCTTGATCATCAAAATTTATATACCAATATAATGTATGTTCAATTTCAATTATTTCTTCCAAGAAACAAAAAATGAATGTCGACTTTATTGCTAATCTGTCTAATATCTCCTGGAAAGTTGTCACCCTTGCTCAGCTGATGGAAAATTACACGGTATATTCCCTAAATGTACTAGTTCTATTTTAAGAAGAAAATTATGGAAGCACGTCTGGGGCACTATTTACCATGTTTACTCAATTAAGTCTTTTTTTAAATTGTTTTTACAATAAAAAAGAAGCGTATACAACATATATATGCACATATGTGTCAGAAAATTTGGCACCTTTTGTTGCTGATTTCTTTGACATCTTATACTTTTTTTTTATTTCACGTCCATGTAGAATGCTACAACATTTTTTTTTTAAACCATGGTTCCGTTATATGCTTTAAATTTTTAATACGATTTTTATTGTAATTTTTCTATGAGAAAGTGGAAAATATGCTTTGGTTGCAAGTACATGTAACAAAATGTAGAGTTTAAAATTTGGTGAAAGAGACTTGTAATTAATTAAGAGGCCCACAGGCCTTGATGGTCACAAGGCTACCAAGACCGTTAGATTGATATGTCATTGAGTCTCATGTTTGCCTTTTAAGCTTCATTTTGAATCCTAAATATAATTCTAAGACTACTTTGACTGACATATGACTATATTACCCAGCTTATATAAGTTGATGTTTCAAAAACTTTCATTCATGAAAATGGGAAGGGGGGGGGGAGGTGAAGAGTCGGAGGAATCTCAAATTGTAAATTTTTGGTAATAAGACACCTGCTAGCCTTTAACGATGTTTTTTTTTCTACATACAACCCCTGTGGATCAGTCTAACAAAATTATTCATTGTTTCAATATTAATGCACACAAAATGCAAACAGCTTGTCTCTACAAGTACAGTATACCGATCAAACCAAACCTAACACCAGAGTAAACCCCAAATAAACCCCGGGTTTACCTCTGGAGTTTAGTTAGGGTTTACTTTGGGTTTACTTTTTGAAAATTTGTGTCCAGTTGGGGTTTACTTTGGGTCCACTCAGGGTTTACGGTACGTCTTTGGGATTACTCGCACTTTAATTGCTTTTGGGGTCCTCATAAAACATTGAAACCTAGGGGGCCATGAAAGTCATAATTTAGGTAGAGGATGTCGTGGACATCATAATCATGCATTTATTTTATTCAAATGTGATTGTGAGTAAAAGTTAATAATTTACAATTATAAGCTTAAGGCTATACTGGCCCCACCCTAGGGCCTGAACCCCTGACAAAGAAGCCTTGAATTTCACAATTTTGAGACGAGACTTCATAACCATGCATTCATTTTTTTCATAACTCAAGGGAATAGAGAAAATAGAAGATTTTTGAAAATTTGGAATTATTTTGCACATTTAGTCCTGTCTATGAGGACCCAGGGATGGCAAAGCCATGTATTTTACAATTTAGACTCCTCTTACCATATAAATAGTCACACCAAACATGTTAACAATAGGCCTAATAGTTTTCAAGAAAAAAGTTTAAAATGTAAAATTAGGACATATGATACTTAATGGAAGATGCAGGATGATGGACGAAGACCAATTGCAATAGGTCACCCAAGTGACTCAGGTGACCTAAAAAGCTAAGACATACAGTGTAGTTTAGAACAAAAGATTTGCATTGTGCTGTTTACAGTTATAATCTGTGTTACTAATTTCTTTGATAGAGTTAAGGATAAAAGACCTATAATAAATACTGGGACATTTGTCTGGGATAAGGTTAAGAACAGGTGATATCTGGCAGTATTTGCTTCTGACTTTTGGAAAAATGATATGTGCAGATTTAGAACATTCAGTGCCTCTTTTTCATGAAAAGTTTTAACTGTAAGATTTAGTGTCATTTGTTGCTGAATTCTCTTGAGATTTGGCATGAGAATTTTTTTCTTTTTGAAAAAATAGAACAAAGCTATGTTATAATCAAAGAACAGAACTAGGATGCTTTATTTCATGTTTTGTGCCTCCTTTTGTTAATGAAAGATTAGCCATTAACCACTCATTCCCCTTAGTTTTCAATGTCTAAAATATCTCTCTTTTGAAAGTTTGTGACCCTTAAAATTATCAAACAATTCTAAATCCCTTTTACATAAAATGGTTTTATCTCAATTGTGAATAGAACAAATGGATAGACAGATGGATAAAGATGCATGTAAGAGCTCACCTGAGCTCACAGCTTCACAGAAGCATATACCGGTATATATTGACAAATCCAAATAAGGAGTGCATCATTTGCAGCAGTTAACATGCATCATATCATTCAATAATGCTTCATAAGAAAAGATTTTTAAAATGTGAAAGATACAACAGGTATAATGCCATTATGCCAATTTTAGGATCTAGTACATCTCGCAAATTTTCATTCTCGCTTTTATTGTTTTAGGGCAGAAAAAAACTAAATTTGAGAAATATTTGGCTCCCGCTATTTCATATTATCTTGATTTAATGAAAAACGTTTGAATCGCCGAATTAAGTACTCATGTAACAAAGGAAATCTACTGTACAGTAGTGAATAAGGTATAACCAAACTTGCACAGCGAACAAATTTAAGATCATGGCAAAAGTAACATTTCTCATTTATTGCGCATAAAAAAATATTCATTAAGAATGATTTGCATGTGCGTACAAGCATAAATTATGTTAATTATCACAGTGGTACAAACTTCACATGCATGTACTAATCAACATTCATTGTTTTACACATTTACATGTACCTGCATACAATAATAAAACTTGGATTATAAAAAATAGTGATTGCTTTGGAGATCTCTCTCTCTCTCTCTCTCTCTCTCTCTCTCTCTCTCTCTCTGAGACACTCTTCTTAATTGCAAATATCAGATTGCTACAAACAAAGAGTACATAATACCTATATTACTATTAAAATATTCCATTATAAATGAAATGTATTTTCCACTTTGTCTGCTACCATTTTTGCAATAGCTAGGGAGGAAGTTGCTGCAGGTGATGGAGCATTTCGGACATGTAATATACGCGAGCCTAGTTCTCCAACTCCCACATCAAAGACAAAATCATCCACAAGATTGCCATCCTGGTCCAAAGCTTGGGCCCTCACCCCAGACGGACCTCTGCAACAAAATACATGGATCAAACAGCAAGTTACACAAAAACATGTAAAAATCAATTTTCAATTCTCTGCAGAGAGCAGCAGATTTATTTAAAATGACCCTTAAAAGAATATGGAAAGTTTGAATCTTATATTACTGGTAATTACAATTATATTTCACAAATATCCAAAATTCAGCTTACAGCACATTCAGCCATTTTTATGTTAAAACATTGTTTACTGACACATGTATGTAGGTATACTATACCTTGTTACATCTGAAACTTTTAAGGATGGCACATATCTCTGTAGAAGCTTAACCTGAGCTGCTATGTTAAACCCACGGTACATTTCTTTTATTCCAAATCCAAGATTTCTCATGGCTAGTTTTCGAAGACCTCTACAAAAATAAATGCCAAAGAAATGATATTCTTCTGGCTTAAACATTTTGTGTTCACAGATTTCTTAAAGCTAATTTCAGAAGACTTTTGCAAAAAATACATCACAAAGAAAGGAAATTCTTTTGACTTGAACATTTTGTGTTCACAGATTTCTTAAAGCTAGTTTCTGAAGATCTTTACAAAAACACATGACAAAGAAAGGAAGTTATTCTGACTTTACCATTACATATTCATGATACAGGATACATCTTTAACATGTACTACTTTAAGATACATTAGTTTCTTAATTACATGATATTTAAAGCATCAGTTGCAAATTAATCTCTTGTCTTCTAGATTTTCTGTGTTACCTGAATGAGACAGCATCTTTAGCATCGGTAGCACTGAAATCCGTCAATCTGTAGCCTTCTCTCTTAAAGGCTAATACTGCATTGGGGCCAAGCCAAACGTCTCCGTTTATTCTGGGCGTAAAATGGACTCCCAAAAAAGGAAAAAGTGGGTTTGGTACCTAAGAATCAATTCATGCTATTAGATGTAACAATATAATTTGAAAACACTCCATTGACTTGGAAATCATTTTCTTAATATAAGTTAAAAATCCTACTACTAGAATTCTTTTCCAAAAAATGCTGTAAACTGTCAACACAATTTCATTGTTTGGGAATGATATGAAAAGAAAAAAGATTTAACTTAATAGGCCGGTTTCGAGATAGGAACTCTCTTGTTTAGGAGGCGCAAATAACACGCGAGTTGAAGCGGAGGTGGGACACATCGTCAACGTAAACAATAGAAACGCGGCGAAAAAAGCAATGTCTTTAAACGTAGATTTAATGTTAAAACCGCAACTTAAATTGTTTTTAATTGAACGAGGAATGACTGTCAGTGACTATAGCGTCCATCAACTTCGGGAATTGGCTAAGAAAGCGATAGATTTGAAATTACCGGTGTTAAAAGCTCCGGATGACACCAAAGAATTTCTGCGCCAGAGAAGTCGTATAATTATTGATGGAGAAGTTGTTGAATTTCCGTTTATAACATCCCCAGAACTCAATAAATGGACTGATGATTTGAGACACGTTCCCGTTTTCTGTCAGGCCGATTTATTTGTTTATTTATTATCAAAAGCGAACGCCGGGTGGTCTCCTGCACGTCTACAAAATTACAAGTCTGAACGCGGTTATAGATTGTATCAGTCTAATCACATTCACTCTGTGAAGTGTCATGAGTTATCCCACAACTACATATATGTAAAATCACTCTGTATTAGAGAAACCTCACAATCTGCTGATCCATACAGGACCTGGTGCCTGCTAAATTGTGTTGATGGTAGTTGTACATCTGCTGGCTGTGAATGCACTGGGTAACTTGTGTTCAATTTTATAATTATGAATAATTCTCCACATAATTATAATAACGCAGCAATGATAGACCGGCATAGTTGTCAATATAAACAAATCTGTCCCACCTTCCCGTTTACTCCGAGACAAAATTTACCTCCGTGCGCGAAGAGCTACGTCAAGGGAGGCTATCTCGAAACAGACGTATTTGCATGCTCTCTAAAGCTTTAGAATAAGGAAGATAATATTTAGTAATGACACATAGGCAATGATCTTGAGTTCATTTGTTCATTGTTATAATACAGAATGAGTCGACCTACTGGATAAATATTTCCATTGACAAGGTTGGTCTTCTCCGGCTTTAACAACAAGTAGTCTCCCCTGAATGGCACGATCCGTGGCTCTCTGTTACAGCCTGACAGCTCAGCGAGTCGATCAGAAAACAAACCACCGCAAGTCACCACATATTTACACTTCACTTCCCTTGATGAAGCCTGGGAAGAACAAAAACAAAGTTTTTTAATCCATGCTTTAATGCAATAAATTAGCCTTCTGTGTTTCTATTACCATACTCAAAAATTATTTTCTTCTCCTTTTTTTCTTTGGTGTGCCCCTTTATAAAATTTAATATATTTTAATGCTTCAGCAGTTTCAGTAGAGTACATTTCTGATTATTCTAAAAGAAAGGGTGAGAGAGTTATCAGCTAGTGGACCTAACATCACTGTATTCCCTTTGTTCACTAGACTTGCTGAAGTCTCTCTGTTTGAGGAGGCTAGATGGTCAACAAATATAACGATCAGATCTACCTAGCATTTTAAAATCTGATTCTTATAGCTATAAACTATTATTTAGTAAAGAAAAGTCCATATAAATGTCTTTTAAATTTGTGTATTTTCTATATTTTTTGTAGAGCTCTTCTTCAAAAGATTAATACAGTCTAAAAATGACCACAACATCGAGCCCTCTTAATAGTGCCCTCTTTAAACTTTAATATCTCAAACACTGATATCTCAAATACAATGGATATGTCGAAGTGATTTGTAAGTCTGAACCACTTATTTTTTCAAGAATTTAACCCTCGATATCTTGAATACTAGCTAGGATATCTCAAAGTTTTTAAACTGCCCTATCTAGTTCAAGATAATAAAGTTTGACTGTACATTTAAATGATGCCAAACACAGATAGCTCAAGTCTCAATGTTTTATTATTAATTTTACTGTTTTTATATTTCTTGCAAATTTTACTGTGTTTTAAAAACTTTAATTCCTGCTCTCTACCATTCTCAAATGCTATCAAACATAGATATGTTTGGCATTATTTACATGTATATGCATTAAGGTGGCTCACTACACAGTGAAATATTTTCTCAAATCAGCAGAAAATTACTTGATTATGATAGATATCATAATGGATAAGAAGTATTTAAGTCTAATAGGCAAAATAATGTGCAATTTTGGATGAAAAATTACATTTTCAAAAATTTAATTCAGTTAACATGAACAAATGCTCCGGGCAGATTCGAACTTATGATCTGCGGTTCAGAAGCCCAATACTTTAACCACTGAGCTACGACGATATACAACCCAACTGAACAATATAAACAGTTTAACAAAACATTTAAATAGCCATCTTGTGACGTAGTGTCTTAAAAAGTATAAGTGTAGATGTAGTGAGGTACCTAAAAAAGCACTAAAATTATTAAACACAGAGACTTGAGCGAGACAAGTTCACATATGCAGTTATATATCTAGTATCTATATATGGTTCTGTTGAATACCTTGCCCTCACCAGAGCCTCTAATGGTCACTGGATAGTCTATACCATGGCCACTCTCTTTGGTGACAGAGAAATCTGTCACCTCAAAGTCTGTATAAACATGACCGCCCAGCTTCTCAAACGTCTGTCCATATGACTGTGTCACCACTTTGTAATCAATGATACCTGTGTGTGGTGAATGCACTGCCTTTAACCCCTAAAAAAATATTATTGACTTGTTTTAATGAAGTTTAGTGAAACATCTCATTTGATTTCTCTGCAACTCCATGATAACACTGTAACAGTTTACATCCCTCAAAGCTCAACAGAAGTACGAGATGAATCAGCATTATTTACTTCACAGTTTGGTTCAATTTCCTTGATTTCTTTGGGACCTAACATGCGTAAATCTTTGACTCCATTTTGGTTTCCTCTCTCAAGAAGACCCTCTAACCTTGGAATTTCTTCTTTTTCTACAGCTACAATCAGCTGAAAACAAAAAATTAATGTTGAATTTGATTTAAGTTGATCAAATGAACTAATTTTCTTCATGGTTGACTGTTTTAAATATTCACAATAGGCAGAAAATATGTTTCATTATTATAAATATCATATAATTATCATATTTTAAAATACCTAATACATTGTAATACTACACTTTCATATATACTTGAACAAAAGAAGGTTATAAAATATTACAATGAAACTAATTGAGGTATTAGCCAAAGGTACCCGGTAGTCAAAAAGCAATTATTTATGAGTTACCCCCCTTATAATGCTGCAGTTTTGAAGTTATTATAGCTGTATAAGCAAAAGCTGACCTTCCCACATTTGTTGTAGGAGATGTTATTTTTGTCACAGTAGTCGTACAAGAGCTCTACCCCCTGGACACAAAGCTTGGCCTTCAGGGAGCCTGGGGTGTAATAGATCCCAGCATGGATCACTCCACTGTTATGTCCACTCTGGTGATGAGCTGAATAGGAGACAGCTAGTGGTCAATGATTAAGTAAAAGTAAATGCTTATATATAATTCTATCTTTTGTTGGTATGTGTTTGATATACTGTTCATGTATTTGAAGTTCATATTAATTATCCTTATAAAAATAAATTACAAGGTATATTTCTATGTCTTTAAATATATAAATATCTTTTTTCTAGACCATAAATCAATGATTTACAGATCAAGAAACCTTGTAAGTAATACCTATTGTTTTTAGAGAAACGTTTACCCTAAAGCTTGCATGAATATAAGTGTCAAAATATTGAAATATCATAAAAGTATGTTACTCAGTGTGCAATATGATAAATATTGATGTTAATATTTATGCTGATAAACATAGTCCAAGTGTTCCAAGATAATAAAGCTTAAGAAGAATCCAGATGTCAAAATTGATAAGGACATTGGGAACATTAACCAGTTAACAATTTAATACTATTATCTGTACACCATTCTTACAAATTTCTTTTTCTTTCTCTAGAACAATGAACGATAAGTTTGGATGTCGAACTTTCATCTCTCTGGCAGTCGCCATTCCAACAATACCTCCACCAATGACTGCCACATCATATTCACCCCCATTCTGGTCACTTATTAGAGAAATAAAATAAGGCTTTTAAAAAAATCAAGAAATGCATTGACGTTTCATTTTCAATAGTGATGTGATTAATTGACTTTGAGTCGAAATGTGTTATTTTCAGGTATATACAAATAATTTTTAATTTCATGCCACGTGTGGTTTTAGAATAAATTGTTCAACGCCAACAGGATAGAATAAGTTCACAAACTGTGTCGACGTAGAAGTTAGTCGAGCATTTATTCATGCATAAACAATTTGACAACACATTTACGATATCATAAACTTACTTGTGAATAAATCGGGCTTTGTGGATACCATTCAAATTCTTTTTACTATATGAAAATGCACAGAAACTTTTAATCTGTGTCTGACAGCTGAGTCGGGCGAACTTCATGGGCGCAGCCATGTTTCGTCTCGTGCAGTCTCGCGTAGCACAACGGGACTTTCCGATATCCCGAAGCATGACAAGAATAGCGCTGGCTTTCAAAACATTGTACAGGTGAGAGAGCACCAGGCAGGATGGAGGGGGAATTGAAGTGCCCCATGTGCTTACAGTTCTATTGTAATCCACTTCTGTTGCCGTGTTCTCATTCTATATGTGCCGTGTGTGCTTCAAAATGTCAGGAGCCATCGCAAACTTTTTTATCACAATTGGAAGGAGGTGTGTGTTCAGCTACTCCCGGGGAAGGTGATCTGAAAGATTTTCCTGACATCGATAAAATCAGTATTTTAAGTGAAACAGATAGTGGTGTCGTGTGTAACAGTCGGCCAAGTAGTTATATAGGAACACCTAGTATTGCTAATATTTACCAATCTGTGCAATTCAGCCAAAATCCGTATGGAATTAAATGCCCTGTGTGCAAGAAAATTATTTTGCTGGATGAAAATGGGTACAAATCCTTGCCGTGCAACAAAGTTTTAGAATCCATTGTTGAGAAGTTTAGTCATGGCAAACAGCACAAACCCCTAACTTTGTATGTGAACTGTCAAATGTGTGATCACAATGAGGCTAAAGAAGCTGTTGTTATGTGTGAACAGTGTAATGTCTTCTACTGTCAAAGCTGTAAGGAAAGTTGTCACCCGGACAGGGGCCCGCTTGCCCAGCACAATCTCTTGGACCCGATTCAGGGGAGAGCCCTACAGAGGGCACGCAATAAGGGGAGAGAACTCTGCTGTCTGGAGCATGAAGAGGAACAACTCAACATGTTCTGCATTACGTGCAGCATGCCTGTATGCTGCACTTGTCAGCATGAAGGAGGACACAGCCAGCATGATGTTCAAGCCATCGGTGCAATGTGTAAAACACAAAAGGTTGGGAACTCGGAAGATAATGAGCATGTTTGTATAGATTAGAATCTTTCCTTTAATATCAAAAAGTCACCAGCTGTTCATTCTTTTATTCTGCTAAAAATATTTTGCACAATAGATACACTTTATAGAAATTGGATGAAATATAGAGGAAATTTGCTATTAGAAAACCCCTCAAATTTTTTTTTTATCATTTGAAAAAATTATAAGATTAATCAACATTGACATGTACTGGTAGTACATTGACACTAAAGCCCTCTAACTTACCTGTATGAACATTATGGAGTTTAATGGTCTGATACTATACAATGACATCAAATAGGTGAGAACAAATGGGTTCTCTTAATGCTTGGTCATTTGGTGCACATGTCAAGTAACATGTTGCCCAATAAATGCATGATTTATGTGTTCTAACATGCAGTTTGATGGTCATAGGTTACAAATGGCCTGACCTGTCAGTTTTGTGTAAATGGGTGGAAAATTAATTTCTTAAATTTTCAAAGGAATGAAAACGAGTTTTGTTTTCTCCAATACTCCAATATGGATTGTTCAAATTTCTAAAGCTCTTAATGACAAGCCTTATTGAAAATTAATGACTAGAACAGTATGCAGAAAAAACTTGTGTTAAATAACACCAGGCCCTATCAATAACTGCACCAATAATAGGTGGTTTCACTATGAGTAACTCGGTATGAAAGGCCCTTTGGAATAATGACTACTTGTATAGGATAGGTGTAATAAAACCTTGGAATAATATTTTTAGAAACCCTTTAAAGATCTGGAAAGAGTGTTAAAGGCCTATTGTTACAAGTGTTAATTAATTTTATGAAGGAAAAGAAGACAACAAACTCTCTTGCAATCTCTTGATCATTTTCCATTAGTTTACTCTCTCTCTCTTTCTCTCTCTCTTTCTCTCTCTCTCTCTCTCTCTCTCTCTCTCTCTCTCTCTCTCTCTCTCTCTCTCTCTCTCTCTCTCTCTCTCTCTCTCAAAATATCAATATAAACAAAATTTTGACTGAGTATTTCCGTGTTTTCATATCAGCTGATTCCATTTTTCCCCGTTCTTTGTTGTCTGAAACAAGCAACAAAATCCACACCTTTTGCTTGGACTAAGTAGCGACACAGGTATGCTGTTTCCTGAGGACCACATATTGTATGCTGATAATGCAGGTCTTTTTACCTGTGTACAGAATGATTCACCTGTATAAAACCCAGTACACAATGACTTCCTACGGCATTTAGTGGGATTATTTGAGTAAAAAGTTCATTTCCCTGGTCATCTCGGCCAGATTACTATCTGTTTCAGAGATTGGCTATATGCAAGCAATTATTCAACTATTGTCTTCAGAAAATGAATAGGCATTGTTGTTAGGAAAGGTGATAATTGGGTTGTAAAGCAGTGTAAATAGTATGGGGTTGGCTTTGGCAAGATTTTATAATAGCAAAGGATTTTTTTTCTCAGTTACAAATAATGGCATCAGATCAATCTGGTGTTGATCTGGTCTTGTTACAAACTGATCAGAACCAGCAAGGTTTTCTTTTTGTCTGTAGACAACATCCCTATAGTTTATTCCCCACTTTTATTTAGTCTGTTGGTGCAGTAAGCTGAGAGTCTTGGCAGGGGAGGTGTTGGAGTAAATCTATATACATAGGGTGTCCCGCAGAGAGCCACATGCAGAAGCCCTCATGCTCAGTCAGATACTTGTATACGCAGCAGACTGTTCTGAAAGACACATTGTCCCACTTTTTAGGTTATTTAATTTTATTTATTCAATCCTCTCAAAAAAAATTAAAGAAACAAAAAGGGAGAGAGTCTATTGTATAACATAGCATTTGAAGTGTCTCAACTTATTTTTTGTTTCAGCGTAATCTTTGATCTCCCATTTGAATTGAATAATTGATCACCCATAACCAACAATTGCTGACTAACAGACAAGCAGTATTGAATTGCACCATCAGGGACTCGGGGGACTTGACAATAAACAAACATGCTCAGAGTATCCATGATCCCACATCCACTGGGAATCTCCCCACTAGCCCTTTAACAGAATCCCAAGACCCCGCATATATCTTGGATGAAGCCTTGGTAGTGATAGTCAGGGATTATCAGGAATTAGAAATCTTACTTAAACAAATATTGAGTAAGGCCCTTCTATTTGTCTATCTACCATACTTTACACTTCAACAAGGGAGATAACATTGTCATGACAGGTGCCTTCGTGACCTGACCAATAAGAAAAATCATTGTAATTGTTGGAGATTTTTTGTCAGCATTGATAGATATCTTTTGATCTGTAATTTGATTACTTTGAGGATCTTTATTTGGTCAGCCATGAAGCATGTTGTCCCCAGTATAATGGCCTAAATCTTGGAGCCAAAAAAGATCGAACAAGGTGGCGCCCCCATAAAATCTAATTAAATGTCCTGTAATCATCCTGTGGTCTTTAAATTATCAATGGAAATAATGTAGCCAATCAATATTTCA